>NC_073744.1:81848534-82161034 GCF_029784135.1 Toxorhynchites rutilus septentrionalis | reverse complement strand
CAAGCTGGATGGGAAGAAATTTTCCAACTGTGAAAGCTGTGGCGAGTGGCAAACGCAATAGCTAAACAGGAAGGTTTAACCGAACAAGATGGGAATATCGAGTGATAACAAAAACACAACACCAAAGGTTCTTTTCAGAACCATCAACATGTTCATAAAGAGTAAACAGTAAACTTATCCATTTTTCAGGTGGATAGATAGGTATTCACGTAGGAGAAGAAAATAAAACAATATATTTAAAATATATATTTAACAAAAGCTGTCCCTTTTGTATAGTCCTACGTCACTCCGGTTATGTCCCCGACATTACCCACCCGTCTTTTTTTTTAACTGGAAAAACGAATGATTTTTTCCATGCCTTAGGAAAAATGTCACAGGTCAATGGTGGCCTTTTGGTGTACGAATTAAAAATTCAAGCATACCTTTCAAATTAGAGACCATAACAATACTGTAGGAAAGTAATAACAATGGAAATGATTGTGTAGGGTTGAAGAATAATGATAAAGTGAATTGAAGTGAGTCTCGAATGAATATCATAATGTCAATACGGCTGATCATGTAAGGTCTGATTTAGGATTAAACATCTAATACATAACATACATGCAAGGAAAATCATAACCAATTTCCAAATGGTATCAATACAATGTTTGTTGCCAAGTCAAATTTTCGCTATTGAATAGTAATACCAATGTTACTAATGTCACAATATTATTGTAAAAAAAATTGAATAAACGTTTCAAAATATTCTCTTTCGAGAAATATAACGGAATTCTATGTATTAATTTTTATTGAATTCATTTTTTGAAATTAGAAAAAAAATGCAATCTTCACAGTTAGTGTAAACATAATTAATTTAATATTAAGCAAGATGATCAAATAGCTTTTGAATTAAGAATCTGGAAAAACTTTTGTACACATAAGCCTTAGTCAACATCATCACATATCTACGATGATTGCCTCCATCAGCATGAATCTCAACGTGAAATTTGTCACGGTTCATTGCGAGCATACAATAGTTATGCACACGTTTAATCATATTTTGCCCCAAACGCATAAGTACGTCGCGTGCACGAGGTTTGGTACCGGCGAGGACGAATGGATTCTCGATTGATTACTAACTACAGCCCGAGGGCTAGTTCTGCACAATTCCCACGTACAAGCAAATGTGCACATGTGCACGTTTTGTCCCCGTTTTCAGCTTGGACCATTTCTACAATTCAAAGTGCGCCTTCCCCGCTCTTGAGTTGAGGGCGGGACGCAGAATTGGTTGCAAAAGTGGAGCACATTTCATCGTATTGTCGATGTGTTGTCATAAGATTCCTCATCTAGCTACGCTGTTTAATATGTTCTCTTTTTCGAGATTTGTATATCTTTAGATAAAGAATAGTTAAAAATGATGAATCATATATGCGCGTTTATTACAAATTTAATACAGAATCCTTTGATTCCGACCCGGTATACTTTTTCTAACATGAAGTTTTTCGAAATCTCAATTTTTACTTTAATCTCGGACCCGGACTCAGGGAACCATGGGATGACCCACCAGTAGATAAAAAACTTGACAGTTTTTTTTATCGTACAACTTTCGTAGCGAAACCTAATTTATTAGTCGAATTTGAATACTTTCTCATTCTTGATAGATGACGATGGTACATATATTAAAACGGAAAAGTAGAGGACGACCATTTGAGTTCCCCTCTGTACCAGCAACATTACAAAATAACCATTCCGCACAAATGGTCTACAAATCAGCAATATCTACACTGATTCTGAACTGAAAATAGTTCAGAATTCATCTAATTACACAATTGTACTCACATGATCTAATTTGCCGATTCTGCATCACAATGCGACGACATCGTCACCGCATGGGTTTGCCCCATGAGCAGAACATCCCATTATCATAATTTCCAAGTTTCCCACGCTAAGTTAGGGAATGGATTCGATTCCAATCGCTGCTTCAGTGAAAGCCCCCCTTCCCATGCCAACGAAACCCGCAGATCGGGTTATAATGGAATTCATTGAACGGAATGTATAAATTTTCCAATTTACAATGCAATTTACTCGCTTCCCTATTCTTGGCTGTCTTCATCACCACTTCGCTAGTGATACGAACCATATAACTCAGCCAAAGACTTCGTCGTCGTCGACCGAGCGATAAACTATGCACGGATTTCTTCCCGTTTTGTGGAATCTTTAACCTGTTTCCACAATCGGAGCAAACCGCTGCCACCCACACCGCGGAAACTTTTCACTGCCGGTGCGCACATGCACATACATTATTCGATTCCACATTTTCCACAACTGTATTTGCAGGAATACGAGCATAATTTCGATCAAGATAACGAAGAAAACGACGACGTCGACAAAAGAGGTTCGTAGAATAGAGGTAAATTTTCACATCGTTCACTCCCACGCATGCACAATGAAAGCAGCCAAACCCGCAAATGGTTCCAACAATAGGCCCTTGCCTCTGTTTAGCAAGGAGCTCCATACACACCTCATTAAACTTCACGAAATTCGTTATAACTTCAGCACTTTGCAATAATGAATGAATTTCCATTCCAATGCAATCCGAGCATCTCTGTGTAAAAACTGGATCTGAATTCGAATCCGAAGCGAAGGAAGAGTTTTTGGAGAGAAACACACAGTTTTCCAAAATGCTTTCGTACAAGCTTTCTGCAGTTTAGCTGTCCGATCTAAGAGTCGCTTTCTAAATGAAAAACTTATGTTTCTACTTATAAATTGCAAAGTTTGATTCGGAATTGTTGTTAAAGGAATGATAGTCAGTATAGAAGGATCATTCGAACATGAATGTATCTTTTAATGTACATGTAGAAATCTTAACAAATTGAAAAGCATTGTGTGCTTGTACATATGTTATACTTTTACAATAAATACCGCAACCAAACAAGCAGCTGTTACGAAGAATAAATAACGATTTCGAAGTAATACCGTAAAAAAATGTGTTAAGTGAACATTCATTACACTTTCGCGATAAATTTTACCAAAAATTTCCAACGTTCACAAATTTAGTACTGGTATTACACTATACGGTGCAACAGAAAATAGCATACGTGAGGACGAAGCCATCAGATTGTGGGTGGTAATCGTAGCGGCTCTTTAGCCTGACATGCTTCGCGGTCGAATATATGGCTCCGAAACTATACGTCGAATCATGTGTCAGCGCAAGATGAGGTTGCAGCGTTGGACATGAAAAAACATGAAAAATGTAGCGAGTAACAGCAGTAACAGATACCGACCACACGGAGGAAAAACGTATTTTTTATTTACATTCCCAACGGTTAGTTGTATCACTAATGAGTAATTCCAAACGAAATCGGCCCAGACGGATATCCCAAAGGAAACAAATTTTATTTCATTTTACACTTTATTAATACCAACAACACTTAAACAACTACGGACATTACACACTATCAACACTTAAAACTTGCCAGAGTCCACACCTGAAAAATGGCTACAATTAGTTTTATACACAGCTAAATACATATTGTCACTTACCTTTTTATCGTCGTCCACGGATGCTTGAAAGGATGAAAGGATAATTATTGATTACTCATAATTGGGCAACACAGATTACTTACCACTAGCGGTGAAGGATAACACAAAACAAACAATCACAACATACAAAACAATATCAAGCAAATTGTCAATAGATACGAACGGATAGAAACGAATTCGCTATACAAAGAGCAATTGTTTATAGCGAATATTACAGACGCAACCCATACAATAATTACGCTTCTGACATGACTATGGGAGTAATCGTATAAATAGGGCACGGAATGTTAAGATAAGTCAGTCGCAATAAAACCACCGAACAATATACATCAAGTGTCTTGATTATATTCGATCACATCTCATCTCTACTACCCAGCAAACATTAAGTCGTATGAATAGCTATAATTGGAGGCGATATACATACAACCAAGACACATTTATATGATATATGATGCATATAACTAGCATATACACGCAAAAATGGAGGCGATATACGTATATGCCATATTTTGTACGCATATAAAGCCGTATATAACGATATGCGATGTTTTCTGGACTGATATGCGATTTGATCCGACAATATTACCACTCAATCCATCGATGACATGGAAAATCGTGTTTTTGCATTTTATGCGAGTTTAGTTATACATGATCGATATTTTGATTGATATTTTATGCGATTGTGATTTTATACGAATTTATATGTAACTTATCATGTGCAAAGTTATACAATTTAATGTTTGCTGGGTAGTCTGGAACCCTGCTCAGATAACACTCTGGGCGGAGACATTTTTGGCGCTGTAGACAGGATCTCTACACATCATCTCTGCTAGAACTCTGTTCAGACACCTCTCTGGGCGGAGACAAGTGTCTTAGATATAGCTATAGAGCAGTCTTCCATGTTTCACAAAAAACACTGCGTCCAGAATAAACATGTCCACGCTGCTGTTCACAGTTTTGTGTTTGAGTACAAACATGATTTTTTCGTACCTATGTTAGAAAATGTGACATGTTTGTATTCGTGGTATGTTTGGACATACGATGTTTAATCCCAATATTTCACATGATGTTCGAACATCGTGTACAGTTTCTCTTGCATTTTCACCCCAAGCACCGGTAGTGCGTAGAGTAGAAGAAGCGAATTGGACACCACTCAACGCGTGGTGTGTTGGTATGTTGTCATGGAAAAAATGCTTTCCTTTCATGACAATGGGTGCTTCATCAAAAATATTGGGCAAATAAAATAAACCTCTTTTTCTGTTCTGAACAAAATAAACATCGATTGATATGAGAGTTTTTCACATTTGATATCATTATTTAGTGCACGCATCAATTTACATATTGAATTCATGTAACATTCGCTATTATTAGCTATTTGAACAAGTACTTAAATTGAATAGAGCGTGGCGGAGATGTTTAGTTACCCACAACAAATTTTGATTACAATATTCCTATAATAAATATAAAGTACCAGAATTATTCAGCAGTGACATGTTAGGCGTGACGCTAACCACTCGACCATGGGAGCAACAATTTTCTCTGGATCTTTGAATACAAATGGCCAATACTGCTTGTTCGCTACGAACGCAACCCGAGCGAAGAAAAGGAGAAGAAAGGATGATGCAATCGCATGCACACATAGCATATGTAATGTAGTTTAAGTGCAGCTTTTAGTTTTTCCCTTCAATCAGTTTGTGATAACATCGAGAAATTAATTATGTGTTTTAGCCGCTGAAATTTCTCTGCTGGTTCTGCTGTGTGCCGCTGAAGGTTGCATCTATAACTAATTTTTTGGGTATTTATTTTTTTGGTCAGCATTTGTACGACGTCGCCCGCTGTGCAGTCAGTTCTTCAGACTTCAATTTCCAACATGCACGCAAAAAAATTCTCATAGAAAGCTTCTTTTTATTCAGAGAATGTTTTCTTTGCACGAAACCAAGGATTATTTAATCAGACTTGCAAAATGTGCATGAACTCATAGCCTCTTAGTTCGTGCAACTTTTGTAATGCGAACTAAATTTCAAGTTCGTTTCTGAGAAAAAGTATTCTACGAATAAATGTTTTGGGATGAATAATTTCTTTCCGTGTATGAAAAGAAACGAAACGAAAGCAATGAATACTGCGACATCGGGTGATATGTTTGTACATGATGTTCTTGAATTATAAACATCGTACTTGTTTTCATATGTTTATGTTTGTGTATCATTGTTCGTGTTTGGGATAGACATTCAACACTAGCGAAAACCATGTTCGAATTCAAACAAAAACATGAAATTTTCACATCGCGTGAGAATGTGTAAGTGTTTTTCGGAAGACTGCTATAGAGTATTGATTGTCAAACGTGGAAAACTGAGAGAAAAAATAGTACTCATTTATTATTTACGAAAAAAAAACTTTAAAAAAAGTCCTATAGAAAATACAAAAAAATAGTCCAAGACGGTAAAACTATTTTTGACGAACTTTGAGGAATATCGAATTTTTATGAATTTTCGAAACTTTGAATTGTTGTATGTAAACAATCAATTTTAGCCACAAATTATAAATCCTGATATGATTTAAAACAAGAAAGCTCATTCCTAATAAATACAGCCATTCTCGAGCTATTTTACAAAATATTTCTAATTTATTTTGTTTTTATAGTAAACTAGCTGACTCGGTAAACTTCGTCTCGCCCAAAATGGATTTTTTGCTATCAATACCTTCAAATATTTACGGTTCTGGGTCCAACCGCAGAACTGTTCATTGATTGATCTTCTAATTGACCCTTTACAGTTCCTTTTTACTATAAATTTCCTAGTACTTCTACCCAAAACTCGTCATCACAATATAAAATTATTTTCAGACCAGTCGTTAGAGATTTCCCAATCACTTGCTAATAACATGTTTCTCCGTTACATGGAATACATGTTCGATACAGAAAATATAACAAAATGTAGACATCTCAAATCGGACGATTCCTTCCTCGAGTTTTGGTGATTCGTCTTTATTTATATAGTTATAGAATTAAGGAGCGTGTTTTTTCACCTGAAATCCATTTCCACTTTAGACCAAAGATCAATTCCGCTAGCGCAAAAAATCAAATATACCAACAACGCTTGTCACGATGTAATTTTTGAACAAATGGAAATTCTATAGCAGCAATTTCTGGGAGTTATTATATTGTCTTTCCCGATATTTTTAAACGTGCAACCAAGATGAGTTAAGTTTTCGATAGTTCTTCTAACACGATAAAGCCGTTGTATGAGGTTGAGCTTTAAAGGAAACTTTGTTGGTTGCGCTTTAGAGGAAACTCTGTGTTATTAACAATGTGATGTGGAAATATTTTGTAGGAGTCAGACGCGATATAAGGACCAGGCTAATAGATATCGTTTCTAAAATAGTCTTTTTGGAACTCAGAACTGGTAAAGTCTCCTCTATCGATATCTCCACTATATGCACCAACATCAATGAAGTTTATATTATAATTGGCATCGTCACTTTAATGTTGTGTAAATGGCTACACAACCTTGAAGAGACATAAGTCGAGTTCAGAATATAATCGAGGTCTCTTTGTCGCATCAGCATATCGGAAATCTCTCCTGCTCGCGGTTTTGGCTCGTAGGTTCAACTCACCATCTACGATAGCCGGTGCCTCGAATATTATTCCTAGTGACATAAATAGCAGCTACGGCACCAGCTGCTCTCCGATGTCGGCTCATGTATTTTTTCGGATCGAGTTTTTTTTGACTATGTGTAGTCTGCAAACAAAGAATAATTATAAGAATTTGTCTGCCATACAAATGAAACACAAATTTCTGCTCGAAAGTTAATCAAGCAAATTAGACGAAATTTGGCATGTGGAGGTTTTAGGATGCAATAAATGTTTCTATTGTGGTTCGACACTCCTCCCCCCTCTCCTAGGGTGGACTGCATACAAATGAAAAATAATTTTTTGCATAACTCGAAAAATAATCAAGCAAATGGAGCCAAATTTGACATGTGAAGATTTTAGGGGGCACAAAACGTTTCTGTGGTGAATCGACACTCCTCCCCCCACTCTAATGGGGAGTGGAAGGGTGGGGTCTGTCTTTATTCTATCATATTTTCTGTATCAAACATTCATTCGTTCGATAACTCGCAAGTAGATCGGACAGGTTTTCGAAACGATCCAACAAAGGTGTTTTTTTCCACATCGAATCAGACTGTGTTTTTTTTTCATCGGTTGCGCGGTTTCATCGGTTGAGTAGAGCGAAGCTCAAAGTGGTGCGCGACCGAGACGCAGAGGATACAGTTCAGACAGATTCATCACACACGCCACACAGCAGCGGCAAGTATAAGTTTATTTTTCTTTTGTCCTGCTATCATTCCTTCTACCATCTGTGCTCGATTTACATCATTGTTCATCTGTGTGTTTACCAAATCGGCAAACGTTGGCATTAGGGGTGTCTATTTTTTCTTGGTTACATTACCGTTGAAATTTTATTGGAACTTTTTTTCATTTTAGAATTTTATATAAATAAAATAAATTAATATAAATATTATCCGCAGCATAACCTTATAATATTTTTTTTACTTATTCATTGTGATAATTATTATATTCTGTTCATATCGAACAGTTGGCCGATTTTTCTAATATGGCTGAGGGCGGAAAGGACCCCCCGTTGACGCAATTGAATATTCCTGATACCGAACCTCCTCCTGAAGAGCAGGAGGATGAAGCAGAAATCAAGGTAGAAAATTCTGTTTACGAAGTTGATAGTTCCGAAGATGAGGAAATCGACGAGAAACAGGATTTTCGTCCTAAAGAATACCCTGAAGGCTCCAAAGGCCCATTCATTGTGTACTTTAGACGAAAATCCAAACCTCTCAATGTCATTCGCATCTCGAAGGAACTAACTCAACATTTTTCTGACGTTACCGAAATTACACGGATGGGGCCAGACAAACTACGAGTTGTCGTCTCAAGCAGGACCCAAGCGAACAAAATAACGCGCTGCGACCTCTTTGCGATTGAGTATCGTGTATACGTACCCTGTTGCAACGTCGAAAGAGACGGCGTAATAACCGAAAAGGGTTTGACCCGAAAAGAGATAATCGATGGTGTCGGTCGCTTCAAGAACTCCACACTAAAAACTGTGAAGATTCTTGCATGCGATCGACTGAAATCTGTGTCACATAAAAATGACAAAAGAATTCTCAATCGGACAAACTCTTTTCGTGTGACTTTTGAGGGTTCCCCCCTCCAAATTACGTTGCAATAGGTGCACTTCGTTTACCTGTTCGGTTGTTTGTACCCCGGGTAATGAAATGCAACAAATGTATGCAACTCGGTCACACGGCCGCCTATTGTTGCAATAAAAAACGTTGCGCAGATTGTGGAGAGAGCCATGATGAGAATCCTTGCGCGAAAGAGCACAAGTGTCTTCATTGCGGCGGGACTCCTCATGATTTTACTCAATGCCCGGTGTACATACAACGAGGGGAAAAACTCAAGCGTTCCTTGAAGGAACGTTCCAAGCGGACTTTTGCAGCAATGCTTAAGAGTTCCGTGCCAACGACACAGGACAATCCCTACTCCATTCTGCAGAACGACGAGCCTGTTGCTGACGCTCCCAATGCCGGATGTTCCGGTACATCGCAGGGTGCCATCAGGAAAAGAAAAATTACTTATTTTCCATCACTCCCCAGAAAGAATACCGAAACTTCCCAAGTTGGAATGAAGCCTCGAACTGAACGTCCTGAGAATAGGCCGAAGCAAGTACCTCCCGGTTTACGTGGTCATGCTACCAACCAGCGGTCCTAAGCACTTCCCGGAACAACAACGAACACGTCTGTTCCATTTTCGCGGTCGAAGCAACAGCCACTACCTGGCCTGCTTGCGCTTTCAGACCTTGTGGATAACATTTTAAATGCTTTAAATATAAATGATCCTTTTAAATGCATAGTATTATGTTTGCTTCCGGTTGTGAGAACATTTTTGAAAGAAAAATGTGGCTTTTTAGCAGCGTTCATTTCCCTCGATGCCTAATTCAGCGCAAGAGGTCAAGGATTTGACCACTGTCATACAGTGGAATTGCAGAAGCATCATCCCTAAACTAGACCAAGTTAAATTTTTTAGTTCACAGTTCTAACTGTGATGTATTTTCTCTCTGTGAAACATGGCTTTGTTCAGCCGACGAGCTGAATTTTCACGATTTCAACATTATTCGCCTAGATCGTAACGACTCGTTTGGTGGCGTACTATTGGGGAACAAAAAATTATAGGAGGTTGGGTCCAAGATACGACCGCATTGTTGACGTAGAACTACGGTGTTATTTTATATAAGTCGGTTGTTTATACCTTCGGATATTATTCTATAATGCTGTGAAATTTTAGAAACAACTGCTTAGTAGAATAATCTCTGAAATTATTTTTTCATTGTAGAATCAGTTGACGATAATTGATTGATGATTCATTCTTGCCCTCGCAAAACAATCGTCTGTCGCAATTTATTTCATGTCAATGCATTGAAAATTTACCTCGAAGGCTATTCCGGTGGCCTTTTTCGAAATTGACATAGACTCGGCTACAGTCGATTATATACATGTTTCACCAGCACCATTATTCCATATCTCATAACTACATCAATATATCTTTGGCACCGCATGTAAACAACAACAATGACAACACTTGCAAGTATCAAATATCATGCTACATGTTATTTAGTATTGCCTCAAAGGAATCGCACCTCTAGATATCGTTCGTACAAACTCAGCGTAAACCAAGCGCCAAACAAGCGTTCACCATAGCATGCATACAGAGCCATACATTCGAGGCTTGAAACTACTAGCAATATAAACATTTCTCATCATTTTGCGCTATTCTCTAAAGAAACGCTTCTGTTAATATTACTGGCCTCGTTGCTGGAGAGTTGCATTACTTTCTCATGCTCGAGAGAAGCACAGCTGTCACCCTTAGTGGAGGAAGTTTTGCTACTGGTAAGCGAAACGTTATCACATACAAAATTCCAGAACATTTACTTTCTTGATGACTAAACAAGAGAAATAAACTCTTTTTGTTAATAACAACCTCGAAAACAGTAGCAATGCTTCATTATGATCAATATTGACGCAAATGCAGTCCTAGTTGAAGGCAGTTTTGCGACTGGCACGCGAACCCAAATAACTTATAACATTCCAGTAAGACATTCAAGATGCTTGGTATTCCCAAATAATTTTTTGGTGCACAACCTTAACGTCTGCTTTGCCATGACGTCAGTTTAATGCACTGATGCATTCTCAAAGGCACCAACGAAGCCCTTATGAAGACGGAAAAAAAACAATGTTAACTGCTTGGAAAAAGACGGGTGGGTAATGTCGGGGACATAACCGGAGTGACGTAGGACTATACAAAGGGGACAGCTTTTGTTAAATATATATGTTAAATATATTGTTTTATTTTCTTCTCCTACGTGAATACCTACCTATCTACCTTAAAAATGGATTAGTTTACTGTTTACTCTTCATGAATATGTTGATGGTTCTGAAAAGAACCTTTGGTGTTGTGTTTTTGTTATCACTCGATATTCCCATCTTGTTCGGTTAAACCTTCCTGTTTAGCTATTGCGTTTGCCACTCGCCACAGCTTTCACAGTTGGAAAATTTCTTCCCATCCAGCTTGTGACATGTTGTTCAGTAAATTACATTTGATGCGACGTGCCGGAGAAACACTTTGCCACTCACTGAAACTAATTGTTGCCTTGATGAGCGCCGAACCGAACCTGCTCTGTTCTTGATGCGGGTTTTCTGATTGTCATGAGCAGCTTTGCAAGCCAACTCGAGCACTCCGACGGCCGAAACTCTATAATCGCTGTTAGGTATACTGGTGCTCCGGCACCAATCCGTTCGGCCTAGTTACCCTTGCCGAGCAATCAGTGAATGCGACCAACAGGGAACTCGAGACTTGCACGGTTCGAGTGAGACTTTGCCTTTCCCTTAACTTGTCCTCCTTTGTTACGTCCACGATGCCGATGCCGTACAACCACACGGGTTTACGGTTTGAAAGAAAATAAGATATTTTTTTGGGGTCCGCGTGTTTTATACTCTAGCGGTACACACTCACAGGATAGAGACAAATCGGCAGACTCAGCCAGAGGGGCGAGTCCAACGAGACGAACGAATGAGCGTTAAAAGGGAGCGATGGCAAAAAAATACATTCATTACGATTTGTTCGCTCGTTGGATTCACATGCAGGCTAAAAAGGGTCCTTTTCAGGATCACAAAATTATCTTCAATCTAAAGAGTTTATTGTTTTGTTATCACTCGATATCCCCATCTTGTTCGGCTAAACCTTGCTGTTTAGCGATTGCATTTGCCACTCGCCACAGCTTTCACAGTTGGAAAATTTCTTCCCATCCAGCTTGTGACATATTTTACAGTAAATTACATTCAATGGCTCGTCGCATTACCACCACTCAGTATCGGATTGGAGGTAATTTTAACCTGTAATTGAACATTTGCGATGACAGTGGTACAGTGTCGACCTTCAATGTGGGGTCATAATTTGGACCCCGAACTCTATGTTTACAAAAATGTCCAACTAAATATGTCGCATTACTGGTCCGACCAATTAGCTAAATGTCGAGATAAGTGTAAATTACTGTACTTTCAATCTAGAAGCAATTTAAGAATTGGTGAAAATCAATAAGCTCAGAACAACTGCCAAATTCACATACTCGCCTACTTCGCTGTTGTTCGGTGCGGTGTCACATTTGCGAAGGCTCGGTTCAGTGCGAGCGCTTTTCACTGCACCAACACCGCGTGCATCATTAGATGACGCTTACCTCGAAATTTTATTGCCCCTGGCAATGCGTTCGTTTTCTGCAGGGCTCGAGCCTGCCTTCCTCTTCTTCTTGCTCATCGCACACTACGCGAAGCGTCCAATTTATGACGCGGAAAGAAGAACACACGATACGAATAACTCGAAAAACAAACCGAAAAATCAAACGACGATTTCCAAGTTGGATTACCACTGGTGGGGTCCAATCTTAGATCGAAGCGCAGCGAAAGCAAAGTGAACTGGATTACTCAACAGTCCGATGCCGAATGAAAGTTTGCCTCAGCGAGATCCACTGTTTATACTCTAGGCAAGTATTCCCCTTCATTCTTTTTCTTTTCCTTTGTTCACGGAGACTTTAATTCCTACGATTTCCCCTCCGTTGGTCGTCGATAAGTTGCTCGTTATTGATATCTCTGTTCGGGAAAGCACTCAAATGGACAGAACAAATGCTCTGTTCTTGATGCGGGTTTTCTGATTGTCGTGAGCAGCTTTGCAAGCCAACTCGAGCACTCCAACGGCCGAAAGCACCATTCAGCTTTGTCACATGTTGTACAGTAAATTACATTCAATGCGACGTGCCGAAGCGCCACTCAGTGTCGCATTGGAGGCGATTCTAACCTGTAATTGAACATTTGCGATGACAGTGGTACAGTGTCGACTTTCAATGTGGGGTCATAATTTGGATCTCTATGTTTACAAAAATGTCCAACTAAATAAGTCGCATTACATGTCCGTCCAATTAGCTAAATGTCGAACTAATTGTAAATTACTGAACTTTCAATCTGGAAACAATTTAAGAATTGGTGAAAATTGAATAATCAGGAAAGTCCCCAACTATCAATAAGCTCAGAACAACTGCCAAATTCACATACTCATCAGATCCTGGCAAACAAATTATGAAATAATCAATTTGTGTTTTATTATTATTTTGGATATTATTTTAGAAATCATTAAACTGTATTTCGTAAACTCTTTTTTGGAAGGTGTAATGGCCCTGAAAAGCGCCTTGATTTATGGAATGGTTCCAATTTAGAATACTTTTTTTCTTATTAAATCGTTTATTTTTACAGGCTCAGTTACATAAGTTTAAAGGAGCCAAACTCCTATTTGTATAGTTACAAGTATATATAAACATTTTTTATTAATTCTAATGTTAATGAAGTAGAGAACCGATTACTCGCGGCTTGCTCGAGTTTAGAAGGGTGACATTTTGTTTCAGGAAAAGGATGGGATATAAGGATATGTTGACAATGTTCACACTCACATTCGCACTCACATTCATCATACTCAATTCTTAAGCCTATCTTATATCTAACATGTATTTACATTTCACCTTATTCTATTGTTAGTAAGAAGGGATTTGATTTCTCGCGAAGGGAAAGGAAAAGGAGAATATAAGGATATAAGGAGAATCACACACGAAGATTGATAGCTTTTAGGAAGACATATATATGGGACATGTAATCAAGGTCTAACCGAGCTAACACATCTCTCACCGGCACATTGGGCTGCCTTCCTCTAGCCCGAAGAGAGTTTTCTAAATTCGATCTGGCAACAAGATACTCCTCGCACGACCAAACAACGTGTTCGATGTCGTGGTAACCTTGGCCACAAGCACAGATATTGCCATCGGCAAGATTAAAACGAAAGAGTAGCGCGTCTAACGAACAGTGATTGGACATGAGTCGAGAGAAGGTGCGAATAAAGTCCCGACTTAAGTCCAGACTTTTGAACCATGGTTTGAGGCTAACCTTAGGGATAATCGAGTGAAACCACCGGCCCAATTCATCTTCGTTCCATTTACGTTGCCAGTTAGCGATGGTATTTTTACGGACTAAAGAATAAAATTCATTGAAAGCGATTTGACGCTGATAAATATCGCCTTCAATTGCACCTACCTTTGCCAATGAGTCAGCCCTCTCGTTACCCGGAATTGAGCAATGTGAAGGGACCCAGACAAAGGTAATGACATAACAGCGTCTGGATAAAGCACTCAAAATTTCTCGAATTCTCTCAAGGAAGTACGGCGAGTGCTTTTCCGGCCTCACTGAACGGATAGCTTCGACAGAGCTAAGACTATCCGTTACAATGTAATAGTGTTCAACAGGTCGTGAGGCGACGCTGTCCAGCGCCCAATGTATTGCTGCCAATTCAGCAATATACACAGAGCAAGGATTCTGAAGACTGTGTGAGGTGCTAAAAATTTCGTTGAACACTCCAAATCCTGTGGACTCATTCATAGAGGACCCATCAGTAAAGTACATATTATCACAATTGACACGCCCATACTTTGCATTGAAGATCGTAGGAATGATCCCCGATCGATGATAATCTGGAATTCCATGGATTTTCTCCTTCATGAACAGATCAAAATGTACAGAGGAATTGATGTAGTCAGGAAAACAAACACGGTTGGGAGTATACGAAGAAGGATCAACCTGCATGGAGATGAATTCATGATATGAGCTCATGAATCCTGAATGAAAATTTAGCTCGATAAGCTGCTCAAAATTTCCGATCACCAATGGGTTCATAACCTTACACCGGATGAGGAACCGAAGAGATAATAAATTGAAGCGATCTTTTAGTGGGAGTACGCCTGCCAAAACCTCGAGACTCATGGTATGCGTTGAGGGCATACATCCCAACGCAATACGGAGACAAAGATACTGAATTCGCTCGAGTTTAATGAGATGTGTTTTGGCAGCTGATTGAAAACAGAAACTGCCATACTCCATCACTGAGAGAATAGTTGTTCGATACAACATTATAAGATCTTCGGGATGGGCTCCCCACCATGTGCCGGTAATTGTACGGAGAAAGTTTATTCTTTGTTGGCATTTTTTACTCAGATACCTAATATGGGCCCCCCAAGTACATTTGGAGTCAAACCAGACCCCAAGATACTTGAATGACATAGCATGAGTGATCGGTTTACCCAAAAGTTGAAGCTTTGGTTTTGCTGGTCTATGCTTCCTAGAAAAAAACACCATCTCTGTTTTCTCCGTGGAGAATTCGATCCCTAGCCCAATGGCCCAGGTTGAAAAATTGTTCAAAGTATCTTGTAAGGGTCCTTGCAGGTCGGATTCGTTTGATCCTACGACAGACACCACTCCGTCATCTGCAAGTTGTCTTAGGCTGCAATTTTGTGTAAGACAATTGTCGATGTCGCTTACATAGAAGTTGTACAAAAGGGGGCTTAAACATGAGCCCTGGGGGAGGCCCATGTAGGAGACCCGATTTACTGTCGAATCCCCGTGAGAAAAATTCAACTGTTTCTCACAAAGCAAGTTATATAACATATTATTCAACAGAGGCGGCAGACCCCGAGAGTGTAATTTGTCTGACAAAACCTCTATTGAAACAGAATCAAAGGCCCCCTTTATGTCCAAGAATACTGAAGCCATTTGTTTTTTTTTCGGCGTAAGCCATTTGAATTTCTGAAGAAAGCAACACAAGGCAATCATTCGTCCCCTTGCCTCTGCGGAACCCATATTGTGTATCTGAGAGTAAGCCATTCGTTTCAACCCAATGATCAAGGCGAAACAAGATCATTTTCTCCAACAATTTCCGTATACAAGACAGCATTGCTATTGGGCGGTACGAATTGAAGTCGGACGCGGGTTTTCCGGGTTTTTGAATAGCTATAATTCGCACTTGTCTCCAATCATCTGGAACAATATTATGCTCCAGAAACCGATTGAATAAATTCAACAAGCGATGTTTCGCCACATCAGGGAGGTTTTTTAACAAGTTGAACTTAATTCTATCCGTTCCTGGAGCAGAATTGTTACATGAAAGGAGAGCAAGAGAGAATTCTACCATCGAAAACTCAGAATCAAGATCGCACCTATCTTGTGAAATATCTCGAACAATTTTTTGTACAGGAACGGAATCGGGACATACCTTCCGTGCGAAATTTAAAATCCATCGATGTGAATATTCCTCGCTTTCATTCGTTGAAGAGCGATTTCTCATGTTTCGAGCCACTTTCCATAATTTTTTCATTGACGTTTCTCGTGACAGACCTCCCACGAAATTTCGCCAATAAGCACGTTTTTTCCCTTTGATCAAATTTTTGAACTGATTTTCAAGGTGCAAATACGTTTGAAAATTCTCAATGGTTCCACGTTTCCGAAAACCTTTAAATGCGTTCGATTTATCCTGATAAAGCTTGGAACATTGGCTATCCCACCATGGATTGGGAGGCCTTGGACGAAAAGTGGAGCCTGGGATGGGTTTCGTTTGAGCGCGAACCGCGCTGTCATATATCAAACGAGAATGGAAGTTATACTCCTCCAATGGAGGCAAACCATCTCTGGAATTGATGGCTAGAGCAATTGCGTCCGCATATTTTTTCCAGTCAATGTGTCTTGTGAGGTCATATGCCATGTTTATAGATTCAGAAGAATTCGAACCAATGGTGATGGAAATTTTGATTGGCAAGTGGTCACTGCCGTTGGGGTCCTGGATTACATTCCACTTGCAATCTAACGATAGTGAATTCGAGCAAAGCGAGAGGTCAAGAGCACTTGGGTTAGCAGGAGGTTTAGGTACACGTGTTGTTTCCCCAGTGTTCAAAACGGTCATATTGAAGCTGTTACAAAGGTCATATATCAACAATGAACGATTGTCGTCGTACTGTTCCCCCCAGGCAGTTCCGTGAGAGTTGAAGTCTCCCAAGATCAATCGTGGCTCAGGAAGGAGTGAGCACATGTCAACAAGTTGATTGCGGCTAACCGCAGCTCTCGGAGGCCAATACAAGCTGACAATACAGAGGTATTTGCCTCTGATGTTTGCATGACAAGCAACAGCTTCGATCCCTCCAATAGGTGGAAGGTCAATTCGAAAAAATGAGTGGCACTTATTGATACTCAATAGCACCCCTCCGTATCTGTCATCACGGTCCAAGCGTATGATATTAAAATTGTGGAAAGAGAGATCATCTCGCGAAGAAAGCCAAGTTTCGGACAGAGGAAAAACATCACAATTGAACTTATGAATTAAAAATTTGAATGTATCCAATTTAGGGATAAGACTACGACAATTCCACTGTAAAACAGTGATATCTCCGACCTCTCTATTTAAATTAGACATCAAGAGAGATAATCATTGCAAGAAGGGGCCATGTTTGCATCAATAGTTGCAAAATTGTCGTTAATACTGGAAGCATTGAAATGACAATGGTTCTGATGGAGTCGGAAACATTAAAACACTTGAAGATTTGGTCCAAAAGGTCAGACAACTTTATAAATCCCGATTGGGAAGTTGAACTGGACGGAAAAACAGGGACAGTTGGGGTTTTTGATGTCCCCTCGAGTGCTGGGCCATTCGAAGGTGAATTATTCCCACGGAAACCAGGAGGAACCTGATTTTGCTTGTCCGCTGCACTCGATTTTTTAGGCATGCTAACAGGGGGTATCACCGGAGGGGCTTGTCCTTGAACTTTGGGAGTGGTCACATTTTTGCGCCGGGGATTCCCTTGGAAAATGAACGGTGTGCCCCCGTTAGCTGTGTCCGCTTCTATTTCGTCAACGGGCAACGTGGCGAAGACATTTTGTGTGTTGATTAGTTGTTGTTGTTGGGCCCGTGGAGAAGCGCCCTTTAAAATATCCGCAAAAGTGCGTTTCGAGCGTTCCTTCAAAGAGCGCTTCTGTTTCTCCCAGCGACTCTTGTAAGTTTCACACACTGAGAGCTCGTGTGGGGATCCCCCGCAATATGGACATTTATGCTCAGTCGCACTGCAGGATTTCCCCTCATGTTGCTCTCCGCAAGTGGCACAGCGCTCCTTGTTGGCACAATAATCTGAAGTGTGACCAACTGACTTGCATTTTTGGCAAGTCATGGGCTTTGGCACGAAGAGTCGCACAGGCAATCTCAATTTGCCCACCATGACGTAGTCAGGTAGAGCGGAACCAGCAAAAGTTACTCGAAACGAGTCTGACGGCGTGAATTTAGTTTTTCCCTCTTCTTGGGATACTTTTCCTAGTTGGCGGCTGTCCAAAATTTTAACACCCACCAACGGGAGTCTTTTAAATTTACCAACTCCTTCTTTTATCATTTCGCACGTCAGACCAGTTTCAGTTACCACCCCCGAGATTTCTACGTCATGGGAGGGCACGTAGACGCGATACTCTAGGGAGAATCTCTCGTCGATCACAATTGCATTCGCGTGTTTCCGATCACTCACGACAACACGCAGTTTGTTCGGTCTAACCTTAGAGATTTCGACCACGGAGGAATATAATCTTGCCAGATCTTTCGAAACCTGAATGACATTAATTGCCTTTCCTTTTGGTTTAGGCCGGAAAAAAACAACCCATGGACCAGCTCCAAGTGCATCGTCTGGATAGACCTTGACACGAGGAGAGGAAACAACTGAGGGGGAGGACGAGGTCGATTGTTGAACGGGAGCGGTATCAGTAGGGCTGGGAGGCAAGTTCGGTAGTAGAGCGGAAGCGGGAGCGGGAGATTGAGGGGGCGAAGAGGAAAAGTTTGCCAATTTTCTTGAGGGGGGCTTGTTAAGGTAGATTACCTCTTTCTCTGAAGAGACATCTTCTGAGGGGGGAACGCGTTTAAGCGACTTCCCAGCCCCCGTTGTAGCTAGTGAGGAGGAAACAGTAGTTTCAATCTCCATGTCAACATGACCTTCTGCCATTACGGCAGATATAAAATAATATAATTCTTATTTTTTTTGTATTTCTAAACCTAATATATATTATACCTAAATCGCACACCAATGCGAATGAAATGAAGCGGTGTCTCAATCGAACCGCGTGGCAATCGCTCGGCACAGATGCAACGGTATATCGCACCACAACACGATGATGGAATCGATGACGATGCTAAAGCACACACAGCGATGATACGGCACACGCACCGCGTCCGCCGTGGAGGACTTCTTCCTCACGCTGGTAGTGATTGCTGCTCTCCTCACTCGCGCAATAAAGAGAACCCCGTTAGGGCGAAATAACTTCACCAGCCACGAACTTATAACGGTATAATCTCCACTTTATAATAGACGCGAACAAATTTGCGACCGATGTCTTCGGACTGCGCGAGCTGAATGGCAATTTAGAATACTTAGTACTCGTGGTTTTGAAAAAAAAACATTTTCGAACGCCCTCGTTGCCGCCTTGTTCTGGATTTGCCACCAAAGCAGTTTGTATAAAGAACAAACTTTTTTCTTCTGCTACCTGATGCCGTTTTGCGATTGCGTTTGCCACTCGCCACTCGCTGCAACTGCCTGTTGTTGTCTTAATGTCCACCGAACCGAATGTGTTCTGTTCCGAATGCGGGTTTTCTTATCGTCGCGAGCAGCTTTGCCAGCTAACTCGATCACTTCGGCGGCCGAAACTATATAACGCCGGCTAGGTGGACTGGTGCACTGGTACTAACGCGCTCGGCCTAGCTACCCTTGCGGGGAACTTCAGATCAACACGGTTCGAGCGGGATTTTGCCTTTCCCTTCACTTTTCCTCCTTTACCATGTCCAGACATGGCTGCTTGGGTTGGTTTGTTGATGTGTTGTGATGCGAACCGATGTGGTGTACGGTTTGGATGAGCATGATCGTTACGACAGCGGAGCGGGGATTTTTAAGCTGACTGGCTGGCTCGAGAATTACGCATATGTGAGACCGTTGCTTCGTTCATATTTTTTCTCTTTCCTTTCCAATCGTGCTTCATTCTATTTCGCTGCTGCTCTGGTTGCCCGTTTTGGTCGGTACGATTTGAGGAGCACAAAATGGACCAATCAAAAATAGGCACATAGTGCATTTTGACAATGCTTGATATTTCACAATTATTCAATTATTTATCTCAAGAAAAATGAAAGGTTATTCGTTATGATAGATGCATAGATATATTTCCTATCAATTGATGCAAAAACCTTTGCGATCTATTGAGAAATGCTCGAGTTATAAGCGTTCCAAATCTTGCATTTTTTCCTACTTGTTCAGTGCCTAGATTTCCATTTCACCCCCTATATCTTCCGGTTAGACGTAGTCCTACGTCAAAAGTGACCTGTTTTCTGATTTGACACCCTTAATGAAAGACGTAGTTCTACGTCAAAACGTCACTCCTTCTATAGAGTCACTATCCCATCGATTACAGGCATTGAAGTTGTCGCTTGCCAGATACAAATCAATGGCAAAGAACTCTGCATTGCTTCGATATATATTCCTCCCAGGACTACGGTAGGCCGCCATCAGTTCTTTGATATTATCGAGGCATTGCCGGAGCCGCAGTTAATCTTAGGTGACTTCAACTCCCATGGAACAGCATGGGGGTCACTCTACGATGACAACCGTGCCACGTTGATTTATGATCTGTGCGACAACTTCAACATGACAGTTTTAAATACTGGGGAAGCAACTAGGATAGCCAACCCTCCTGCACGGGCAAGCATGCTAGACATATCTCTCTGCTCTTCTTCATTATCCCTGTATTGCACATGGAAGGTAATCCAAGATCCCCACGGTAGTGATCACCTACCAATAATTTTATCGATCGCCAATGAATAAAAATCTAGTGAGTCAGTCGATATTGCGTATGACCTCACGAAGAATATTGACTGGAGAAAATTTGCAGAATTAATATCTGAAGCAATCATTTCGATGCATGAACTTCCTCCCCTTCAAGAGTATAATTTTATATCAAGTTTGATTTACGATAGCGCACTTCAAGCTCAAAAGAAACGTGTACCGGCTACCACTTTCCGACGTCGTCCTCCATCACTTTGGTGGGACAGGGAGTGTTCAAAGGTCTACCTTGAAAAATCATCCGCTTTCAAAAAATTCAGGAAAACTGGATTAGTGGAATGGTTTCGAAAGTACCGAGCTCTAGAAGCCAAACTAGAAGGTCTGATTAAAGCAAAAAAGCGTGGATATTGGCGGAAATTCGTCAATGGTTTGTCAAGGGAGACCGCTATGAGTACTCTTTGGAATACGGCTAGGAGAATGCGTGGCTGGAACCATACCAATGAAAGTGAGGAATACTCTGACCGTTGGATTTTCAAATTTGCAAGGAAGGTTTGTCCCGATTCTGTTCCTGCACAAAGCGTCGTACGCGATATTCCGCTCCAATGCGATTATGAGAATTTTTCGATGGTAGAATTCTCAATTGCCCTCCTCTCATGTAACAATTCAGCTCCTGGGTCGGACAAGATTAAATTCAACTTGTTGAAGAATCTTCCCGACTTGGCAAAACAGCGTTTGCTGAACTTGTTCAACAAGTTTCTGGAGCTGAATATTGTCCCGCATGACTGGAGACAAGTGAGAGTGATAGCCATACGAAAACCCAACAAGCCGGCTTGCGATCACAACTCGTATAGGCCGATTGCAATGTTATCCTGTATTCGCAAATTGTTAGAGAAAATGATTCTACTTCGTTTGGACAAGTGGGTCGAAACGAACAATTTGCTGTCAAATACGCAGTTTGGCTTCCGCCGAGGTAAAGGGACGAATGATTGTCTCGCGCTGCTATCTTCTGAAATCCAAATCGCATTTGCTCGCAAAGAACAAATGGCTTCCGTTTTTCTCGATATCAAAGGGGCATTTGATTCAGTTTCCATGGAAATTCTCTCAGAGAAGCTTCATAATCGTGGACTTTCACCAATTCTGAATAATTTCCTGTACAATTTACTGTCAGAAAAGCACATGAATTCCTCTCATGGCAACTCAAAATCTTCTCGTTACAGTTTTATGGGCCTACCGCAAGGCTCCTGCCTAAGCCCCCTCTTGTACAGTTTTTACGTCAATGATATGGATGATTGTCTAACTAGAGACTGCACGCTGAGACAACTTGCAGACGATGGAGTTATTTCCATCACGGGTACTAATCCCGTCGCTCTGCAAAAGTCGTTGCAAGATACCATGAACAATCTGTTCACGTGGGCCCTCAAGCTGGGTATCGAATTCTCTACGGAGAAAACTGAAATGGTCGTTTTTTCTAGGAAGCACGAACCCGTCCAATTCCAGCTTTACCTATCCGGCAAAACGATCCAACACTCTATGTTTTTCAAATACCTGGGTGTATATTTTGATTCTAAATGTACCTGGGGGAGACACATTGCGTATTTGAAACAGAAATGCCAACAAAGAATCAATTTTCTCCAAACAATAACCGGAACATGGTGGGGCGCCCATCCAGGAGACCTCATTCAGTTGTACAAAACAACGATATTGTCAGTGTTAGAATATGGCAGTTTTTGCTTCCGATCAGCTGCCAGGATTCATATTCTCAAGCTGGAGAGAATACAATATCGTTGCTTGCGTATAGCAATGGGGTGTTTGCATTCGACACATACGATGAGTCTCGAAGTTTTGGCAGGAGTACCCCCGCTTACTCTTCGGTTCACAGAATTATCCTACAGATTTCTCATCCGTTGCAAGATCATGAATCCATTGGTGATTGATAACTTCGAAAATCTACTACAACTGACTCCTCAGTCAAGTTTTATGTCTTTATACCATGAGTACCTTACCCACGACGTGCACCCTTCACCAGGCATCTCCAACCAAGTTTGCTTCCCATACTTTTGCAATTCCTCTGTCATTTTTGATCTGTCCATGCGACAAAAAATCCATGGAATACCAGATCACCTACGCTCCAATGTTATTCCGTCGATATTTTCGGAAAAATATGGGAAAGTTGGATCTGATAAAATGTTCTTTACTGACGGTTCATACATAAACGGGTCCACTGGCTTCGGCATCTTCAATGAAAATTCCAGTGCCTCTTTCAAACTCAAAGATCCTTGTTCCGTGTATGTCGCAGAAATGGGTGCGATATAATATGCTCTAGGGATCATTGAAACACTGCCCATCGACCATTATTTTATTTTTTCAGACAGTCTCAGCTCAATAGAGGCAATCCGCTCAATGAAAGTTGATAAACGCTCATCTTATTTCCTAACAAGAATAAGACATCTATTGAGTGTTTTGGTCGAAAAATTATTCAAGATTACCTTAGCATGGGTTCCCTCTCATTGCTCGATTCCGGGGAATGAGAAAGTGGACTCGCTAGCTAAGGTGGGCGCTTCAGAAGGCACACTTTTTGAAAGGCAAATTGCCTATAATGAATTTTTTCACATTCCTCGTCAGGACACACTCGTTAGTTGGCAGCGCATGTGGAGTGAAGATGAGTTCGGTCGTTGGTTACACACGATTATCCCTAAGGTCTCGACGAGTGCATGGTTCAAGGGATTGAATGTAGGTCGTGATTTCATTCGCGTGATATCTCGGCTTATGTCCAATCACTACAACCTAAACGCGCATCTCTATCGCATTGGGCTCGCAGCAAACAATCTTTGTGATTGTGGCGATGGCTACCACGTCATCGAGCATGTTGTCTGGTCGTGTATCCGGTTCCATGCTGCTCGCTCTCAGCTCTCTAGAGCACTGAGAGCAAAAGGCAGACAATCGGATATCCCCGTCCGGGATATCTTAGGTAGCCGGGATCCTGATCTTCTGCTTCATCTATACCTGTTCCTCAGAAACGCCGATGTCAACGTTTAATGATGTTTCCTTCGTTGTGTCCCCGTTTCATATCCCTCCTATCCGATCGATAAACTTTTACTTAGTCGCGGCAATACATACACACACTCTTTACAGATGCACGGGCCAAAGGTTGTGCAGTCCACTGATCATTCAACAAGAGCCAAAGGTTGTACCGCTCATGACAACTCTACACGAACTGATGATTGCGCCGGCTAGTGACCATTCTATCCTGGATTCCTCGAGTCGAGAAAGACGCACCACGCTAGATATGGGGTACAGACTAGGGAGCGTTGCTGATTAATGGTCAGCTGCATCCCAATAGGAAGTAGCCCGTGTCGGGCACACGTATAGAGCATCGAAGACTGCAACATACCAATTATGAGAACACTTGTAATACTAACCTCGAGCCAACCGCGAGTAATCGGTTACATATTACTAACATAGTTGTAAGACAAAAATTGTCAAAATGTTGGACTTCCGGCCCCATCAGGCTAACGCCACATGTGCCTTAATAAAAAATATATTTTGGGAAAAAAAAAGAGTCGTTTCAATGAATCGGAAGTCGTCGTTTTCGCTTCCGAAATGACATAGGAACTTCCGCTGTTAGAGTATTTTCACCTAATAGCCATATCGTGGGAGTTTTTGACGTAGGACTACGTCTAACCGGAAGATATAGGGGGTGAAATGGAAATCTAGGCACTGAACAAGTAGGAAAAAAAGCAAGATTTGGAACGCTTATAACTCAAACATTTCTCAATAGATCGCAAAGGTTTTTGCATCAATTGATAGGAAATATATCTACGCATCTATCATAACGAATAACATTTCATTTTTCTTGAGATAAATAATTGAATAATTGTGAAATATCAAGCATTGTCAAAATGCACTATGTGCCCTTTTTTGATTGGTCCATTTTGTGCTCCTCAAATCGTACTGACCAAAACGGGCAACCAGAGCAGAAGCGATATAGAATGAAGCACGATTGGAAAGGAAAAAGAAAAAAATGAACGAAACATTGGTCGCAGTCTCACACATGCGTAATTCTCGAGCCAGCCAGTCAGCTTAAAAATCCCCGCTCCGCTGCCGTAACGATCCATTTCTTTGTGTGGACACCGACTGGACAACATCGTTGCTGGACGGGCTGGACGGCGAGGGATCGAGTGCCTTTCTCAAGGCAAGAGGGCGGAGGTGGTAGCGCTGGAGTAGAATAGAGTAGAGTTTTCAAAGGGCCTTTCTCAAGGCTAGAGACGAATGAACTGCAAAAGTTCAAAGTCTCTATAATACAATACCTTCCTTCCGTAACGATCATTCTCATTCAAACCGTACACCACATCGGTTCGCATCACAACACATCAACAAACCAACCCAAGCAGCCATGTCTGGATATGGTAAAGGAGGAAAAGTGAAGGGAAAGGCAAAATCCCGCTCGAACCGTGTTGATCTGGAGTTCCCCGCAAGGGTAGCTAGGCCGAGCGCGTTAGTACCAGTGCACCAGTCCACCTAGCCGACGTTATATAGCCGCCGAAGTGATCGAGTTAGCTGGCAAAGCTGCTCGCGACGATAAGAAAACCCGCATTCGGAACAGAACACATTCGGTTCGGTGGACATCAAGACAACAAGCAGTTGCAGCGAGTGGCGAGTGGCAAACGCAATCGCAAAACGGCATCAGGTAGCAGAAGAAAAAAGTTTGTTCTTTATACAAACTGCTTGGTGGCAAATCCAGAACAAGGCGGCTTCGAGGGCGTTCGAAATGGTTTTTTTCAAAACCACGTGTACTAAGTTTTCTAAATTGGAACCATTCCATAAAACAAGGCGCTTTTCAGGGCCATTAAACCTTCCAAAAAAGAGTTTGGGAAATACAGTTCAATGCTTTCTTAAACATTATCCAAAATAATAATAAAACACAAATTGATTTTTTCATAATTTGTTTGCCAGGATCTGATGAGCATGTGAATTTGGCAGTTGTTCTGAGCTTATTGATAGTTGGGGACTTTCCTGATTATTCAATTTTCACCAATTCTTAAATTGTTTCCAGATTGAAAGTACAGTAATTTACAATTAGTTCGACATTTAGCTAATTGGACATGTAATGCGACTTATTTAGTTGGACATTTTTGTAAACATAGAGATCCAAATTATGACCCCACATTGAAAGTCGACACTATACCACTGTCATCGCAAATGTTCAATTACAGGTTAAAATTACCTCTAATCCGATACTGAGTGGTGGTAATGCGACGTGCCATTGAATGTAATTTACTGTAAAATAGGTCACAAGCTGGATGGGAAGAAATTTTCCAACTGTGAAAGCTGTGGCGAGTGGCAAACGCAATCGCTAAACAGAAAGGTTCAGCCGAACAAGATGGGGATATCGAGTGATAACAAAACAATAAACTCTTTAGATTGAAGATAATTTTGTGATCCTGAAAAGGACCCTTTTTAGCCTGCATGTGAATCCAACGAGCGAACAAATAGTAATGAATGTATTTTTTTGCCATCGCTCCCTTTTAACGCTCATTCGTTCGTCTCGTTGGACTCGCCCCTCAGACTGAGTCTGCCGATTTGTCTCTATCCTGTGAGTGTGTACCGCTAGAGTATAAAACACGCGGACCCCAAAAAAATATCTTATTTTCTTTCAAACCGTAAACCCGTGTGGTTGTACGGCATCGGCATCGTGGACGTAACAAAGGAGGACAAGTTAAGGGAAAGGCAAAGTCCCACTCGAACCGTGCAGGTCTCCAGTTCCCTGTTGGTCGCATTCACTGATTGCTCCGCAAGGGTAACTAGGCCGAACGGATTGGTGCCGGAGCACCAGTATACCTAACAGCGATTATAGAGTTTGCGGCTTGGCTTGCAAAGCTGCTCTCGACAATCAGAAAACCCGCATCAAGAACAGAGCAGCTTCAGTTCGGCGCTCATCAATTAGTTTCAGTGATTGGCAAAGTGTTTCTCCGGCACGTCGCATTAAATGTAATTTACTGAACAACATGTCACAAGCTGGATGGGAAGAAATTTTCCAACTGTGAAAGATGTGGCGAGTGGCAAACGCAATAGCTAAACAGGAAGGTTTAACCGAACAAGATGGGAATATCGAGTGATAACAAAAACACAACACCAAAGGTTCTTTTCAGAACCATCAACATGTTCATAAAGAGTAAACAGTAAACTAATCCATTTTTCATGTGGATAGATAGGTATTCACGTAGGAGAAGAAACTAAAACAATATATTTAGAATATATATTTAACAAAAGCTGTCCCTTTTGTATAGTCCTACGTCACTCCGGTTATGTCCCCGACATTACCCACCCGTTTTTTTTTTCTCGTTGCTAATCGCAAACCGGAAGTCAAAACTCGTTTATATTTGTTTTCCGCTCGTCAGATATTTTCACATATTACCTATACAATTAGGGGCGTAAGTCTATTCCGGCCAATTGTGAGTAGATTCGCTGCAAAAAATAGAGGATCGGTACAGGACCGTGAGAGGTCGGTTTAGGACCACCATTTTTGGAAGAGTCAAAAAAGGGACTTGCCGATGGTCAAACTTTTCCCAAACCGTTTCAGAACCGAAAGGGAATTTAGTGAATTTCAAAAGTTTTGCTAATTCTCGAGTGGATAGACCAGGATTTTAGTTCCGGGTGTGAAAAATCAAAGCGAAGTGTGCGTGGTCTGGTGAAGCCTTGATATAAACAAATACTTATCCTGAAAACCAATGCCTGATTTTATACACTCTTATATCATAATAACTTTTGATAATAATTTGTCCGATTTTTTTAGAATTAAACATTTAGTTAATATAGATGAAAATAGATGAAATTGTAAAAAAATATCTCATTTTTCCCCCATCAATGGAAATCTCATAACTACTAAAAACGCAAGTATTTCAACCCACCACGTAATTAAATTGCTCGGTATTTTCAGCAATCCAAAAAACACTAATATTAATTTCCTCAGTGTCTCTGATTTAAAAATTCTACGCCCTAAGGCAGAAACTCATTGTTCGCCATAAGTGTATCATGGTAATGGTAAATTCGAGAGAAAATATGACACTCTTCTCTGTTCTACCTGTCAGTGTCATAACATTGTTGATAAACTGCCCATCGAGTGATTATAACCAACTCAGTGAAAAAGTTTACCAAACAGAGATATTGAAACGTTTGACTACTTCACGATACAACTAGACTTTTAAGGAAAGTCTCTGATAAAAAGGACATCCAGCTAATAGAGGGCGAACTGAAATCGCGAGAATAGTAAGCTACAAATTCTCCTGAAAGCTTCCACGATTGGAGCCTGTTGATGACGAGGGTATAACATCCTCTGCGGATCTAGAATGTGGACGCCACATAAATCTCACTCACCCAAGCGTACCAAGCGCTAGCTTTTCCCGTCAAAACTGTTTGAGGGGTTATTTTTCGAAGTGTGTATGCGACTGCAAACGCTAGAGAGTGAACGCGGCTCGTTTCGTTTCGCTTCGAATTTGCCTCATTCAGCCCGTGAACTGGAAGATGACATTTTACGGATGAGAATTTAAATACGAATGATTAAGGAGCACTCTTAATCATTCCGCATTGGATTGATTGATTGCTCCATTTTTCTCGTTCGTGAGTGTTTGTCTGATATTTTCAGTTACGAGAAAAGTCGATTCATATGATCGAATTTTGATTGCATAAAGCAACAATGAACCCATCTCGGTTTTTCAGTTTCAGAATTTCAAAATATCTGCTTTGAAAAAGTTTGTTTTAGAAAACAAATCCTGATATTTGGAACGCGATTAAGGTAAAGAGATACCAGCTGAAATGTGCACCATTGAGTGGGTCCCCATTGTTACCGTTTGCTCATCTAGGCTCTAGTTAGCATCATCCTTATTCAGGTATTGACGGTGGTTACAGTAATTAATCAATGATATGATTGATTTAGCATTTTTACCACCTTTAGATGAAATGTGTATGAACCACAAGAAAGTATTTTTGGGACTCTATTGAATTTATTTGCGACATTGCCGATCTAATTCTACCTTGTACAGCAATGAATGAAGTTTGTTAAACTACGTATCGATTCCTATGCGATCATAATTTCCACTTAATCAAACCTCATTCTGAAATTTTGTAGGGCACAACAATTAACTTTACTAGAACAAAAATAATGAAGCAAAGCCACTAGATCCACTTTCGCACACTTCATTGTACACCAATTAACTTTGAGCTACTAATCAAAACATCCGACTCTGTAGAGTGTACAGCATCTTATCATGTGGATTTGAGGATGATGCGGATTTACCCACATGGTTCTATATCCTCATGTACACCATTTCAGTTGCTTTACTGCTGTTGGCGCTACTAGCGGCTACTTACGCATTAAATTGTTAGTGCGGCATTATCCATAAATTATCTCAACATTACATGCCAATAATTAGTAATCTATAACGGCCCGCGAGTATTTGTATGTGTATTTACTCAGAAGATTAGCACTGGACCCCAAGGTTGCAGCATGCGGTTCCGCTGTCCGGTGGACTTTATGGCTCAATCAACGATGAACAAAGATTTAGTACGTTCGAGGAAGTACACCGAAAGGATAACTCTATCATAATGTCTGACGCAGCTTATGAGGTTGTCCTCCCTCTACCACCAATGCATTGATTTTCCCAGAGAATTAATTACTACCACCTATCACGAATAAACATTCCGTACGAGTTGATTAGGGAAATGCATTTACATACTCCATACATTCGAGGCTTCATCAAGCAGAGCAACGTCTAGATACAATCGTCATGTTGGTGATTTGGCTGTGTTGGGCGTCTATTCGTATGATTCATGTACGGCAATATTCATTCGCCACACCGGGCAATAGCTCGATACGCGTTGTGATGTTTGGAGTCATAAAGTTTAGAAAGATTGTGGGTCCCATGGTTTTTCTAATTTAGGGCATTATTCTATTGTCGGCCAATAACAATTCTACACTAGACGAAGACTGTACCGGCCAATGACCGCGGAAGCTGTTCAACAGAGCTAAAATTAATCCGGATTGGTCTCAATATAGGAGCGCGATCTAACCGAAAATCTTGGGTAAATAACTGCGAAAGCATTGAAAGTACCCCCATCGTTGCAAGACTAAGCAAGACTCTTGCAAAAGACCACTCGAACGGGCTAGGTTCCCCCAAAAAGGACTTACTACTTACTGATGAACTTATTAGACTTACTGATGAAAACTCACTTCATGGCATCCACACCTGTTCGTTCTGATACCTATCCTAGCTATAATCGCGACATAAAGTACTCTCGAATGTATCCTGGAAGCGCAAAGGAAGCCGCAAACATAGTTGCACGAGGGCCAGAGTAGAAAGCGCGGTGAGATCCTTTCAACCATACAAATCCGCAGGTTTTTTTTTATTAATTCATTTATTTTTACAGGCTCAGTTACTTAAGTTTAAAGGAGCCGAATTCTTAAATATAATTTTAAAACTATATATATAAACAATTTTCTTACATCTATGGTTAGTAAGGTGGAAAACCGATTACTCGCGGTGTATTCGAGTTTAGGAGGGTGACATATTTTTAGGAGAAGGATGGGATATAAGGAAATTGTAACAATGTTGATGAACACTCATTTCTTAAATCTATTCGTATATCTATAGTCTATTTACATTTCAACTTATTCTACTATTTATAGCAAGGGGACGAATTACCCGCAAAGGAAGGAAAGGAGGGTTTAAGGATGTAGGGACAATCACACACGAAGATCTATAGCTTTAAGGAAAACATATATATGGGACATGTAATCAAGGTCTAACCGAGCCAACACATCTCTCACCGGCACATTAGGCTGTCTTCCTCGGGCCCGAAGGGAGTTTTCTAAATTCGATCTGGCGACCAGATACACCCCGCACGACCAAATAATGTGCTCGATGTCGTGATAACCTTGGCCACAAACGCAGAGATTGCTGCTGGCAAGATTGAAACGAAAGAGTAGTGCATCTAACGAACAGTGATTGGACATGAGTCGGGAGAAGGTGCGAATAAAGTCCCGACTCATGTCTAGACTTTTGAACCACGGTTTGAGGCTAACCTTAGGGATAATCGAGTGAAACCACCGGCCCAATTCATCTTCATTCCACTTGCGTTGCCAGTTAGCGATGGTATTTTTGCGGACTAAAGAATAAAATTCATTGAAGGCGATTTGACGCTGATAAATATCGCCTTCAATTGCACCTACCTTTGCCAATGAGTCAGCCCTCTCATTACCCGGAATGGAGCAATGTGAAGGGACCCAGACAAAGGTAATGACATAACAGCGTCTGGATAAAGCACTCAAAATTTCTCGTATTCTCTCAAGGAAATACGGTGAGTGCTTTTCCGGCCTCACTGAACGGATAGCTTCGACAGAGCTAAGACTATCCGTTACAATGTAATAGTGTTCAACAGGTCGTGAGGCGACGCTGTCCAGCGCCCAATGAATTGCTGCCAATTCAGTAATATACACTGAGCAAGGATTCTGAAGACTGTGTGAGGTGCTAAAAAATTTGTTGAACACTCCAAATCCTGTGGACTCGTTTATAGTGGACCCATCAGTAAAGTACATATTATCACAATTGATACCCCCATACTTTTCTTCGAAGATCGTTGGAGCGATCCTCGATCGTTGGTAATCTGAATATCCATGGATATCTTGCTTCATGGACAGATCAAAATGCACAGAGGAATTGATGTAGTCAGGGAAACAAACACGGTTGGGAATATACGAAGAAGGATCAACCTGCATGGAGATGAATTCATGATATGAACTCATGAATCTGGAGTGAAAATTTAGCTCGATCAGCTGCTCAAAATTTCCGATCACCAATGGGTTCATGACCTTACACCGGATGAAGAACCGAAGAGATAATAAATTGAAGCGATCTTTTAGTGGGAGTAGGCCTGCCAAAACCTCGAGACTCATGGTATGCGTTGAGGGCATACATCCCAACGCGATACGGAGACAATGATACTGAATTCGCTCGAGTTTAATGAGGTGTGTTTTGGCAGTTGATTGAAAACAGAAACTGCCATACTCCATCACTGAGAGAATAGTTGTTCGATACAACATTATAAGATCTTCGGGATGGGCTCCCCACCAGGTGCCGGTAATTGTACGGAGAAAGTTTATTCTTTGTTGGCATTTTTTACTCAGATACCTAATATGGGCCCCCAAGTACATTTGGAGTCGAACCAGACACCAAGATACTTGAATGACATAGCATGAGTGATCGGTTTACCCAAAAGTTGAAGCTTTGGTTTTGCTGGTCTATGCTTCCTAGAAAAAACCACCATCTCTGTTTTCTCCGTGGAGAATTCGATCCCTAGCCCAATGGCCCAGGTTGAAAAATTGTTCAAAGTATCTTGTAAGGGTCCTTGCAGGTCGGATTCGTTTGATCCTACGACAGACACCACTCCGTCATCTGCAAGTTGTCTTAGGCTGCAATTTTGTGTAAGACAATTGTCGATGTCGCTTACATAGAAGTTGTACAAAAGGGGGCTTAAACATGAGCCCTGGGGGAGGCCCATGTAAGAGACCCGACTTACTGCTGAATCTCCGTGAGAAAAGTTCAAATGTTTCTCACAAAGCAAGTTATATAACATATTATTCAATAGAGGCGGCAGACCCCGAGAGTGTAATTTGTCCGACAAAACCTCTATTGAAACAGAATCGAAGGCCCCTTTATGTCCAAGAATACTGAAGCCATTTGTTTTTTTTTCGGCGTAAGCCATTTGAATTTCTGAAGAAAGCAACGCAAGACAATCATTCGTCCCCTTGCCTCTGCGGAACCCATATTGTGTATCGGAGAGTAGGCCATTCGATTCAACCCATCGATCAAGGCGAAACAAGATCATTTTCTCCAACAATTTCCGAATACAAGACAGCATTGCTATTGGGCGGTACGAATTGAAGTCGGACGCGGGTTTTCCGGGTTTTTGAATAGCTATAACTCGTACTTGTCTCCAATCATCTGGAACAATATTATGCTCCAGAAACCGATTGAATAAGTTCAACAAGCGATGTTTCGCCACATCAAGGAGATTTTTCAGCAAGTTGAACTTAATTCTATCCGATCCCGGAGCAGAATTGTTACATGAAAGGTGAGCAAGAGAGAATTCTACCATCGAAAACTCGGAATCAAGATCGCACCTATCTTGCGGTATATCTCGAACAATTTTTCGCACAGGAGCGGAATCAGGACAAACCTTCCGTGCAAAATTAAAAATCCATCGATGTGAATATTCTTCGCTTTCATTCGTTGAAGAGCGATTTCTCATGTTTCGGGCCACTTTCCATAATTTTTTCATTGACGTTTCTCGTGACAAACCTCCCACGAAATTTCGCCAATAAGCACGTTTTTTCCCTTTGATTAAGTTTTTAAATTGATCTTCAAGGGCTAAATACGTTTGAAAATTTTCAGGGGTTCCACGTTTCCGAAAAGCTTTAAATGCATTCGATTTTTCTACATAAAGCTTGGAACACTGGCTATCCCACCATAGATTGGGAGGCCTTCGACGAATAGTGGAACCTGGGATGGGTTTCGTTTGAGCGCGAACCGCGCTGTCATAGATCAAACGAGAAAGGAAGTTATACTCCTCCAATGGAGGTAATCCATCTCTAGAATTGATGGCTAGAGCAATCGCGTCCGCATATTTTTTCCAGTCAATGTGTCTTGTGAGGTCATATGCCATGTTTATAGATTCAGAAGAATTCGACCCAATGGTGATGGAAATTTTGATTGGCAAGTGATCACTACCGTTGGGGTCCTGGATTACATTCCACTTGCAATCTAACGATAGTGAATTCGAGCAAAGCGAGAGGTCAAGAGCACTTGGGTTAGCAGGAGGTTTAGGTACACGTGTTGTTTCCCCAGTATTCAAAACGGTCATATTGAAGCTGTTACAAAGGTCATAGAACAACAATGAACGATTGTCGTCGTACTGTTCCCCCCAGGCAGTTCCGTGAGAGTTGAAGTCTCCCAAGATCAATCGTGGCTCAGGAAGGAGTGAGCACATGTCAACAAGTTGTTTGCGGCTAACCGCAGCTCTCGGAGGCCAATACAAGCTGACAATACAGAGGTCTTTGCCTCTGATGTTTGCATGACAAGCAACAGCTTCGATCCCTCCAATAGGTGGAAGGTCAATTCTAAAAAATGAGTGGCACTTATTGATCCCCAATAGCACCCCTCCGTAGCTATCATCACGGTCCAAGCGTATAATATTAAAATCGTGGAAAGAGATATCATCTCGCGAAGAAAGCCAAGTTTCGGACAGAGCAAAAACATCACAATTGAACTTATGAATTAAAAATTTGAATGTATCCAATTTAGGGATAAGACTACGACAATTCCACTGTAAAACAGTGATATCTCCGACCTCTCTATTTGAATTAGACATCAAGAGAGATAATCATTGCAAGAAGGGGCCATGTTTGCATCAATAGTTGCAAAATTGTCTTTAATACTGGAAGCATTGAGATGACAATGGTTCTGATGGAGTCGGAAACATTAAAACACTTGAAGATTTGATTCAAAAGGTCAGACAACTTTATAAATCCCGATTGGGAAGTTGAGCTGGACGGAAAAATAGGGACAGTTGGGGTTTTTGATGTCCCCTCGAGTGCTGGGTCGTTCGAAGGTGAACTATTCCCACGGAAGCCAGGAGGAACCTGATTTTGCTTGTCCGCTGCACTCGATTTTTTAGGCAAGCTAACAGGGGGTATCACCGGCGGGACTTGTCCTTGAACTTTGGGAGTGGTCACATTTTTGCGCCGGGGATTCCCTTTGAAAATAAACGGTGTGCCCCCGCTAGCTGTGTCCGCTTCCATTTCATCAACTGGCAACGTGGAAAAGGTATTATGTGTTGAGATTAGTTGTTCTTGTTGTTGGGACAGTGGCGAAGCGCCCTTTAAAATTTCCGCAAATGTGCGCTTCGAACGTTCCTTTAAAGAGCGCTTCTGTTTCTCCCAGCGACTCTTGTAAGTTTCACAAGCTGAGAGCACGTGTGGAGTTCCTCCGCAATATGGACACTTATGCTCAGTCGCACTGCAGGATTTGTCCACATGTTGCTCTCCGCAAGTGGCACAGCGCTCCTTGTTGGCACAATAATCTGCTGTGTGACCAACTGACTTGTATTTGTTACAAGTCATGGGCTTTGGCACGAAGAGTCGCACAGGTAGTCTCAATTTGTCCACCATAACGTAGTCAGGGAGGGCGGCACCAGCAAAGGTGACTCGAAACGACTCTGACGGCGTAAATTTAGGTTGGTCCCCATCATGAGAGAGTTTCCCGAGTTGGCGACAGTCCAAGATCTTTACTTCCATTGAGGGGAGCTTCTTGAACTTGCCTTTTCCCTCTTTTTTTATTTGTTCGCTCGTCAGACCCGTTTCAGTTATCACCCCCTCAATTTCTACGTTATGGGAGGGTATAAATGTTCGATATTCGAGAGTGAAGTGTTGGTCAGCAACAATCTCGTTTGCGTGTTTCCGGTCATTCACGACAACTCGCAATTTGTTCGGTCTAACCCTGCGAATTTCAGATACAGAAGAGTATCTGGCCAGATCTTTCATGATCTGAATCACGTTAAGGCTTTTTCCTTTTGGTTTTGGCCGGAGGAAAACAACCCACGGGCCAGTTCCAGGTGCATCTTCTGGATAAACTCTGACACGTGGAGCGGAGACAACAGAGGGAGAAGACGAGGATGAGGACGAGGATTGGGTTGGATCGGAAACATCAGAAGGTGGAAGCGAAATCGATGATGGGAGAGAGGGAGTGGAAGTAACAGGTTGAGAAGGGAGGCTTGCAATTTTTTTAGAGGGGGGCTTGGAAGTATGAGCGGATTCGTCCCCAGAAGAATTATCTTCTTTATGAGGGACTCGTTTATGTTTTTTCCCCGATCTTGTATGGGATTCATTATCGGAGATCTCCATCTCTGGAGATCCTCCACTATCCTCCATTTTACAAAAGTTTCTTTCTTATTTCTAATATATTATTGATTTTAACAATAATCTCGAGAAAAAAAAATAACAAAACAAAAAAAAATTATGATAATAATATTAAACAATGAACAAATGAGTTGAATAATAATATTAATAATAAATATAGCCGCCTACTGCCCTAATCAGGGAGAGACAGAGGCTACGCGCTATGGAGACAACACAATAGCGCAAGAATAGCTTACACGGTCACGTGATGATAATTCCCGTTAACGACAGCCACACGATGGCGATCCCGTTATGCCGATGTTCAACAGCCGCCAAGGGCTGTAATCTGCAAGAGCGCTGCTTCCTTTGTTCCTTTGTTCCACTTCACAAAAGGTCAATCCGAAAGCGGACAGCAATGACCTTCACTCGTACACTATACCAATAGCACAATAGCAAAAGTGGCAACGCACAATACCGACACTGAACTTTACTCGTCAAGAGTTGGATAGCGAATGAAATCCGCAGGTTCAAATGGTATTTTTATTAAACGGTTTTATTAGCTTGCCCTGTAATCTGTTTATATGTTTGTATGTTTGTATGTTTGTATGTTTGTTTTTTTTTTTTTTTTTTAAAAAGAGGTGAGGAACGCTCTACCAGCCTTACCTGGGAAGGGTTAACCCAGACGTCGAGTGGGGATCGCACCCACAAAAACCAAGCCCTCTACTCGTTGCCTTATTCCCCGTGGGACCACATCTAGGCGACTACTTCAGGGGGCGGCTGTGCTCATGCACTTCTCGAGTTTTCAACGCTAACTAGCGTTGTCCTTCCCTTTTTCTCAATATTTTTTTCTTTCCATTCGTTATTAATTCCACTGCGCTGATGTCCTCTTCGCAGGCATTTTGAATTTACCCGTCGAGACGTGAACCGATTAGGAATTGCCCTCCAACTTGACGCGCAACCCGTCACAGCCACCCTCGCGGGGTTTCTCACCTGTCGAGACGTGAACCGATTAGGAAGCGCCCTCCAACTTGACGCGCGCCCCGTCACAGTCACCCTCGCAGGATTTCTCTTCCCAACGGAGCGCCGATTAGGCAGTGCCCTCCAACCAGACGTGCACTCCGTCACAGCTACTCTCGTGGGGTATTCACCATTTTGATCGTGGCTTCATACTTGATGCTCGTTCCTTCGAAATGTTCGCGGTGTTCCTCCATCCAGGCCACGATCAGGCGTTGTCAGGCAGGCCTTTTGCTGTTCTCCGCGGCAGTATCCGTTTACCTGTCGAGACGTGCACCGATTAGGAAGCGCCCTCCAACTTGACGCGCGCCCCGTCACAGTCACCCTCGCAGGATTTCTCTTCCCATCGGAGCGCCGATTAGGTAGTGCCCTCCAACATGACGCGCACTCCATCACAGCAGCTCTCGTGGGGTATACACCAGTTTGAAGACGCCCTCCTTGACACTCACTCCGTCGTAGTTATTAAATCGGCATCCGTTTACCTGTCAAGACGTGCACCGATTAGGAAGCGCCCTCCAACTTGACGCGCGCCCCGTCACAGTCACCCTCGCAGGATTTCTCTTCCCAGCGGAGAGCCGATTAGGTGGTGCCCTCCAACACAACGCGCACCCCGTCACAGCTACTCTCGTGAGGTACCATCTCTTGCAACAGCCGTCGCCGTTGTTCACCTTTCACCGTCGGACGTTGTCAGCACTTTGGTCAGCCCTCCACCTTCGCTGCAGCTCCGACATGATTTGTGTGATTGCACTGCTCACGGCATTCCAGATCATCTCGTCGCGACACATCTCCTCCACAATATTCCCGACATGAAGTGCAGGCAGCCCCTCGCGCCTTTCGGTGAACCTGGGACAGACAAAAACGACGTGCTCCGGTGTTTCCTCCATATCTCCACACTCCGGACAGAGGGGTGAAACTGCGTGCCCGAACCGGTGTAGATATTGCCTGAAACAGCCATGCCCAGACAGAAACTGCGTCAAGTAAAAGTTAACTTCACCGTGTTTCCTGTTCAACCAGGTCGAAAGTACCGGTATCAGCCTGTACGTCCATCTACCATTTTCTGCCGTATCCCATTCATACTGCCATTTGTCCAACGACTCCGCTCTCATCAATTTCCGGATACCTCTGCTTTCCCGTCGCTTGTAGCACTCGCTATCTTCCGCCAGAGTGATGCAGATGGGAATCATTCCGGCGATTACACACACAGCTTCTGTCGAAATGGTCCTATAAGCACTTACGACTCGCATGGCCATGAGTCGGAATGTGCTGTTCAGCTTCCTCCGATTTCGGTGGGTTTCCAGAGCCGCCAACCAGGCAGGGCCACCATACCTCAGTATCGACGAAGATACACTTGCCAAGAGACGCCTCTTGCTGCTGCTTGGGCCAAAGCTATTTGGCATGATCCTCGCCACCACGTTGATGGCCTTTGACGCCTTCCCACATGCATAGTCGACGTGCTGGTTGAAGTTCAGCCGGTCGTCGATCATGACTCCGAGGTACTTCACCGCCCGCTTCGAAACGATGGTATGTCCTCCGACCGATACCTCTGCCCGCAGCACTGCCTTACGATTGCTCACTAACAGCACCTCGGTTTTGTGATGTGCCATCTGGAGCTTTACGCTGTCCATCCAACTACCGATCATGTCTACAGCCTCAGTCGCCAACATTTCCACCTCCTGAAGCGTCTCGCCGATTACCGTTGTTACGATGTCGTCCGCGAAGCCCACGATCTCCACACCTCTGGGTAGCTTCAGCTACCGTCGTACATCGTGTTCCAAAGCGTAGGACCTAGGATGGAACCTTGTGGAACTCCCGCCGAGATATTCTTCACTATCTGTCCCCTGTCTGTGTTGTATACCAGGATCCGATTCTGGAAATAACTCCTCAGTATCCTGTACAGGTAGCTAGGGACCTTCAATCTGTGTAGCGCCTCGGCGATGGCCTCCCAGCTGGCACTATTGAAGGCGTTCTTCACGTCAATCAAAATCACCGCGCAGTAACGGTTGCCTCTTCGTTTTTGTTTAAGCGAGACCTGAGCTTTCTCGATAACTGTCCGAATAGCGTCCACTGTCGACTTTCCTTTCCGGAACCCGAACTGCATTTTCGACAATCCGTGGTCATCCTCCGTGCATTTCACCAGTCTGTTGAGAATAACCCTTTCCAAGAGCTTTCCCAAAGTATCCAACAAACAAATAGGCCTATACGACGCTGGATCTCCAGGTGGCTTTCCTGGTTTCGGGAGCAGCACCAACTTTTGTATCTTCCATTCCGCAGGGAAGAGACCGTCATCCAGGCATTTCTGCAGCACCACCCTGAACATGTCGGGGAAAGCAAGGATCGCCGATTTCAGGGCCACATTGGGGATTCCGTCGGGGCCGGGTGCTTTTTTCAACTTTAGACCTTTTGCCACCGCGATGAGTTCTTCGTTGGTGACTTGTGCGTTCTCTGCTTCGTCCTCACCGTACAGTGTGGGTGGCCACGTCGGTGGGTCGTGCTGCGGAAAGAGTCCATTCACAATGACCTCGAGTTTTTCCGGACATAATTCCATGGGAGTCGTTGAATTACGGAATTTCGCCATCACGATTCGATATGCTTCACCCCAAGGATTTGCGTCGACGTCTCGACACAGCTCCCTATAGCAGTTCGATTTGCTCCTACGTATCTCTCGTTTCATGGCGGCTCTGGTCGCTCGGAAAGACGCGCGGTGCTCCTCTCTCTCTACATCGGTTCGTGCCCTCTGGACTCTTCTTCTGGCTCGTAGACAGTTAGCGCGGAGGATGCTGAGTATCTCGTTCCACCAGTAGGCTGGATGTCGTTCATTCGTCGGGTTCAGTCTTCTCGGCATCACTGTATCGCATGCCCTCACCAATGTTCCTGTCAGCCCGTCGGCGCTCAGATTAAGAGTTCTGCTGTCTATGCGTAGTGCTTCGACGAAAAGCTCCTTGTCAAAAACCTTTGTCCTCCACTTCCGCTCAAAGGTTTTTGTATTCCGTACCGCTGCGGGATTCCGTTGGCCGACACTATACAGGATTGCCTGGTGGTCGCTGTGTGTGTATCCCTCCGACACTCTCCACTTCGTATTAGCCGCCAGTGATGGACTGCAGAAAGTTACATCGATGATGGATTCGCGGCCGTCCCTTCGAAAGGTGCTGCTAGTGCCCGATAGTGATCCAATTTATTTAACTGAATATTTCTAACGTCGATTTCAGGCAATGATTGCATCGATGAGCCGATGAGGAAATGACCGGGTGTATGTTTGTATGTTTGTATGTTTGTATGTTTGTATGTTTGTATGTTTGTATGTTTGTATGTTTGTATGTTTGTATGTTTGTATGTTTGTATGTTTGTATGTTTGTATGTTTGTATGTTTGTATGTTTGTATGTTTGTATGTTTGTATGTTTGTATGTTTGTATGTTTGTATGTTTGTATGTTTGTATGTTTGTATGTGTTGGGAATGATTCGAAAGTGGTCGGATAACTTTAACTTCACTTTTGGTTTTTAAATTCAAATCTTTACTCAGGAACAAATGCGCGAACAATACTTTTATTTAAACTCAATTCAATTTATTCTATTGGTCGGGATTCATCAACTTCAAAAACTATTCTGCTATATTTCAATAAGCTTTCATTCCTTTTATCAGCTTTTTCCCTATCTGTGTTATAAAGCTTAACTATGTGTGTGTGTATTCTATTTGCCTATATTTTATGGCATGTGAGCAGAAAGAGGGGAAACTGACAGCATCCTCGTTTCTGCCTCACTCTAACTATGCTGTGACAGAAAGATGTTCACAGTTGACTTATTTCATAGCACACAACATCGCCGCCACCTTGAAATATAAAATTTCAACTACAACTAAATCCCTACGTTCTTCTGTCATTTGCTAATTTGTTTTTGTTTACATTTATGTACACTGGACTAAGTCGCTTGTCGCGAGTGCTGTGATTGCGATGTGGAATAAGGTGATTATTTCTACGATGGATTGCTGCTATCTTCATGTGGCAGCAAACATATTTTGGTGATAGGACGCTTGATGATTCCATTAGATGTCTTCAAGGTAAGTACTCTGATCAATTTATCCTTCCCTGGGTGGATGTCTAATATTCTTGCTAACGACCATTTTACAGGATGCTGCATTTCATCGACGAGAACAACAAGTCGACCTGGGTGAAATTCGTGGTTTGGAGGGTTGTGGGTGGTGCATCGCTGCAATTCCTGCAGGTATTCTGTGCTCCAGTGATGCCAGAACTGTTGATAAGTACGTTGTAGTGCCTGATAGTGATCCAATTTATTTAACTGAATATTTCTAACGTCGATTTCAGGCAATGATTGCATCGATGAGCCGATGAGGAAATGACCGGGTGTCAGACAGGCCAGGTCATTTGGATCTTCCGAAAGCGGTACGAGTGGGCGAGAATTCATCGAGGCTTCAATCTGCGTGAGGATGGTGCTGAGGTCTTCGAAGGAGAGTCGGGCGTTCAACAGTTGACGGTGCAGGTGTTTCTTGGCCACCTTAACTGCGGCCTCCCATAGGCCACCGAAGTGGGGTGCTCTCGGCGGACTGAAGTGCCATATGATTCCTTCGTTGGCGCAGAATGATTGAATGTTGTTGTTTTCTCGCTGTGTTGTTAACATTATGTACAGTTCCATGAGCTCATTATGAGCTCCGACGAAATTCTTTCCGTTATCCGAAAACAATTCTAGGGGTCGTCCTCTGCGTGCGATGAAGCGTCTTAGTACTGCCAGGAAAGCTTGCGTGGATAAGTCGCTAGCTAGTTCGATGTGGACCGCTTTGGTGCTGAAGCATATAAATATGCAGATGTATGCTTTGGTTGCGGCTGCCTTTCGATGTACGGGTTTCAGGTATACAGGACCTGCGTAGTCCACTCCAGTTACGGTGAATGGTCTGCTCGGTGTGGTTCGGGATACTGGTAGCTGACCAATTTGTTGGTTCGCGGGAACGGGACTGGCTCGGGCGCAGCGAAAGCATTTTCGAATCACGCTTCGAATTAATCGTCGTCCATTGATGGGCCAATACCGTTCTCGGATCACAGATAGCCGGCCTGATTCTACGCGGCGTGTGAGGTGAGATGACAATTGTCACATCACCATCACGCAACTCTCCTCACTCTATTCCTACAGTCGTTTCGGATGCCGTGAGAGGTTCATTTGATGTATGTGAGAGGATGAACAGCAAGTGACAAGGCGTTCATTCTGCTGGTTGCCAAATCTGATCAGAGATGCCACATTCGCACATGTGTTCACGAATTTGTAGACATTTAACTTTTATCATAACCTTTTATTCCTGCTGCAGGCTATTTAAAATAGTGACAAAACATTATTCATTCCATATGATAAACGAAGCTGGTCAGTATGTCAGACATTAGCACATATTTACAAATATTTCAGATTTTTATCGCATATATTTGAGAAAAAACATCTGGCATCCCAGAATTTTATTTGTTTCGCTCAGAGAGGTCAGATATTTGTTTTGCTGCAGTCAGTACCGTATCTATAGATCTGATTTAACCTGGCCTGTTGTTAGTGTATCAGGACATTCTGCCGAATTTGCAGGTATTTGATTTAGATTTGGTGAAACAGTTGATTGCATCCTGTAAAGTTTAGCATTTTTGTTTGTTTTGGTCGTAGTTGCTGCTGCTCTCTGCACTCTCAGTGTTAAATTGTTCACCCTTATTCTTGTTAACGGCCGTATCTGCTTTCGTTCGAACGCTCTGATTCGAACACGTTCGGAGAAGGTATCATTGGTTTCGTTCGAACCTGGCTGAACGAATCCACTTTCGAATGTAAACACTGTTGGTGTTACCAGATGTGTTTCGAAATTTAAATCTTATCTAGGGAAGTTGAATTGTCAAATCGCTGCAAAGAATCAATGTCGCCGTCTGCAAAATAAATAGTTGTAAAGAAACAAAGAAAAACAAACGATGTATGTTTCACTTTGTTTTAAGTGCGATAGTTTTCAAAATTTTATTTGAATTGATAAAAGCTGTTCATCAGACAGTGAGAAATGAGTTTTCATTGATAGTTTTAGTTTTTGAAATGTGTATTTTTCCCGTCGCAGTTGTAATGAAGCAAAGATAAACAAACGATATGTGTTTCACTTTGTTTTAAGTGTGATTTTTATTTTATATTTTATTTGAATTAATAAAAACTGTTTATCGAATAGGGAGAAATCAAAGTTCATTGATAATTTTAGTTTTTGAAATGTGTATTTTTCCCGTCGCAGTTGTAATGAAGCAAAGATAAACAAACGATTTGTGTTTCACTTTATTCTAAGTGCGATTTTTGTTTTAAATTTTATTTGAATTGATAAAAGCTGTTCATCAGACCGTGAGAAATGAATTTTCATTGATAATTTCAGTTTTTGAAATGTGTATTTTCCCCGCTACAAAAGAGCGTTTGTTTTGTATGAAAGATTTCAAGAGGATTATATTTTTTAAAATCCGAATGTCACCAATGGTTTTGCCGATTGTACAAATTCGACTTCTTTACAGATCGTTGGTTTATTTCTTTTTCTAGATCCGTGTTGATAAATTGGTGGAAATCGAGTGACTTGCTTGTGCAGTTGAAATTGTTGTTCTCAAGGCAAAAGATGGATACTGTTATGCTGGGTTATGTCGCAATGATGGAAGACAACACCCCCTCTTTGAGAATGAGTAGAAGTAACCTTAGAAAGAAAACCAACATCATGAATTTATCAACAACACAGTAAGAATGATCAATTCTTAGAGCTAGATGATTTATTATAAGACATTTTAATTTTTGATTTTCAGATTCAAGAAGAACTTTCGTTTGAATAAAACAGCATTTCGATACATTGTACAAGAGATAAAAAATGAATTTCCACGTCAAAAGAAAGGCGGTCTATCGGTGACTGATAAACTTGCTGTCTGCTTGCGTTTTTTCGCAGAAGGGAGCTATCAACATGGTGCTAGCAAGGACTACGATGTGGCTATAGCCCAGTCAACGTTTTCCAAAGTTCTCGACGAGATGTTGATTATTTTGGAAAGGAAGATTTGCACCAAATGGATAAATTTCGAAATGACACAACAAGAAATGAGGGAAGCAAAGCGATTTTTTTATGAAAAATCGGGAATTCCGGGCGTTATTATGTGTGTAGATGGCACGCATGTTAAAATTATTCCGCCAATTGCAGACCGGAATCTATTTTATAATAGGAAAGGGTTCTATAGTCTGAATACTATGATAGTAAGTTGATTGTTATTTGAATTTTTCAATAATATCCTTTCTTGTTAAAAACGTAAATTTTTATACAGATATGTGATCACACCCAACGTATTCGATTCGTTGATGCAAGCTTCCAGGGGTCTAATCACGACTCTCATATTTGGAGTTTGAGTTCAGCAAGAGCACGTTTACAGGAAATGCATAGGAATGGTGACACAAATACCAAAATTTTGGGTACTTTACAAGAATAACATTGATGTACATAATTTACAATCATTTTTCTGTTATTTTGCAGGTGATGCCGGTTATCCTTCCGAGCCGTGGTTGCTCACGCCTTATCGAGCTCCAGAACTAGAAAGTCCAGAAAGCGAATTTAACAGCAAGCATGTTTTAGCAAGGGGGATAATAGAGCGAACGATTGGAGTTCTAAAAAATCGATTTCGATGTATCCTTGGTGCTCGTCAGCTCCATTATACGCCTACCAAAGCGGCAAAAATTATCAGTGTTTGCTGTGCCCTGCACAATATATGTTTATATTTTAAGAACGACAATGATGAGGTTCAGTCAACTGAATAGATGTTTTAAAGTGTCGAATTCCTATATTCTAGATTTTATATACCCTTCATATATATGTTAAATATTTACAAATAAATATTTCCTTCACTGACGAAAACATTAATTTACATAGTATAGTTTAAAACACATTCAATTATATTTATTATCGTGAAATATTACATCGAAAAACGCATGATTTATTCAAGTTGAGGTAAATTCTATAGTTTTCCATCATTGCAGCATAACAGTATCCATTATTTGTCTTGAGAACTGATTCAAATCGTATAACTTGCATATTCTAAGTTGTATATAAAGTTGGATTAAATCACACTCGTTTGTAACGTGGATTAAATTATACATCGTATATATCTAAAATTGTATAAAATGGGAAAACCCGATTTTATTTATCATGATATGACTAAATCGTAATTCGATAAAACAAACATCGGTTTTATGATATTCTTGAATGGCGTTAACGTTCGCTGTGGAACTTTTGCCGTCTCAACGTATGCATTAACTAGGGTCATTCATTAATACTTGGTTGAGATTTCTATGCCGAATAACACGCCTTGAATGTACTCTGGAGTGGCAAGCTCTAGAATACGCGTGACCACAGCAAACCGGAAGAATTTTCTTTGACGAAAAATCCCCCGGCCAGAACGGGAATCGAACCCGAACACCCGGCATTATAGTATGGGATATATAAATAAATTTCTCAACCACTCTGCAGACTGCCTATTGGACTCAGGAGTGTGGGATTGGATCCACGTTTCATCCATTGTCACAAAACGTAGAACGAAGTCAACTCAATTTCGCTTCAACAATGCCAAACCGACTATTGAATCATCAACTCGCCGCTGTTTTTGTCAGCAAACGCGGCACCCACCAAAAACAATATTTGATCCAAATACAATGTTTTTCTGTTTTCATTTTCTATACGAATACTCAGGTAGAACTTAAACAACAGTAGCAACGATCCTGACCACCTACATTCTTGTACCAGCGCCATAACGTATCACATGTTGAAAACATTAACAAGTTGGACCACAAACATGCACCGAGTCACCAACTACCACCTAGTCAGTGACGTGATATCTCACATGTTGATGTTAGCATTACTTATTTAACGTGTGTTGTTGTTCATTGACTTGACCGATCTAGGACAATAGGCCACTTTGTTTAATATAAGTAGCATTGAAAAGTGAACTGTATCTTTATAGCTCAGACAGGAAATAAAAATGATTCTTAGTTTGTCAATCGAACTGTGTAGTTTTAACTCGATCAGGTTCGTCACTAATGCTATCAAAGCTTTGAACAATCAGAAAACCATAACGGCGACACGAATCAAAATGAAATCTTCAGCATCTTATTAAAAATTATAACAAACACTAGTACTTGTATATTTTATAAGACACTACAAAGAATCGATTTTTGGTACTCTGAAAGATTGGTGTTCGAATTTTATATTTATCAAAGCAATAAGTAGACCTTACATAAATGTAGTTTTGAAATTATGTATTTTTTATTTGCATGTGATAATTTCTCACGAAGGTACAACCTTATTTAAATTTTCGATATCGCACTTCTAATTTTTCGAGTAGTTTTTAACTATTACATTCGAAAATGTAATATATTCACATTACAATATATACTTTTAAAATTCATGTCATTAAATTACAACATAGCTTAGCATTCACATTACATTACATTCACATTTGTTTTAAAATCGAAATGTCTATTGTAGACGGCTTAATTCCATCTCAAGAATCCTTTTTTTAATTTTCAGTTTTTCCAGATTAATTCTCTCTAATTCCAGATTGTGCCTCTGATTTTCCATCAGCACATTGTTGATAGTTTCGTTTATGTTCTCTAACTGTTTCGAAATCTGTCTGTTATAATGAACCAAATCAGCAGTTTTTTTTTCAAAGCATTTTAGAATATTGGTGACCGAGTCATGAAACGTTGCTTGGTTTTGCACTTGTGTCTCCAGCAATGTGTGCATTGATGTCCTCCTCTTCTTCGATGTATGCGTCTCATTATTCTCATTGGCTCTATCCTCCGGAATTCGATTATCTTCAATCGACGCAGATTCCCCACTGTCATGAATTGATTGATTTGCGCTAGGTTCTAGCCCGAAACTGCAAGTGTCGGCTATGCCCTCAACTGCTGGAGCAAGTCCTGCAAGAACAACAACTCGTTCCTCCAGCGCAGTAAGTTCAATAAACTTACTAGGACCCCCACCTGTAGCAAATTGCTCGCGACGGTTGTGGGCTAGCTTGCGTTTCGTGTTCGATTTCCAATCGAACCAGACCTGCAAAAAAACTGGTTTAGAGAAACGAATATAAATACAGAACTTTGAATGTATCTACCTTTTTCCACGCAGTTGAATCTTTAGTTGGTGGCCCAAGACTGTTCAACTCGGCTGCCACAGAATTCCAGTAGGGAGAAGCATTGCATTTCGCGAAACCCTTCGCGATATCCGGCTGCTCTTCCAAGAGATCAACCAGTCGGCTGTATTGATCCTTGTTTGTGCTTTTGGATTTCGATGGTTTCGACCTAAACAGTCCGATGGGAATAAAATGATTAGGTTAAAATAAAAAAAAATGAATGGCTTAAAACATTGTTCACTTACATTGTTCTATCCAGGTTCTGTTTCGTCTAGGTTTTAGAGTTGAAATATTCTATTGGAAATGTCTTTCTTTCTGCTTCTACAGCAATTTTTCACTGTAATTCAAATAAACATTAAAGCACATCACATAGAATTTCAGAATTAAACATAAAAGAAAATGAACTTTTACATACCACATCACCTGAATAAACCACAAAAACGTAAACATCGATTGAATTTTCTTCTACGCTTCGTCTGATTCGCAACCCAACATTAACGTTTGACTGACAGGCGAAAAAACACTTTCGTACGAAAACAAGGATAGGACAATTCGTTCGAACGAACGATGTTCGAAAGTTCGAATGGATAGATTTCTTTCGTACGAAACCAAGGATACGAATGAGGCATACTTTCGAACGTTTTCTATTCGTACGAAAACAAGAATAAGGGTGGTTGCTCTGGCTCCGGCTCGGGCATATACCACGGCTTCTGAAATGGATATGCAGTTCGGTGACGATGACTCGCGGATAGATAGATGAAACACAAGACCCATATGATAGATATATTTTAGAGAAAATAAATAGATTTCATGAAATGAAAATAATTTCGGTGTACTTATTCGTCCAATTGAGGAATAACAGACTCACTACCGCTTTCACAAAAAAAACTACTTGCAATTTGTCTTTCGTACTGTGAAAATTGAAGATAAATTGAATTTATTGATACATATAATACCATTACTATCGATTCTATACGACCCAAAAAAACACTTATTATTCCTCTTCCTTTTTTCATTTGTTTTCATGCACTGTCGACACCTCAAGACATGTCGACGATTGTCACCTAGAAATCCCAGTTCATGTGACAATCGTCACGTATATTTGAGAGCGGGAATAAAGTGAGAGTTCATTCAAGTGAGATTTCTCACGGCATACGCCTGGTGGAATCGCGTGACATAAGTGACAATTGTCATCTCACCTCACACGCCACGCAGAATAAGGCCGAGCGTGTGACGGCCGCCACCGTGAATGAGTTTGAGGTGATAGTGCTTTGCGATTAGGTAAGTATAGGGATGGGAAGCGGGCAGAAGGGCTGGATGTTTTTGAATATATGATTGTGTCGACAAATTTAGTCTCCCTCCCACTCTGATAATGCCGTCAGTGTCTATGAAAGGGTTTAAAAGGCGGATTGCAGAATGCCTTGAAACTGCATTGCCTTTTTTGAGATCTTTTATCTCCTCTAGGAACGAATCGTATTGCGCTAAGCGTAACAGGTAAGTATTTGCCATGGTAAGTTCTGCTTCTGTGAGTGCTGTGTTTTGGGTTGATTCGACTAGGGGTTGCGTGCGGGTTTTGTTTCGTGAATTTTTTGAAAAACGTAGGCAATATGCTACGACGTGAACAAGGCGGTTATAGGATGAATATCGATTAAATATTTCGTTGACTGAGGACTCTACTCTTGCTGCTACTGTGATAACTCTTCGGCGCTCTTTTCCGTCGTCTGGATATTCGCTGATTTGGGTGGAGGGCCAAAATTCTTCGGGCTTGGAAAGCCATTCAGGACCATGTGTCCACGTATGGCTGGCGAGGAAGTCTTCAATGTTCATTCCACGTGATACCATATCTGCCGGATTTTGCTTTCCAGGGACATGTTTCCAAGTGGAACCGTGTGTAGCTGATTGGATGTCGGATACACGGTTGGCCACGAAGGTTTTCCAATTGTTAGGAGGTGATTTGATCCATTGTAATGTTACGGTTGAATCGGACCAAAAGCATGATGAGGATATTTTTATTTGCAGAGCTTCGACAATTTTTCTATGGAGTTTGGCGGCCAGGCTGGCAGCGCACAGTTCTAGACGAGGAAGGCTAACACGTTTGAGGGGTGCCACACGTGACTTGGAGGCGAGGAGCTGAACTGAGATTCTCCCCTTGGGATCAATCGAACGTGCGTATGTACACGCACCGTAAGCTGCTTCGGAAGCATCCGCAAAGGTGTGTAGCTGGATGGAGCTATTTGGAAGGAAAGCATATCGGTTTATCTGGAATTCAGCCAGCTTGGGCAGTTGTTCGGCGTACTTTTCCCACGCTGCTGCAATCTTATTCGGTACTTCTTCGTCCCACCCAGAGCATTCCAACCAAAGAAGTTGCATAATAATTTTACCACGGATGACTATTGGCGAAATAAATCCCAAAGGATCGTACAGGCGGGAAATTTCGGAGAGGATGGATCGTTTGGTGTGTATTCCTACGTTGTGTTGGTTATGTGCATCGCATCTAAAAATGTCGCTTTCTGGTTCCCAGCAGATTCCCAATGTTTTAACGGTCTCATCTTTGTCGAATCGTACGGATGATTGTATGCCGATTTGGTCCTCCGACAAGCCATTTAGTACATCGAGAATATTGGATGTCCATTTGCGGGGATTGAATCCTCCTTTAGCCAATAGTTCATCAAGTTCACTTCTCAATTGGGTTGCTTCTTCTATCGACTGAGCTCCGCCAATGAAGTCGTCGACATAGAAACCCTTTCTGATAGCTTTATCAGCAAGCGGATAATTTGCACCTTCATCATCAGCTAGTTGGATTAGCGTTCGCGTGGCAAGGAACGACGATGGAGTTAGACCATAGGTCACAGTTTGGAGTTCAAATGTTTGGATGGGATCGCTTTCTTCAAAACGCCAAAGTATGCGTTGGAACGGAGTATCGTCGGAGTGTACTCGTACTTGACGATACATTTTCTCTATGTCGGCCACTATACCGATAGGGAATGTACGGAATCGTAGTATTATGGATAGGAGGTCATCTTGTACAATTGGACCTACTAGTAGCGCCTCGTTTAGAGAATATCCACTTGAGGTTTTAGCGGAACCATCGAAGACTACTCTCGTCTTCGTAGTAGTACTGGAATCCTTGATCACAGGATGGTGTGGAAGGTAGCAGTTTTTGGAGGAATTTTCATTGGAAATTGGACGCATGTGGCCCAGTGAAACGTATTCATACATAAATTTGCAGTATTCGTGTTTAAGCTCAGGATTTTGATACAATCTCTTTTCCAGATACTTCAGTCGTCGTATAGCAGCGGATTTTGATTCACCAATCTTATCGTCAAAGTCGGAATGTCGAGGGAGGCGCACTATGTATCGTCCACAGTGGTTTCTGGAAACAGTAGCTGAGTATTGTATTTCGCATTCGTTCTCTTTTTTGGAATAAATGGATTTCTTGGGCAACTCCTCGATTTCCCAAAATCTCTCCATGCTTTGTTCTAGAGATACAAGCGACACCGCTGTTGTGGAAGGTGGAATTTCGTCAGCAGATCCGGGAATGTCCGCACTACCTGAGACTATCCAACCAAAAACACTTTCGACAAGCAATGGAAGGGATTTCGAAAGCTGAATCTTTGTAGCGGTCTTAAAACAAGAAAAGAAATGTTCGTTTCCAATTATCATGTCTATTCCTGAGCATTTGTGGAAAGTAGGATCAGCGAGGAATAGATTTTTCGGAATGTTCCAATTTGTTATGGAAACATTTTTGGTGGGTAAACTGGACGTCACTTTTTCCAGTATGAGGAAATCTACGTCTAACTCGAAATTCTCTTTTCGAGATCGTATTTGCGTGGAAACAGAATCACGTGCTTGCTGTGGCTTATCGCCCACGCCGTGGATCATTACGTTCACCTTTTTCCGCTTCAGTCGTAAAATTTGGGCCATTCTTTCAGAAAGGATGTTTGGTTGGGACGCTGAATCAAGCAATGCGCGTGCTGGATGCTCTTTTCCATAGCGATCGACGATAACAAGTACTACAGTCAACATAAAAATGTTTCTACTACTGGCATGCGGAGGAAAGCTGCGTACTTCAGCGGAATTATTCGTTGCAGCAGTGGCTGAGAGAATTGCATTCTCATCGGAGGTTGTGACGTTCGTTTGAGCATATGATCTGGGAACACTTTTGGAAGTGGACGGAATCTGATCGTTCGAATCTTCAGTGAAAGCAGGGTGCAGAAGCGTGTGGTGACGTTTCTTGCAAATTCGGCAACTAAAATTGGATGTGCATTGTCTTGCAAAATGATTGGTACGGAAACAGTTAATGCAGATGCGTTTGGAGTTCACTAACTTCAATTTGTCAACGGTGGACATTCGTGCAAATTTATAGCACTTCACAAGAGGATAACGTTGATCGCAGGCATAACACTTCATCGGAACTTCATCAACGGCAGCATTGGAAAATACTCTAGTGTGGGTGGACGATTTTGGAAGCGGATCATAACTGGCGGAAACTTTCGGTGAATGTTGGTTGTTGACGGATATTGATTCCAGTACACGCATGCGACGTTGGAGAAAATCAATCAAACATTGGTAGGTTGGTTTTTCTAATGTAGAAGCGTGATCCTCCCACGCTTTCAATGTCTCATCATGGAGGCGCGTACATAAAAGATGCTCCAGTATAGCACTCCACGAGTCAGTTGGCTCACCTAATTGCCCCAAAATTTTAACGTGTCTTTCAAAATTGTCCACAGTATCATGTAAAATTGAAGCAGATTCCTTCTTCATACGGGAACCGTCAAATAAAGCTTGAAGGTGACGCTTTTTGAGTAAATACTCATTAGCGTATCGCTTCACAAGCGCTTCCCAGGCGAGTGGATAATTCGCAGCACTTATACTAATCGACTCAATCAACTGAGCCGCCTCGCCTTTTACAGCAGCCCGCAAATAATGAAATTTTTGTATTTCAGCTACCTCAGGATTAGCATGGATCAACGCAAGGAATGTATCGTGGAAGGCTAACCAATCTTTATAGTCACCAGCAAATTCTGGCAATGAAATCGTAGGCAGTTTCAGACCCTGGAGAGTGGATGTGTGTAGGTTACGAGGGAGATTGTCGTGTGGATTCATAGGAGTTAGTTTTGATAGAAGAAAGGATTTTATTCTGAATAGCACAGTTTCATAGGTTTCTCGAGTGTTCGAATTGCTCACCATTTCTTCTTCTGTTTCCTCCATTTCTTCAATCTTCGATTGAACTTCTTCCAGCCCTTGCCAAATCCTGTTCAGATTTTCTAATCTGACGGCGACCTCAAGTCCCGTTCCTCGTCGAACTGGTCCATAAAATTCCTCGATCGTTCCAACGACGACAGTAGAACTCTTCGACGGGAATTCAAAGAGCTTCTTAGCTGCTGGGTGTCCTCCATTTTGATGAGGTGGAAGACAACGGCGATGATGAATCGATGCAATAAATATCTGGCGGAAAACAAAAGACCAGGAAGCACTGGAAACTCGCAATAACTCTCTTGGAAAGGTGCTCACCTGACCAAGGCAAAGCTATGCCTTGTACAAATTACAATTCAGCAGGTCACACAACTCCTCAACAGCTTGATTTGGGATCTCTCTCGACGATACTTTGGAACTGGAATCTCGTAGCAATATTAATCCAGCAGGACGATTTCAATTCGTTCACGAAGGGCTAGGATCACTCACACCAGAAACAGCAGTAATTCAAATCTGGGAAATTTAAAAGACCAGGAAGCACCGACAAATTTGGATGGGTCACTTGGGAAGGTACTCACAAATTCACTGGAATTCACTAAAATTTGACCACAATCCTGGTCACGGCACCAAAAAATGTTGGGAATGATTCGAAAGTGGTCGGATAACTTTAACTTCACTTTTGGTTTTTAAATTCAAATCTTTACTCAGGAACAAATGCGGGAACAATACTTTTATTTAAACTCAATTCAATTTATTCTATTGGTCGGGATTCATCAACTTCAAAAACTATTCTGCTATATTTCAATAAGCTTTCATTCCTTTTATCAGCTTTTTCCCTATCTGTGTTATAAAGCTTAACTATGTGTGTGTGTATTCTATTTGCCTATATTTTATGGCATGTGAGCAGAAAGAGGGGAAACTGACAGCAGAAAGAGGGGAAACTGGCAGCTCGTTTCTGCCTCACTCTAACTATGCTGTGACAGAAAGATGTTCACAGTTGACTTATTTCATAGCACACAACAGTATGTTTGTTTTTTTTTTTGGTGAAGAAGGTGGAGATCTTCATAGACACCCAGTCGCCATGTTAACTGGGTAGTGTGAGATTCTTACTCACTAAAACCACCTCCTATGCGCTGTGCGAGGACATTCGAACCCTACGTGGAACGGAGTTTCCACTATGAGTGCACACTGGGGGCAGTAGGGCGAATTCGCATGTCCGAATCTGTGGAGATATTCCCGAAAGCAATCATGACCTGACAGGAACTGCGTCAGCTGGAAGTTCGTTTCTCCGTGATTTCTGGTAATCCACTTGGTTATGTCTGGAATCAGCCTGTGGGTCCATCTTCCTTTTGAGGTATTGTTCCACTCTTGCTGCCACTTCCTCAACGAGTCACTTCTTGCTCGTTTTCGAGCATCTTTGGTATTCCGTCCAGTTGAAGCACGCTCTTTATAGCACGCATTGTCTTCCGCCAGAACAATATCGATGGGAATCATTCCCGCTATGACACATACAGCTTCCATGGATATGGTCCTATATGCACTCGCTACTCTCATCGTCATAGCTCTGTAGGTTCTGTTCAGCAGCGTTCTGTTTTGTTTATTGTTGATCGCTGCCACCCAGGCTGGACTAGCATATCTGAGTATCGATGTGGATACGCAAGCCAGAAGTCGCCTTTTACTGCTACTATTCCAGTCATTATTCGGTATGATTCTGGCTATCGCCGTTATGGCCTTTGCCGCCTTCTTGCAGGCGTAGCTGACATGACTCCTGAAGTTAAGTCGGTCGTCTATGATCACACCCAAGTACTTAAGCTCCCGTTTGGAGGTAATGGTGTGGTCCCCCACAGTGATTTCCGCTCTTTGTACAGCCCTGCAGTTGCTGACCAGTATAATTTCCGTCTTGTGATGCGCTATCTGCAGTTTTGCCTCGAGCATCCAGCTCTCTATCGTTCTTATCGCCTCGGTAGCCAGCATTTCCACCTCCTCCAGTGTCTCGCCCGTTATTGTTAGAGAGATGTCATCTGCGAACCCAATGATGTTGACGGCTTTCGGCAATTTTAGCTTTAACACTCCATCGTACATCCCGTTCCAAAGAGTTGGGCCCAGGATGGAGCCCTGGGGGACACCTGCAGTTATATTGAACACTTTTTCTGCCTTTCCTGCGTTGTAGAGCAGGATTCTGTTCTCAATGTAACTCTTCAGGATCGCGCACAGGTAGTTCGGTACCAACATCCTGTGTAACGCCTTTGCAATGGCTTCCCAGCTGGCACTATTGAACGCGTTTTTTACGTCCACTGTTACTACGGCGCAGAACCGGTCGCCCCGTATTTTTTGATTCAGAGCTTTCTCGGCTATTTCGATGACGCACATAATAGCATCCACAGTCGATCTACCCTACCGGAACCCGAACTGCGACGATGAGAGTCCATGTTCGCTCTCTGTACACCTCGTCAGCCTGTTTAGTATTATTCTCTCCAGCAGCTTACCAAGTGTATCTAGAAGACAAATAGGCCTGTATGATGACGGCTCTCCTGGTGTTTTCCCCGGCTTCGGCAGTAGTATAAGTTTCTGCCTCTTCCATATATCGGGGAAGACTCCTTCATTCAGACAATTTTGCAGAGTTTCTCTGAACATATTCGGGTTCGCTTGTATGGCCGCTTTTAACGCCACATTGGGGATTCCGTCAGGGCCTGGGGATTTATTTCCCTTCAATCTTTTTGCTGCAGCTAATAGTTCTTCCGTGGTTACTATCTCGACTCCTTCTCGTTCTTGGCTATATGGTGGACGTGGCCAACTCGTCGGTGCATGCTGCGGGAAGAGCTATAATGCTATTTATCCTTTCCGAACACTGTTCGGTGAGGGTCGATGGGCCTTTGATTTTTGCCATCACAACTCTATACGCGTTGCCCCAAGGGTTTGCATCAACGTCATGGCAGAGTTCTTTAAAACATCGTCTCTTGTTGAGCCTGATTTCACGTTTTAGTGAAGATTTCGCCACTCTAAGTGCTTCCCTGCGTTCTTCTCTGTCTGCGGGAGACCTAGCCCTTTGCATGCTCCGCCTAGCTCGAAGACAGCTAGCGCGTAGAGAGTTAATCTCTTCGCTCCACCAGTAAACTGATTGGCGTACGTTTTTTGGTTGTAGCATTCGTGGCATGGCAGTGTCACAGTATCGGTCAGTTCGCTTGCATTCATGTTGGGCGGAGTTTGTACACGAAGTGCTTCGATGAAGAGATCTTTGTCAAAATTCTTAATCTTCCACCTCCGTTCTCTGGGCCTTGGCCCTCGAGTTGATGATGACTTTCGACTGCCGAGATTATATCGAATGGCTTGGTGATCACTGTGGGTGTAATCGTCGCACACCCTCCAATTCATATTCACCGCTAGCATCGGACTACAGAAAGTGACGTCGATGATCGATTCTCGACCATTCCTGTGGAAAGTGCTGGTTGTGCCTTCGTTGGCTAGTTTCACTTCTTGTTACGGACCCAGCTCAGCCAGGAGAACAAAGCGCAATTAGGAACAAATGAATAAACAAATTGTGACCTGCGCGTATTACTCATAGTGTAGCGCAGGCAAACAAGTGTTCATTTGGGACCGTGAGCAGGCAGCATAGAGAGATAAAGCGACAGGCATTATATGAAAACCATTAAAAACCATTGAGGAAAGGACGAATTTATTGCTGGTAATAAACCAAGATATTCTAAGCCGGCGATAAGTAATAAAACCTTTTTTATTTTATTGGACTCCTCTAGCGAGGGCGGAGGACCGCAAGAAACAAGCGGATAGAATTATAGGCTAGAATTAGGCAGGCAGATAAGCCGACGCAGTCTCGGTTACCTGCAAGAATAGGAAAGGGAGATTATTTTCTCTCCTAGAAAAATTATATAAACTCTAAGTTTCAAAGAATCTAGTTAGTTCAATTGGTGGTCTCAAGTTGAAATGTTCTGTATAACAATTAGTTCAATTGGTGGTCTCAAGTTGAAATGTTCTGTATAACAATTAGTTCAATTGGTGGTCTCAAGTTGAATTGTTCTGTATAACAATTAGTTCAATTGGTGATCTCGAGCTGAAATGTTCTGTATAACAAGGAGTTCAATTGGTGGTCTCAAGTTGAAATGTTCTGTATAACAGGGAGTTCAATTGGTGGTCTCAAGTTGAAATGTTCTGTATAACAATTAGTTCAATTGGTGGTCTCAAGTTGAAATGTTCTGTATAACAATTAGTTCAATTGGTGGCCTCAAGGTCTCAAGTTCAAATGTGTAAACGAATAAAGGAAGTTCAATTTGAAGTAAAAGAAAGTACAAGTGTATAATTCATAAATAAAGTTTATTGAGTGTGGAAAAACGGCATTTTGTGCGACCGTACGTTGCTGCTTGTTTGTGCCAGCGAAAAGCTAAAATCGCGACTTACATCCGGAAGATAAGTGTAATCCAGGGAAACAACGAAATAACATTCGCCAGTGTACGACGGCAGGAGCAGTGAAAGATCTATAACTTTTAGATTATACACGACGAAAACTTGGGAACGTGTGACCAGCATTTCCAACGAATTCTGTGAAGCATCTCACGTCAGCACCACGGTAAGCGAACAACATTTTTCTTATTCCTAAATACAAACAGGTGCGTGAAAGAAAGTCTTGCTTGAAGCAAGCTTCTAGGGGAGAAAACCATCCCTTAGAATTTTACATGGTGGCTCCAGAGAGGAACCTTTTAGAACTCACGCACCCATGAGGGCCAGAAAAAACTCACGCACCTGTAGGAGGAAAACCACATTGAACTCCTGTTTAATTGAATTTGAAGGCGCCCGTCGGAGCACGGAGAGGTTCGATCTTGCTAGACGAACAAGGTGAGACTGTCCGAGGACACCACCCAAAAGCCAATAGGCTAAAACGCGCATTTTTTCAAAAACAGTAATTTGTCCTGAAAGACGGACATCTGTGGAATAAAAGTAATTTGTCCTGCAAGACGGACACATAGCCAGTCAGGCAACAAAAATAGAAGTAATTTTGTCCTGCAAGACGGACACATTGCCAGTCAGGCAACAAGATATAAAATATATAATATAATAATCGGCAACGGCAAACAAGTCCCCGCCAATATTATACAACCCGGTCACGAGGGCCAGTAAGAAACTAATTTAACTGTTGGATTCCGAGATTCGGATTTAAACAAATTAGTGAAGGTAACTAGACGCCTCACCAAGCAAGATGAAATCAAGTTTCACGAGATCTTCCCGCCCATGCTGCTTTGCATGCAATAAGAAGATAGACCAGGATAATTTGGTCCAATGCCGAGAATGTAAGAATAACTATCATAACACGTGTGTAGATTACACACCGACAACAGAAGAAAGCTACTTGGTTTGCTCGCTGTGTAACCCCACCGAAGGAATTAATGAACAAAGAGCACATGCACTTCCACGGACACCTATAGCGTCTGCCGCCACAAATAATTCAAGGGAGCAGAAACAAATTGAAGAACTCACAAATTTAATAACCCTATTAGCTGAAATGCATGCCAGCGATCGGACCAGCATAACTAATATTAAAGGGGAAATGGCCGAAATGAAGGCCTCAATTAACGCTTTAGTCGCAAGGGCGACATCACCGCAGCGAACAGAGTTGCCGAGTACTCCATCACAAGTACCGGCAAGAGAATCCAATATACAGGCAACGCCTCATACTCCGTTACCATCAACCAGTTGGGATCAAAGAGCGATTGTACCAGCACAACCAGCTGATTTTTCTATTTTTATGAAAAGGCAAGCTTTGACTCCCTTGCCAAAATTCAGCGGGTCACCAAAGGATTGGCCCAAGTTTAAGAGAATATATGAGGTCAGCACCAGAGAATGTGCGTTTTCAAACCACGAGAACCTGACCAGAATAGAAGCCGCCCTGGAAGGACGAGCGGCGAGAAGCGTGCAACAGCTCTTAATAAATTCGGAAAATGTTCCAGGAATAATGGAAAGGTTGGAAGAAAATTTCGGAAACCCGAAATTTATATATGAAGAATTATTAAATGATCTTCAAAGACTCAGGAAGGAGAGTCGAACAATAGTTGTCGAGATGTCAGATGCCCTAGAGAATATGGTGGCAAACATGACAATAATCCATCAAGAAGGGTATCTGTCAGATGCCAGATTGATAGAAGATCTAGTAAGGAGACTCCCGGTCAATTTGCAGATTGAGTGGACACGCCATAGAATGATGACTGGCGGTACCCCATCGTTAAGCCAAATGAGCGACTGGCTAAAACCTCATGCTCAAGTAATGAGGAACATGACTTCTTCCATACCGACTATGACTAGAAACCAAACGCACGTTCACCAGGAGGCACCACGTTTTAAATGTCAAATTTGGTCCAACGATCACAGAATTTTCGAATGTACAACATTTAAAAGGTCGAACGTCCAGGAAAGGTCTCGTTTAGCGGCTCAGAACAAAGTATGTTTCGGGTGCTTAAGCACAGGGCACATGATGAAGGATTGTAGACGATCTAGAAGATGTGGCCTGAATGGATGCAACAGGCGTCATAATAGAATGCTACATTCAGATCAGAATACGGAACCAACGTCGCGTAACACGCCAGAGCCAGTCCCGCTTGAAGCCAATTGTAACATTCACAAATCCCCAGCAAATGATAAGTACTACCAAGTTATACCGGTAACACTTCAGAATGGAAAGCATTCAGTCGACACATACGCCTTTCCAGACACAGGGTCCTCCCTGACATTGCTGGACGAAGAAATAGCAAGCGCTTTGGACTGAAATGGAAAAGACGAACCATTGCAGTTAAAATGGACATAGGACGTGTCACGAAACGAACCAAATAGTAAACGAGTCCAAGTTCGAATTCAAGGGTCTTCCAGAAAGTCTTACCGACTCGACGGAGTAAGGACCATTAGAAATTTACAGCTTCCAACTCAAACATTGGACTACGAGGCGATGGCAATGAGATATCCATATCTAAGGGACCTTCCGATCAAGAGCTATGAATTAGCAAAACCGACGATTTTGATAGGGCTGAGTCACAGCCATTTATTCGCCACGGAAACCAGAAGAAGAGGCGACAATGAACCAATAGCAGTAATTAGGCTGGTTTATATTTGGAAATGTTAAATCCAACGTCACATTTGAAGTTTCTACGTCATCTTACAGCGAAAAAACACAACGAGACAACGAACTTACAAACCAAATAGATGCACATTTCTCAATTCACGAATTTAATGCCGGACGACCAACCAAAATTAACAACAAAATTCAAGATCGTTCTCAAGAAACAGTCGAAGAACCTATGAGAAGTCACAACAACGTGATGCTGATATCTTCATCCGAGGAAAGAAATACAACGATCTCAAGTAAAGGAAATCATCCAACAAAATCAAAGCAAAAAAGAAGACGAAACAGGGCTATAACAAAAGGCGTTCCTACATCCCAGTTCAACCTTTCGAACCTAATGAAAATTATAATGACGATCATAATGTCGTTCACTCTAATCAACGATATATCAATAAAACCCATCGACAGTGACGGATTAATGTTTGATCACCAAGGAACGTGTTTACTGCGTAGAGGCATATGGCAAACAAATATTCAAACAAATACGATTCCCAGTGAAGACATCAAATCAATTAACTCCATACGAAGTAACTTAACGACAGAAATGAAAGACATCGAGTTTGCCATCGAAGACTCTCTACTAGAGCAAATTACAACATCTGTTGAGCGTTTATGCGATGACGCGATTGATGAGATCAAGCAGACAACGAGAACCAAACGAAGCAAATGATTCTTCGGTTTTTTTGGCGGATTTGATATTTGGTAGCGACGACATGGAAAACGAGCTACAAGCGATGTGAATTCACGAAGACGAAAAGATTCATCAAGTATCGGAGTCAATGGTAAAAATGAATTCCAAGGCGTCCAAAATGGGAGAGCAGTTGAACGAGAGATATTACAAATTGTACAAGGACATGACTCAATTAAAGCAATTATACTCCGCGGACAAGGTTCAAAAATTACGAACGACGATGCTAAAAACTACGATATTGGCACGGGAAGTTATCGACGGAACATTGAATAGATATAGGAAAATTCGCACGTTTCCTTTGTCACTCGATGAACTGACCCAAACGAAAAAAAAAATTATTTCCCAAGCATTACCAGCAGGATACACTGTCCTAGATCACCCATCAGCTGTTAAATACAATACACACGTAATCAACGGATCCGTGATAATTACTATGACCAGCGTTATTATCAATAAGATTGAATTTGAAGTATTCAAAATAATAGCTATTCCACATATTCAGAACGGATCAATTATTGTCGCAGAACACGAACGCATAGCCGTAGGCCACAACAATGAGTTCTTCTATCCATCGAACGAAATGACTAAACTGAACGATACACATTTTATAACAGTTCAGCCAGAACTAAGTAAGGAAGTGGATTGCGTAGCAGCTGTTATAATGCATATTGCGAGTACCCGTAAATGTACCACGAAAATATTAACCGCACCTTACACCGTATTGGAGACGCTGTCCACGCCTAACACGGTCTTATATTATACCTCTGAAGCAGAAGGAGTAATTATACACTGCGACAGCGTGGTAATGTCACCACCATATGATGCGGCTGTGGTAACCTTGCAACCGGATTGTCGCATACAATCCAAAGGCAAAACAATATATGGAAAACTAAACGGCATAAATGTGAAAAAGGTAACGTACTTCAAATCAACATATCAGATGATGGAGCACTTATCGGATGGATTCAACAACACATCCGTGAATGACACATTAGAACCAAAACCCGATAATCCATACAAGGACAATGGAATAATAAATGTGTACAACAGCATCGATCCGTTTCATCCCGAGTCCAAGCATCATTGGAGGAATGCAGTCCTGTTGATAGGGATAATTATAATTTTGAGCGGTATTATCTACTTCCGCTGCTGCAGACAAGGAACTCGCTCTAGACCCAGAGCTACAGCGGAACCGGTCGTTCGTATAAGAATGAACAATCTACCGAACAGACAACAAATAGAGGACACTGCACTTTAAGGACCAAGCATTGAGGAGGACAAGCTGCGAACCTAGCACCATATCCGAAAGTAACCACTGAAGATGTAACCTCGCGCCAGAGGCGAGGTAGCCAAGATGATCCAGCCAACCAATCTGGAAATAACCATAGATGCTCACCCCAGAGCATCAATTCCGAAAGTAGCAGACCAGGAAGTCCGAGCTCGAAACCAGAGCATCATGTCCGAAAGAAGCAGCCAAATAGATGTAAGCTCACACCAGAGCCCGATGTAAGCTCGCGCCAGAGCCAAGATATGTTTCCAAGGACCGAGCATTGAAGAGAAAACCCGATGGAACCAGACACATGCTGAACAATGAAGAAATAAATAAAAGTGATTTTAAACTCTGTTAGAAATGAAGATTAAATGTAAAATAAATGGAAAACTCCGAAAGAATGTAAACAATTCTATATATAAGAGACAAAGGTAGCATAGGATCCGTTCACAAATTTGAATAAATCAAGCTAGTTAATTTATCAGGGCCGGAATGTTACGGACCCAGCTCAGCCAGGAGAACAAAGCGCAATTAGGAACAAATGAATAAACAAATTGTGACCTGCGCGTATTACTCATAGTGTAGCGCAGGCAAACAAGTGTTCATTTGGGACCGTGAGCAGGCAGCATAGAGAGATAAAGCGACAGGCATTATATGAAAAGCATTAAAAACCATGTTCTGTATAACAAAAACCATGTTCTGTATAACAATTAGTTCAATTGGTGGTCTCAAGTTGAAATGTTCTGTATAACAATTAGTTCAATTGGTGGTCTCAAGTTGAAATGTTCTGTATAACAATTAGTTCAATTGGTGGTCTCAAGTTGAAATGTTCTGTATAACAAGGAGTTCAATTGGTGGTCTCAAGTTGAAATGTTCTGTATAACAGGGAGTTCAATTGGTGGTCTCAAGTTGAAATGTTCTGTATAACAATTAGTTCAATTGGTGGCCTCAAGGTCTCAAGTTCAAATGTGTAAACGAATAAAGGAAGTTCAATTTGAAGTAAAAGAAAGTACAAGTGTATAATTCATAAATAAAGTTTATTGAGTGTGGAAAAACGGCATTTTGTGCGACCATACGTTGCTGCTTGTTTTTTCCAGCGAAAAGCTAAAATCGCGACTTACATCCGGAAGAGAAGTGTAATCCAGGGAAACAACGAAATAACATTCGCCAGTGTACGACGGCAGGAGCAGTGAAAGATCTATAACTTTTAGATTATACACGACGAAAACTTGGGAACGTGTGACCAGCATTTCCAACGAATTCTGTGGAGCAACTCACGTCAGCACCACGGTAAGCGAACAACATTTTTCTTATTCCTAAATACAAACAGGTGCGTGAAAGAAAGTCTTGCTTGAAGCAAGCTTCTAGGGGAGAAAACCATCCCTTAGAATTTTACACTTCTAGTTTCGCAAGAGCTTCTATTAGATCAAAACCTCTCGTATTGGTGAGTCTACTCCCCCACTCCACTGCCCAGGCGTTGAAGTCTCCGCCGATGACGAGCTCTTCTGTTAACTTGTCGAGCATCAGGTCAAATTGTTCTATCGTCCACCTCGGGGGTGCGTAGCAGCTGCTCACAAAGACTCCATTGATTTTGGCAATCACGAACCCCTCATGTGCCCTGGATATCTTTTCTTGAATGGGGTATTTTCCCGTAGTCATTATAGCTGACAGTCCCGCCTTATCGGCCAACCAGTTTCTGTCATCGGGGGGCACCCTGTACGGTTCGGCTATGATTGCTAGGTCGCACTTCGTTTCCACTACGGCTTGCCAAAGCAATTGTTGTGCCGTATCACAGTGGTTAAGGTTGATTTGGATTACTTCCATTTTCTTCTGTCAACCAATGCCTCTTTGAATACCGGGCATCTTGGGCCTCCTGTAAAGTGGTCATTCCTTTCTTCAGCGTTGCAGAGCATACATTTCGGTGGCCTGCTACAGTCTTTAGCTACATGTTCCGTTCCGCCGCATCTTAGGCAAAGCTTCGATCTATTGGGGCCATTGCACTTTGTCGCGAGATGACCGAAGCTCAAGTAGTTAAAGCACCTTACAATTTGTTGGACAACTTTAAGGGAGCATATTGTCCACCCTACTTTCACCTTGCCAACCTCCAGAATCTTAGTTGCTGCCCTCCTTGGCAGTTTTATCGTAGCCATTTGCGTACCTCCGAAAGCCTTCCTCAGGCGTATTGATAAGGAAGTGTCTGTCAGCTCGAACTGGCCATTCAAGGCTTCTCTCAGTTCGTCTACCGTCGTGATTTCATCCAAATTTCTACATTCGATCACGGTTTCTTGTGATAGTGCTCTAACTTTTGCCGTTTCCCCTAGCGATTTCTCTACCAGATCTTTATAAGCTGAGCTCTTAATCGTCGGATCTTTTTTCAACTCGAACAACATATCACCGTTCTGGGTGCGCCCCACTTCAGCCACATTCTCACCCAGATTTTTCAAGGTCGGATCGCCTTCCACTTTCTTCAGAATATCAGCGTAGGTTGTAGCGCCTGCTGCTGAAACAATCAGAGCATCTGGTTTCTGCCTCTCTGTTCGGGGTTTCGGCTTCTCTTTCGCTTTCTCTCCTTTTGTTTTTTTCTCAACTTTCTGCCACTCGTTAGGATTTTGGTTGTTGTCACTATTTTCTCTACTAGCACCTTCGCAGGCATCTTTCTGTTTCTTTACTTGTCTTTTTTCTTCTGGGGTTTGCCTTCTTCGTTTAGTGGTTAATGGGGTAGAATCTCCCGTTGGGGTCGAAACTGCTTCCTTCGGCCTACTCTGCGCAGCCTCGTTCAGTCCGTTCTCCGCCTTCTCTGCTCTAGCTCTCCAGGATTGTTGCTCACGATCAGCTGCTGCAAGCGCTGATTTGATTTTTATCGTGAGGTTTCTTATCACGGCGTGGACATTACTGCGAGGCTTGATATATTCGTAAAGTTCATCGCATACTCTCTTGGCTTCACTCAGCTTCGATTTTTCATGGTGTAGTTGAACGTCGATGGGTTTGTGGCTACTCGGTTTTTGTGCTGGAGATTGGGTCAATATTGGTGATCTCATCACTTTACCCTTTCTGGCAAAGATGCCTACCTCTTCAATTTCGTTCTCGAATTCGAATGTTTGTATGTTTGTATGTTTGTATGTTTGTTTTTTTTTTTTTTTTTTTTTTGGCAAGGAGGTGGAGATCTTCATAGACTCCCAGTCGCCATGTTGACTGGGTAGTGTGAGATTTTTACTCACTAAAACCACCTCCTTGTACTTCATGCCTGGACCCCCCGGAACCACCATTTGGTATTACTTCGGGAGGGGGCTGTGCTCATGCACTCATCTCTCTAGATTTGCTATGCTGAATCTTTGCTCGTCCCTCCATCTTCGTTGGAGCGTCGTCAACATTTTTGTTATTGCACGATTCACTGCATTCCACGTACTTTCACTTTCGCACATCTTTTGGACGATGTTCTGAGCATTTAGGGTTGATCTGCTAGCGAGGAACATTTCTTCCCTTTCAATAGAAAAACGGGGGCAGTCGAAAACCACGTGTTCTGCTGTCTCCTCTATTGTGTTACACTCTGGGCAAAGCGGCGAACTTGCATGGCCGAATCTGTACAAGTACCATCTGAAACAACCATGACCGGATAGGAATTGCGTCAGGTGGAAGCTCACTTCTCCGTGTTTTCTTTCTACCCACGTAGTGATGTTCGGGATCAAGCTGTGGGTCCATCTACCGTTAGGCGTGTTGTTCCACTCCTGCTGCCACTTTCTCATGGAGCCAGTCCTTGCTCTTACCCGCACTTTTCTGTTACTCTGCACGCTTTCTGTTCTCTGTTTGTAACACATGTCGTCTTCGGCCAGAGTGAGATCGATCGGGATCATTCCGGCTATGACACAAACCGCATCCGCAGATATAGTTCTATAAGCGCTCGCTACTCTCATCGCCATTATTCGGTATGTTCTAGTCAGCAGCTTGCGATTTTGTTGGCATTCAAGCGCTGCTGTCCAAACTGGACCGCCATATCGGAGTATTGATGTTGCTACACTGGCCAGGAGGCGTCTCTTACAACTGCTAGGCCCCGCGTTATTCGGCATAACTCTAGCTAGCGCCGCGATGACTTTGGCCGCTTTCGTGCATGCGTATTTAACATGACTCTTGAAATTTAGTCGGTCGTCGATAATCACCCCAAGGTATTTCAGCTCACGTTTGGAGACGATAGTATGCGCCCCAACATTGATCTTCGCTTGCTTTACAACTCTGTGATTGCTGACCAACACCATTTCGGTTTTGTGATGTGCTATCTGCAACTTAGCCTCTTTCATCCAATTTTCCACTATCTTTATCGCCTCTGTAGCCAGCATCTCGATTTCCTCACGAGTCTCGCCTGTCACCGTCAGGGAAATATCATCGGCGAAGCCGGTAATCTTCACTCCTGTAGGAAGCTTCAACCTCAGCACACCATCGTACATCCCGTTCCACAGCGTTGGACCCAAGATGGAGCCCTGAGGGACACCCGCTGTTATATTCAATGCCTTCTGTCCCTTCTCTGTGTCGTAAGTCAGAACCCTGTTTTGAAAGTAGCTTTTGAGGATCTGGCACACATAATTCGGTACCTTCATTCGGTGCAGTGCTTCGGCAATAGCTTTCCAACTGGCGCTGTTGAAAGCATTTTTCACGTCAATCGTTATTATAGCGCAGTATCGATCGCCGCGTCTATTCTGTTTTAAGGCTTTTCTGGCTGCTTCGGCAACTAACAGGATGGCATCCACCGTGGATTTATATTTCCGGAACCCGAACTGCGTCTTCGAGAGTCCGTTGTCACTTTCTGTGTACTTCGTCAACCTGTTCAGAATTATCTTCTCCAGCAGTTTTCCGAGGGTATCCAGTAGACAGATGGGCCTATAGGAAGAGGGTTCCCCTGGCGGCTTTCCTGGTTTCGGCAACAGTACCAGTTTCTGCTTCCTCCAAATATCTGGAAAGCATCCTTCATCCAGACACTTTTGCATCGTTGCTCTGAAAAGATCTGGATACGCTTCAACCGCGGCTTTGAGGGCCACATTTGGGATTCCGTCGGGGCCAGGTGCTTTATTCACTTTCAGTTCTTTTGCCGCCGCCAGCAGCTCTTCTGTGGACACTCTCTCGACGTGTTCTTCATTTTCACTATATGGTGTTGCTGGCCAGCTCGTTGGATCATGCTGCGGGAAGAGCCCTTCTACAATATTCTTCAACCGCACCGGACAGCTTTCACTGGGTGTCGATGAACCTTTAATCTTTGCCATCACCACCCTATATGCATTGCCCCAAGGGTTCGCATCGGCATCGCGGCATAGTTCTCTGAAGCAGTTTATCTTACTACGTCTTATTTCATGCTTAAGGGCGGCTTTTGCTGTTTTGAGTTCTTCCCTGCGCTCTACTCTGTCGATAGCATTTCTGGCCCTTTGCATCCTCCTCCTGGCTCGGAGACAGTTCGACCGAAGGGAGTTAATCGTCTCGTTCCACCAATAAACTGGGCGACGTTCGCCTTTCGGTATTAGTTTTCGTGGCATGGTAACGTCGCATGCTCTCACTACCAAATTTGTTAGTTCGCCGGCACTAAGACTGGTGACTGTTCGCTCCTCTCGGAGTGCTTCAATGAATAAATTCTTGTCGAATTTCTTCGACTTCCACCTGCGACCTTTTGTTTTTATATTTCTTGTTTTAGATGAACTCTGACAGCGCACAGTGTAGCGGATTGCTTGATGGTCGCTGTGAGTGTAATCATCACATACTCTCCAATTTACTGCCAACATCGGACTGCAGAAGGTAACATCGATGATTGATTCTCGACCGTTTCTATGGAAAGTGCTGGTGTAGCCTTCGTTGCCCATTCTCACATTCAGCTTCGCCAGGGCTTCCAGTAGACTAAAACCCCTCGCGTTGGTAAATCTGCTCCCCCACTCCACTGCCCAGGCGTTGAAGTCTCCACCGATGACTATGGGACTCCGTCCGATGAGCTCTTCTGTTAGGTTATATAGCATCAGATCAAACTGTTCTATTGTCCATCTCGGGGGGGCATAGCAGCTACATACGAAGATTCCATTTATTTTGGCTATCACGAACCCTTCGTATGTATTGGATACCACTTCCTGGATGGGGTATCTTCTCATCGTCGATAGTGCAGCCATTCTAGCTTTATCGGTCAACCAGTTTCCGTTATCTGGAGGTACTTGATACGGCTCTGCTATGATCGCCACATCGCATTTGGTTTCTGATGCGGCTTGCGATAGCAATTGTTGCGCCGTGTCGCAGTGATTCAGGTTTATCTGGGTTACCTCCATTTGGTTATTGCTGCCATCGCCCTTTTATAGACCGGGCATCTCGATCCCCCTGTGGCGTGGTCTTTTTCTTCCTCCGTCGTGCAGAGCATGCACCTTGGGGGCTTAGTACAATTCTTTGCCAAATGCCCCTTGTCGCCGCATCTTATACAGAGCTCCGATCTGTCAGGTCCTTTACAGTACTTTGCTTGGTGGCCAAAGTCCATGCACTTGAAACACCTAGATACTTGCTGGATAGCTCTCAGGGAACACACCGTCCATCCGACTTTCATCTTACCAACCTCCAAAAGCTTGCTAGCTGCGGTTCTTGGCAGTCTTAAGGTTGCTATTTGAGTATTTCCAAATGCTTTCCTCAGCCTGATTGATATGGCGACTTCTCCCAGCTCAAACTGTTCATTCAGGGCTACTCTCAATTCGGTATCTGTAGTGATCTCATCCAGGTTTCTACATTCTACAACTGTTTCTTGGGACAGAGCTCTCACTTTCGCTGTTTCGCCCAAAGATTTCTCGACAAGCTCTTTATAAGTTGAGCTTCTAATCGTTGGGTCCTTCTTCAATTCGAACAGCAATTGTCCATTTTGAGTTCGCCTTACTTTGGCCACGTTTTCTCCGAGATTTTTCAGGGACGGATCCTCTTTAACTTTTCGCAAAATCTCAGCATATGTTGCAGCGCCCGCTGTAGCCACAATCAGAGCGTCCGGCTTTGGCCTCTCCAGCCTAGGCTTTAATTTTTCTTTCTTCTTCTCTTCTTTTTTCTTTCTTTCGATCTTTTTCCACTCATTTATCTCTTCGTTGTTCTGTTTGCTTTCACCATTAGCCACTTCGCTACCATCTTTTTGTTTCTTTGCTGCCCTTTTCTCTTCAGGAGTTAGTCTTTTCCTTTTCGCGGTTAACGGGGTACTGTCACTCATTGGTGTCGAGATCGCTTCTATCGGCTTACTCTGCACATTCTCTTTCAGTGCGTTCTCCGCCTTTTCAGCTTTTGCTCTCCAGAATTGTTGCTCGCGTTCGGCTGCTGCAAGCGCCGATTTGATTTTAATCGTCAAGGTCCTTATGACGGCGTGAACGTTACTGCGAGGCTTAATGTACTCGTAGAGTTCATCAGATGCCCTTTTGGCCTCACCCAGCTTAGTTTTCTCGTGTTGCAGGTTTGGCTGCTCTCCGATGTATTTATCGCTTGTGGATTTTGGTGCTGGTGGTTGGCTCAGCGGCGGAGATCTCATCACCTGTCCCCTTCTGGCAAAGATGCCTACCTCTTCGATTTCGCTCTCGATTTCTGTTGAATTTGTTTGGAAACTCATTTTTGTTGTTGGGTCCCAACTCCGGGCCGCTATCTCCGCTCGTTGCACATAGTCGCTATCAGTGATCCCATGGTTATCTATGCAAGCAGTGAGGCCATGCAGGGGGTTGACACGGTCCTTCATGGGGACCGTGTTCAGAGCCAGATCAGCGCAAGTTAGGAATGTGACATCTGACGCCTAGTACCTAGTGCCTGAGCCTAGACGAGCATCGAACGTACCCGAAGACTTGCCAAGTTATTACCGGGACGGGGGCAACCGCGCTATTAGCCCACACGCCGTTTCAGGAAGGTGTCACCCTTCCTTACTCAGGGAACAGGATAGCACGATTGTCAGCCTTTAGCGTCGAAAGTAATTCTCATCCTTAACATGTCCGTTTTCCGTGTCGTACCAGTATATCGTAATCAGGATCTTACTGGCGTCAACCCTGATGTGCTCGGCACTCCCTACGTTGCTCCTGTACACGGTATTTCCCCCGTGCAATCTCCATAGGCTTTACCGCGCCCTTACTCGCGTTGTCACCCGATTAGTCGCCTTCTACGACAGGGACAGGGACCAAGACCCGAAGTGCTATTCTAGGCCGGCAGCTCCACGGCTTTGTTTGTATGTTTGTATGTTTGTATGTTTGTATGTTTGTATGTTTGTATGTTTGTATGTTTGTATGTTTGTATGTTTGTATGTTTGTATGTTTGTATGTTTGTATGTTTGTATGTTTGTATGTTTGTATGTTTGTATGTTTGTATGTTTGTATGTTTGTATGTTTGTATGTTTGTATGTTTGTATGTTTGTATGTTTGTATGTTTGTATATTTGTATGTTTGTATGTTTGTATGTTTGTATGTTTGTATGTTTGTATGTTTGTATGTTTGTATGTTTGTATGTTTGTATGTTTGTATGTTTGTATGTTTGTATGTTTGTATGTTTGTATGTTTGTATGTTTGTATGTTTGTATGTTTGTATGTTTGTATGTTTGTATGTTTGTATGTTTGTATGTTTGTATGTTTGTATGTGTTTACTTCGGCGATGATTTCGACGATTGGAGGATCGAAAACTTGTACATAACACTTTCCGTCACTATCGTTTCACCGACCAATTCGAGGTGAATTTAATATCCGCCTTTCGGATTCAACTATAGAAGAACTTTAGAGAAACTTTTACGTGAACTGTCTTACTCGATGTGTTTTATTGGAATGACCTTTTCACAATATAGCGGAAGTGTAGTTTTGACAGTTGTAGGGCTGTGTGTTTTTGTGTGGATCAAGGTAAATGAAATTTCAGGTGCGTATGGTAATTTTATTTGTATGTGTATATAATAAATTCATTTAATTTAAATCTTTTTTTTTCCAGGTATTTTCTTTCTATCCAGGTATTCTTTTCTTTTCAGGTAACATGCCGGCCGCCGTTGAAACTGCCCGTTTCAACTATAACCATTGCTTCCTTCATGGCGTTTGGATAGGATCGGAGGCAGTTGTAGTCTTGTCGCCATTCTCAGCTTCATCAGGATCAATCGGCAGAACAGCAATCTCAGTGATCGCTCGTTTGTATGTTCCACTGATGGTCTTGATAGCAACCACGCGAACTCTCCCATCCTTTCCGTTAACGGTCTCCACAATCCGACCCAGTGGCCATTGTAGCGGTGGACAGTTGTCCTTCTTGAGAAGCACTAGTTGACCGATTCGCACATTGGGAAACGAATCTCTCCATTTCGTTCGTTGATGTAATTGACTGATATAATCTCTCTTCCAACAACGCCAAAGGTCCTGAACTGAGCGTGTCATCTCCTTAAATCGGTTGAGTCGGTTGGGATTCTGATCGGTCAAATCTGGTTCAGGTATGGAGGAAGTGGCCAGGCGTTAAAGCGGAGTAATCGGTTGGAGACTCGGAAAATGGTGACAGAGGACGGGAATTGAGAATGGATTCAATTTGAGCAGCTACGGTCCACGGAGAAAGAACGGTTGCCCATGATGCGACGAAAATGGAACTTAAATGATTTGATTCCAGCCTCCCAGATTCCGCCGAAATGCGGTGATCGAGCCGGGATGAAGCGGAATATGATTCCGCTCTCCAGGCAGTAGGTTGTCCATTCTTCGGCGTCAAGTTGGCGGAGAAATTCCTTACGCAGCAGTCGGAGCTCTCGATCTGCCCCGACAAACGCGGTACCGTTATCGCAATGCAGTTCACGCACACGACCGCGACGCGCGACGAATCGCTTGACGGCGTTGATGCACGCGGCCGATGAAAGATCAGCGATGATCTCGAAATGCACTGCCTTCACCACTAAACACACGAAAAGACCGACGTACATTTTAACCGACGCACCCTTTCCACTTAACGGACGAACGAGGAACGGCCCACAGTAATCCATTCCTGAGAACTCAAATACTCTAGCAGGTGTAACTCGAACAGACGGAAGAGGTGCCATAATCTGCTGAGTTGGCTGTGGCTGACATCGGAAACAGGTCACACATTGGCGAACCACCTTTCGTGCGAGTTGACGACCCCGGAGTGGCCAGAAGCGCTGCCATATGGTAGCGAGCAGCAGCGGACCTTCTCATGAAGTGTGCGGACGTGAATCGATCGGGCAATCAACCAACTGAGTCTGTGTTTAGCAGGCAACAGTATCGGGAAGCGAGTGTCGTAGGGCGCGTTAAGATTTCTTAGTCTTCCACTGATTCTGAGCAATCCAAACTGATCCAGGAACAAATTCAAGTTTTTCAGTGGTGATTTATGCGCGATTCTAGGTTCTGTTGTCTGTTGGTTCTTTTCGAATAGACGGAACTCAGTAAGAAATACCTCTCGTTGAGCTTGGTGAACGAGAGCTTTGAGTGCGTGTTCGTACTCCTCTGGGGAAAGTAGACCAAAACTTCGTTGATTCTTCGGCAGTTTGACGTTATTCATGAATTGGTAGCAGCGCGCTGTGGCTTTGACCAATCTGCCAAGGTCGGAAAACTGTTCGAAGATGGAAGATTCAACTACGCGACTGTGCAACGCAACTTCTTGCTGCGCTTCCTTCATCATTTCCTGAGCATCGGGCATCGAAACCACGCACTCAGGCCAACAATCGACGGGGTCTTTGAGAAAACTCGGACCATGCCACCACAAATCATCCTTCAAAAGCTGACCAGCCATCATCCCTCTTGAAACACAATCAGCGGGGTTTAATTCAGTTGGAACGTGTCTCCATATGCAGCCTTTGTTGAGGCGCTGTATTTCAGCGACACTGTTTGAGACAAAAACCTTCCAGACATTCGACTTCGACTTTATCCAGTGGAGCACGATGCTAGAATCTACTCAAAATGTTGGGGGTTCGACGAACTTCGTAGTTTGACGAATATTGTCGACAAGTTGACTGCCGAGCAACGCAGCACAGAGTTCCAACCGAGGGATGGTTTGACCGCGCAGTGGAGCAACGCGAGATTTGGCTGTCAGCAAGCGGCATTGAAGCTGTGGCCAGAAGCGCTGCCATATGGTAGCGAGCAGCAGCGGACCTTCTCATGAAGTGTGCGGACGTGAATCGATCGGGCAATCAACCAACTGAGTCTGTGTTTAGCAGGCAACAGTATCGGGAAGCGAGTGTCGTAGGGCGCGTTAAGATTTCTTAGTCTTCCACTGATTCTGAGCAATCCAAACTGATCCAGGAACAAATTCAAGTTTTTCAGTGGTGATTTATGCGCGATTCTAGGTTCTGTTGTCTGTTGGTTCTTTTCGAATAGACGGAACTCAGTAAGAAATACCTCTCGTTGAGCTTGGTGAACGAGAGCTTTGAGTGCGTGTTCGTACTCCTCTGGGGAAAGTAGACCAAAACTTCGTTGATTCTTCGGCAGTTTGACGTTATTCATGAATTGGTAGCAGCGCGCTGTGGCTTTGACCAATCTGCCAAGGTCGGAAAACTGTTCGAAGATGGAAGATTCAACTACGCGACTGTGCAACGCAACTTCTTGCTGCGCTTCCTTCATCATTTCCTGAGCATCGGGCATCGAAACCACGCACTCAGGCCAACAATCGACGGGGTCTTTGAGAAAACTCGGACCATGCCACCACAAATCATCCTTCAAAAGCTGACCAGCCATCATCCCTCTTGAAACACAATCAGCGGGGTTTAATTCAGTTGGAACGTGTCTCCATATGCAGCCTTTGTTGAGGCGCTGTATTTCAGCGACACTGTTTGAGACAAAAACCTTCCAGACATTCGACTTCGACTTTATCCAGTGGAGCACGATGCTAGAATCTACTCAAAATGTTGGGGGTTCGACGAACTTCGTAGTTTGACGAATATTGTCGACAAGTTGACTGCCGAGCAACGCAGCACAGAGTTCCAACCGAGGGATGGTTTGACCGCGCAGTGGAGCAACGCGAGATTTGGCTGTCAGCAAGCGGCATTGAAGCTGTCCGAAGTCATCAGAAGAAACGACGTAAATGCAACAGCCATAGGCTAATTTCGAAGCATCGCAGAAGCAGTGCAGACTGTACTGGTGATTCAACACTGTTCTGCGTGGTACGGAGAGTGACTGGAGTAGACTGAGTTCCGCACGGTACGATTTCCACCATTTGGTATACTTTTCGGACAGTTCTTGGTCCCACGGTATGTGTTCTGCCCAGAGCACTTGGACAAACATCTTCGCTTTTATCACCACGGGTCCCAACAGGCCAAGAGGATCGAATAATTGGGACATTTCAGACACGACGATGCGTTTGGTAGCGACATCCAGTTGCGACAGGACTGGAATTTTAAATTTAAATGTGTCCGTTTCTGAGGACCAGAGAAGCCCCAATGTCTTCACGGTAGGCGATCGATCCAGTTCGAATTCAAGCGATGTTTCCCATAGTTCACGGGGAACGGTAGACAGGACAGCGATGTCGTTTGTTGCCCACTTCCTCAGCACGAACCCAGCGCGTTCAAGCAACTTCATTAGCTGGTTACATGTTTCGGCAAGTGTATCGCGATTATCATGGCCTGTGAGTGCACGTATGTCCCGTTGCGAATGACTTGAGCTGCTAACGGATAACGTCCTCCTTCGTCAATGGCCAACTGATTGAGCACCCGAGCAGCGTGAAACGGGGAGCTGGCGAGGCCGTACGTAACGGTCTTTAGCTGGTATGTTCGTATCGGTTCTGATGGATTGTACCTCCACAAAATTTGCTGGTACCTTCGATCATCCGGATGGATCCATATCTGCCGGAACATTTTCGCAACGTCAGCGGTAACTACATAGATAGGCATACGGAAGTTTACAACTGTGGAGTACAGAGCTGGTTGTACAGTGGGACCAACAAAAAGAGCTTCGTTGAGCGACAAGCTGGAACATCGACAGGATCCATCAAACACTACTCGTGTTTTCGTGGTGGAGCTTTCAGGACGGTGGATGGCATGGTGAGGCAGGAAGAACTGTGGGCCACGCGACGCGCAAGGATTCACCTCCATATGACCAAGTGCTTCATACTCCAACATAAAACTTTGATATGCTTTTCGAAGAGCTTCATCGGCCATAAACTTCTTTTCCATGGATTGAAATCGACGAAGTGCAACTGGGTAGGAATCTCCAATCAACGGAAGCATCGCTTCCCGCAGCGGAAGACGGACTACATATCTTCCATCTTGGTCGCGACCAACGGTTTGTTGGAAAGGGTCTTCGCAGAGCTGCTCTTCGTGGGTGTAGGTCTTCCCGACATCGAAGTTTTCGATTTACCAGAAGCGTTCGAGCTGCTGATCGAGTGAATCGTCGATGCATATATGGCTGGTTTGGATGGCCTGTGGATCTGGAGCAGGATCTATAATCTTTCCACATACGATATAACCCAAAACTGTCTTCTGCAGAAGCGGATACCCAGAGGCTAGGCTTGCTGATTTTCTAAGAGCGAGAAAAACAGCTCAGCTCCGATAATTATATCAACACCTTGACTGATGTTGAAGTTGGGATCAGCCAGGGGTAAGTTACGCGGAATCTTCCATCGCGTAATGTTGATGTGTTGATTGGGTAGTGACATGGTCAACTCCGGCAGGACGAGGCAATCTAGGCTGAAGTGATGATCTCCGTAACGTGAGGTGAGTGACAACGTGACTCTATAGTGGACGTTCACTGTTGATTGGCCGATCCCACTGATCGGCGCGTTGACCTTGGTGCGCTTTAGACGAAGCTTCTGGCAGAGTGACTCGGTGATGAAGCTTGGCTGGGAGCCGCTATCTAGTAGGGCTCTGGCGAGGTGATATTTATTGTCAGCATCTCTAACTTTTATTAACGCAGTTGACAGCATAACAGTGCCACGACTACAGATTTCATTCACTTCAGCACTTTGACAGGAAGAAGTGGGAGGTGAATCATCATCGACTAAGACATTAACCGGCGGAGTGGAAAGGGTTACACCGACCGAGAACGATTGTGCGTTTGTACAGAACGCTTTCGCGAGTGGTGAAGCAACGTTTTCAACCGACGACGGATAAACGACAGCGTTTGAGGCGCATCGCGACACGTCGATTGTTTCAGCAGATTGTACAACCAACGCAGGTGTTGAAGGGTTGGTTGTTTCTGCACGTAACACCGGCGTCGATGACGAAGAAATCGGTGGTAAATGCAACAAGGAGTGGTGCTTTCTGGAACAATTTCTGCACGATCCGCTGGAACAATCCTTAGCGAGGTGTGTGCCCTTGAGGCAGTTAATGCAAAGCCCGTGCTTCTTCACAAATTCAAATCTTTGTTGCGGTGAAATTTTTCTGAAAGATTCGCACTGAAACAAGAAATGCGCTTGTTTGCAGTTAGGGCACTTCTTAACATTCTCAGAAGTAACGTGGGCGGCGGTGAAGCGAGACTTCGTCTTCAATTCTACGTGAGATTGGGTGTTTGTCGATTGGGAGAGCTTGAGAGTTTGCACAATTCGCGATCTTCTATAGATGAATTCCAAAAGTTCTTCATATATGGGGTATCTATCACTTTCTGAAACCTGTGTCTCCCACTCACGGAGTGAAACGGCGTCAAGACACTGGCTCAGTCGTTCAACTAGAAAGGCATTCCAATGATTCGCAGAATTTTCAATTTTATCCAACATCTGAACGTGACGATCAAATTCGTCAGCAAGGTCTGCAAGTCCCTGCGCAGACTCCTTTCTCAACGACGGAATCGTAAGAAGGCCAGAAACATATCGCTTCACTAACAAATTAGGGTTTTCGAAACGATCCTTCAATAATTTCCACGCTACGAGATAATTGTTGGCTGAAATCTCGAGCGATGAAATGATACGAGCTGCTTCGCCAGAAAGTGTAGCTCGCAAGTAAAGCATTTTCTGCACCGCCGTAAGTTGCATACTCGAATGGATAAGCGAAACGTACAGATCACGAAAAGAAATCCAGTCATCAAGATTCCCAGAGAATTCTTTCAAATTTATTTCCGGCAGGCGAACATTCGAAGATATTTGAACAGCAGACGAGGTTGATACAGGAGTAGGGGGTGGTACGGGTGGTTGCACAGGAATTTTGCTCTGCAGCGATGCCTTCAACTCATAATAAAGGGCTTGAAAATCTTGCCTCTCTTGAGTGAAATCATCTTCTTCATCTTCAAGAAGCTCAATTTCATCTTGAGTTTCTTCAAACTCTCTCCATAACGCATCAAGATGTTGAATGCGAATGGACACTTGAGCCATTTTAGACGAATCAAAATCATCGTCAAAAGTTTTGATGAAATTCGCGGAACCAATAATGTTCGTCCGCCGACGATACAATATCTTCAATTTCGTTTGTTTCGTTGTTTTTTGTTTCGGGGGCGTCATATTTATTTATAAAATTCACCAAAGAAAACAAAATTCCACGTACCTGTCTTCTGCTTGTGTGCACCTCCTTACCCTAACCTCTTCTGGAATGATCCGACCGCTTTCCTTCGTGCGGGCAATGACGTGATCCACGTATCACGTACCTCCTTTTTTGTAGCCGCCAACGGTTGACGACGTCGAGTTGATTGTCTGATCTCCACCAACGGGATAGAGATAACTACTTCCTGCTTCTGGCTGTGAAGCGATTTCGATGTCGGGTGATGCGACGAATACTTCGCCTTTGTACGGTTGGTAAATTTAGCTGCTACTTGATGACGGCAGCAATGAAAAGCAAAATCTGCTACTGCTAGCCGAATATGATCGGCGACGGCAACGACGACGATGATGATTGCTGCTTGGCGAATATGTGCTGGTCGATAGATTAAAAACTGCCAACAATGATGACAGCGGGAAGATGCTTCCGCTACTTCTCCGGCGAACAGCTTCAGCCGATTTGCGACGGCGATGACGACGAGAGGATAGTGGGAAGATGCTTCCGCTACTTCTCCGGCGAACTGCTTTAGCCGGTTTGCGACGGCGATGACGACGACAGAATAGTGGGAAGATGCTTCCGCTACTTCTCCGGCGAACTGCTTTAGCCGGTTTGCGACGACGACGACAACAAAATACTAGTGAGAAATTTCCTCCACTGCTTGTCCGGCGAACTGCTTCAGCCGGTTTGCGACGTAGATTACGACAATAGAATAGCGGGAATATGCTTCCGCTACTTTTCCGGCGAACTGCTTCAGCCGGTTTGCGACGACGATGACAATAGAATAGCGGGAAGATGCTTCCGCTACCTTCCGGCGAACTGCTTCGGCCGATTTGCGACGACGATGACAATGAATAATAGTGGGAAAATGCGACAACTTCTAACTGGAACTTTCCAGCCACGTGGGAATTAGGTTAGCTCCTGCTGCAACTATCTCCCGGGTTTCGGCACCACACTGTTTACTTCGGCGATGATTTCGACGATTGGAGGATCGAAAACTTGTACATAACACTTTCCGTCACTATCGTTTCACCGACCAAGTCGAGGTGAATTTAATATCCGCCTTTCGGATCCAACTATAGAAGAACTTTAGAGAAACTTTTACGTGAACTGTCTTACTCGATGTGTTTTATTGGAATGACCTATTCACAATATAGCGGAAGTGTAGTTTTGACAGTTGTAGGGCTGTGTGTTTTTGTGTGGATCAAGGTAAATTAAATTTCAGGTGCGTATGGTAATTTTATGTGTATGTGTATATAATAAATTCATTTAATTTAAATCTTTTTTTTTCCAGGTATTTTCTTTCTTTTCAGGTAACAGTATGTTTGTATGTTTGTATGTTTGTATGTTTGTATGTTTGTTTTTTTTTTTTTTTTTTTTTTTGTAGAAGGTGGAAATCTTGCATAGACACCCAGTCGCCATGTTGACCGGATAGTGTGAGATTCCTACTCACCAAAAACCACCTCCTTCTTCATGCCGTTTCTCTCCCGGAACCACCGTTTGGTATTACTTCGGGAGGAGGCTGTGCTTATGCACTCATTGCTCTGTGTTTCCTACGCTCATTCTTTGGTCTGCTCTCCATTTTCGTTGGAATTCCGTCATTATTGTGACTATGACACAATTCACTGCGTTCCACGAGTTCTCGCTTTTACACATTTCGTGTACGATGTTATCGGCATTCAAATTGAGTCCGCATGCAGCGATCAACTCTCTTCTCTGCTGGACAAATCGAGGACATTCGAAGACCACGTGTTCCGCTGTTTCTTCTACTTGACCACACTCAGGACAGGATGGTGAGTTCGCGTGTCCGAACCTGTTCAAGTACCGCCTAAAACATCCATGACCAGACAGAAATTGGGTCAAGTGGAAATTTACTTCTCCATGCTTGCGCCCAATCCACTTCGTGATATTCGGAATTAGTCGGTGGGTCTATCGACCGTTAGGTGTGTTGTTCCACACCTGTTGCCACTTCCGTATTGACTCTAGTCGTGATCTTTTTCGCAGTTCTCTGTTATTTTGCACGTCCGTTGTTTTTTCCTCGTAGCGTACGCTGTCTTCAACCAGGATAATGTCGATGGGAATCATTCCCGCTATGACGCATACCGCTTCTGCAGATATCGTTCGATATGCACTCGATACTCTCATCGCCATTACTCTGAGCGTTCTGTTTAGCAGCGTCCGATTTTGTCTTACTTCGAGCGCTGCCACCCAGACCGGACCACCGTAACGGAGTATCGATGTGGATACGCTGGCCAGAAGGCGCCTCTTGCTACTACATGACCCTGCGTTGTTCGGCATAATTCTAGCCATCCCTGTTGCGACCTTTGCTGCTTTCTCACATGCATATCTCACGTGGCTCCTGAAATTGAGTCGATCGTCAAGGATAACACCCAGGTACTTCAGTTCCCGTTTGGAACAGATATTGTGTTCCCCAACGGTGATTTTCGCTTGCTCCACAACTTTGCAGTTGCTGACCAACACCATCTCGGTTTTCTGGTGTGCTATCTGCAGGTTAGAGTCGTTCATCCATTCTTCAACGGTTTTGATTGCCTCTGTACCCAACATTTCGACTTCTTCTCGGTATTCTCCGATCACCGTCAATAGATCCATCACCATCATCAGCAAAACCAGTGATTTGTACGCCCCTGGGAAGCTTCAACAACAACACACCATCATACATCGCGTTCCACAGTGTTGGGCCCAGAATGGAGCCTTGTGGAACCCCCGCTGTAATTTTATACGATTTCTGTCCTGTCACTGTATCATAAACCAAGACTAGGTTCTGGTAGTAGCTTTTTAGAATTTTACATACGTAGTCCGGAACTAGTAACCTATGTAGCGCTATCGCGATAGCTTCCTAACTGACACTGTTGAATGCGTTTTTCACATCGATCGTGAATACGGCACAATAACGATTTCCGCGTCTTTTTTGCTTCAATGCTTTGCCGGCTGTCTCGGTTACTGACATGATAGCATCCACTCTCGATCTTTTTTCCGGAACCCAAACTGCATTTTAGAGAGTCCGTATTCACCTTCACGTTCTGTGCACTTCATCAATCTGTTGAGAATGATCTTTTCCAGCAGTTTCCCGAGTGTGTCCAGAAAGCAGATGGGACGGTACGACGATGGATCCCCTGGAGGTTCCCCTGGTTTTGGTAGCAGTACCAGTCTTTGTCTTTCCCAGGTATCCGGAAAGTATCCATTATCGAGGCATTTCTGCAGCGTTGCCCTGAATATATCCGGGTACGCTTGAACAGCAGCTTTGACAGCCACGTTGGAGATTCCGTCTGGGCCTGGCGCTTTTTTAATTTTTAATTTTCCAACTGCCGCTATCACCTCCTCTGTAGTAACTCTCTCGACAGAATCTTCGTTATGGTCGTATGGTGTAGGTGGCCAGCTCACAGGATCATGCTGCGGGAAAAGCCCTTCAATAATACTGTTCAGCTTGTCCGGGCAGGTCTCTTGGGGCGTCGAGGGACCTTTAAGTTTTAACATCACCACTCTATAGGCATTGCCCCAAGGATTCGCATCAACGTCGCGGCACAGTTCTTTGAAACAGTTATTTCTGCTGATTCTTATTTCGCTCTTGAGCGCGGCTCTCGCCGCTCTGAACACTTCCCTGCACTCTGTTCTTTCGGTGTCAATCCTAGCCCTTTGCATTCTCCGTCTGGCTCGGAGACAGCTTATCCGCAGTGTGTTAATTGTCTCGTTCCACCAATATAAAGGGTGTGTCACATCAAATTGCATCACGGAAAAAACGCTGTGAAAATTTAATTTTTAGGAATTATATCTTCAGCTTTCGCTTTAAAATCAGATAAGAGTGTATAGATCACGTTGTCCATGCTTCACTGTCAATTTTTTGTGAATTTGGAAAAATGTCGTCGAACGAAAAAGAGCGTCGTGAATTAATCCTGTACACTCATTTCGAGAATCCGGAGTTGTCACATCGGGACATCGGTAAGATGCTGGCAATCGTCCAATCCACGGTCAGCGGAGTACTAAAACGATACTTCGAGAACCTAACCATCGACCGGAAAGTGAAGAACGGCAAAAATGGATGCTCCGTCAGTGAAAAAGATCACAAGCGCGTAGTTAAGCAGTTTAGACGTGATCCGAGAAGTTCGGTCCGGGATGTCGCCAATAAGCTGAATTTGTCAAGTTCATTCGTCCAGTGGACCAAGCAGCGGGAGGGCATGCGTACATACAAGGTTCAGAAGGCTCCTAACCGTGACGAAAGGCAAAACATGGTGGGGAAGACGCGAGCCCGGAAGCTGTTCACCGAAATGCTGACGAAGCCGCATTGCCTGGTAATGGACGACGAAACCTACGTCAAAGCGGACTTTCCTCAGCTGCCGGGCCTGTTGTTCTTCTCCGCAGAGGACAAATTCAGCGTTCCGGAGGAGATTCGCAAGCAGAAACTATCCAAGTTTGCCAAAAAATACATGGTGTGGCAAGCGATCTGCTCTTGCGGAAAGCGGAGCGCCCCCTTCGTGATGACCGGCACGGTAAACGGGCAGGTTTACCTTAAGGAGTGCCTACAGAAGCGCTTACTACCACTATTGAAGCAGCACGAGGGCCCGACCATCTTCTGGCCGGATCTCGCTTCGTGCCACTATTCAAAGGACGTGTTGGAGTGGTGCGAAGCCAACGGGGTCACCTTCGTGCCAAAGGGAATGAACCCGCCCAACGCGCCGGAGCTTCGCCCAATAGAGAAATATTGGGCGATTATGTAGCAGGCCCTCCGGAAGAACCCAAAAGTTGTCAAATCGGAGGCGGACTTCAAGAGAAAATGGATTTCTGTTCAAAAAAAACTACAACCTGACGTTGTACAGAACCTTATGGACGGGGTAGAGAAGAAGGTACGAGCATACGGGCTTGGGCTCGAAGTATGAATAAAAAGAAAATGCCAAAAGTTGTTTAGTAGTTTTTATTTTACTGTCTAAAATTTTCAAAAAGATCGGTCTACTGGGCGAATTTCTACAGCGTTTTTTCCGTGATGCAATTTGATGTGACACACCCTTTACTGGACGGCGTTCGTTTTTTGGCGTTGATTTCCGCGTCATGGTGACGTCACATGCTCTCGTTACAACCTCTCTCAGTTCGACTGCATTTAAAGTAGAAGTTGATCGATCCACCTGGAGTGCTTCGATGAAGAGGTTCTTGTCAAACTCCTTCAGCTTCCACCTCTTACACTTTGTTCTCGTCCCTCTCCTTGTTGATGGAGACTGAGTGCTAACGGTGTAGCGAATCGCTTGGTGATCACTGTTGGTATAATCATCGCACACTCTCCAGTTTATGTTGGATGCTAACGACGGGCTGCAGAAGGTTACATCAATAATTGACTCTCTCCCATCCCTGCGAAAAGTGCTAGTGGAGCCCTCATTGACTAGTCTTATATTCAGCTTTGACAGTCCTTCGACTAAACCCCCTCGCATTGGTAAATCTGCTCCCCCACTCTACTGCCCAGGCGTTGAAGTCCCCGCCGATGACTATGGGACTTCGTCCGATGAGCTCTTCCGTTATATTGTGGAGCATCTGGTCGAACTGCTCAATCGTCCATCTCGGAGGTGAATAGCAGCTGCATACGAAGATGTCGTTAATTTTGACAATCACGAACCCTTCATATTCACTGGATACAACTTCCTGGAAGGGGTATTTTCCCAACGTCGTAATTGCGGCTATTTTAGCTTTATTGTTTACCCAATTTCCGTTGTCTGGGGGTACCTGATACGGCTCTGCTATGATCGCCACATCGCATTTGGCGGCTTGCCATAGCAATTGTTGTGCCGTGTCGTAGTGGTTGAGATTTATTTGTGTTACCTCCATTCACCTGTTGCTGCCAGCGCTCTTTTAAAGAATGGGCATCTCGAGCCCCCGGTGACGTGATCGTTATCTACCTCCGCCGTACAGAGCATGCATCTTGGAGGCTTAGTACACATTTTCGCTAAGTGCCCCTTATCACCGCATCTTAAGCAAGAGTCCGATCTATCAGGTCCATTACAGTTTCTAGCTTGGTGGCCAAAGTCCATGCATTTAAAGCATCCATCCAACTTTTATCTTGCCAGTCTCTAGCAGTTTTCTTGCTGCGATTCTTGTTGGTTGTTTATTTATTTTTATTTTATTTTTATTTATAATTAGTAACATGAGACTTCAGTCTCTTTTTAATGTTACATTATGTAAATACATAAGAAGGTGCGCCGTAGTTTCTAAACTATTCGTGAATACAAACATTTCATTGACTCATTCATTCATTACTTCTTCTAAAGAAATCGATAACTTCAACTATTAAAGTGCTCTTTGCATCCTCTCTTAAAAGCTGATGTGGAATTTACTAAGGTCAACTCATTCGGTAGAGAATTCCAATAGGAAATGCCTCTGACGAAAAACGAACTGCCGTATGAGGATGTATTGTGACGAGGAACAGAATACTTTTTCGCACGCGAACTTCTCAATGGCTTCAGATTAGTATGTAGATACCCGGGAGCTTTTGACTTCGCAAGCTTGAACAAAAAGAGGCAACATCTAAACTGAGAAAACTTGTTGAACGGACACCCGATTAAGCGATGTTGAAGGTGGGTAACTCTATCGTATCTACTCAAGTTAAATACGAATCGAACACAAGCATTCAATGCTATTCGCAGTCTTGATTCTGCATACACTGTCGTTACTGACAGAATAAAATCGCAAGCTATGAAATGCGGTAGAACTAAACTTTTAAAAAGTTTAAGCTTCATATCACTGCTTAGGAATGATGATGCCGCATAGAGGTTACGCAAACTTGCATATATTTTGCCACATTGTTTGAAAATGAATTTTTCAAATTTAAAATTTGATTGAATTGTGAACCCCAAGCTCACTCCTTCCTCCGCAAAAGCAATGTTAGCATTGTTCAACTTTAAGAAGGGTTTCAGAACATTATTGACGTGGGAGAGGCTCAAAAATAGAGCACTCGTTTTATTAGCATTTAGTTTGAGTCCATTCCTGACGGACCACACATGAATATTGGCTAGGTCTTCGTTAATTTTCCTCAAAACAATTGTGGAAGTATCATCCAAACAACCGTAGTACAATTGCACGTCGTCCGCGAAAATATGGAACTTACAATACTTCAACACATCTGGAAGATCATTTATAAAAATTGAAAAAAGTATTGGTCCTAAGATTGATCCTTGAGGCACACCTGAGGATATTGGAAGGTAAGTAGAGTAAATTCCTTTATTGAAAACTGTCTGTGTTCGTCCAGTGAGATATGATTTAATAAGATTTGTTGCATGACTGGAGAACCCAAATCTTACGCTGAGTTTTTGACAGAGTATGTTATGGGGAATTGTATCAAATGCCTTTGAGAAGTCTAGGAGCAGTAAAACAACTGGTCTTCCTTTATCTAGGATTAACCCTATGTCATCAAAGACTTTCAGCATTGCAGTTTTTGTGCTGTGATTCGCACGATATCCAGATTGCTGACTTATTAATAAATTTTCGCGGTTAATATACTGACAGATTTGGGTTTTGATTATGCGTTCAAATAACTTTGACAATGCCGGTAATATACTTATTGGACGTAAATTCTGCAGGTTATTCAAATTTGATTTTTTCTTCAATGGCAATATTTTAGATTTCTTCCATTCCTCTGGAAAGATACTAGTAGCAACTATGCAATTGAATAAATGTGTGATGGGTTTGATTATAAGCGGATTAATTAATTTTAGAAATTTAATGGGTAGTTCATCAAGCCCAATGGCATTAGATTTCATGCAATATAGTTCATTGATTACTTGAATTTCACTTATTTGATTGAAATAAAATGAATCTACCCTGTTTTGATGGTTGGACACTACGTCAATATTTAAATCACGAATACTCTCCGAAAAATTATTTGCAAAGCATTCGTTAATCTCATCAGACTCAAACTCTATTGTTGGCGATGTAGTACTCTTACCAACTCCAATGTTTTTCAATTTTTTCCACAATTCCTTCGGTGGCATATTAGCGTTGAGATTTCTTTCATAATATTCTTTTTTGATTTGACGAACTCTAAAAGTCACTTGATTACGAAGAGTTTTGAATAATTGAAAATCATCAGAGCACTTTGAGTACTTCCATCTTTTGTATGCAAGATCTCGATCTACAATTGCTTTACTTATTATGTCATTGAACCATGGATTTTGATTTTTTCGTGGCACAAATGATCGTATTGCCACAAACCTATCATGAAATGCAACGATATTGCAATTGAAAAATCGGAGTAAAAAATTTGGATCGGTTGAATGATAATAACTAGACCAGTCTAGTAAATTGAATGCTGCCACGAGACCATCAACATCCATAGATTGATAATCGCGATAACTAACCTTCTCAGGTAGGTGAACGAGGTCAAAATCGAGTGAAGCAAAAATAAGATCATGATTCGAAAAGTTTGGGACATCAACTTGATTGAATCTGAGAACTCGTGACCTTGAATTCATCAGCATAAGGTCGAGCTGTGATGATCCATATTGATAGAAAAATGTGGGCTCAGAACCTAAGCTAAACATGTTATGTATGCTAAGCATTGTCATCAGTCGTGAACACTTTGCTGAACTATGATTTAATAGGTTGACATTTAAATCACCTACAACAAAAATATTACTATAGTGCGTGCCGTATTTTAACAACAAGCAATCAACAGCGTCCACACAGTCTGCTTCAGGCGGATTATACATGCTAACAAGAAACAGCTTTTCACCATCTAGAATAATTTCCACCGCGACGTACTCAGAATACGGGACACCTGGCTGATGAATGGATTTCTCCAGGAGGTTATAGTGGATTCCGTCTTTCATAAACACCAAAATACCGCCCCCTAATCGCCCTTCCCTATCGTGTCTGATAATATTGTAGCCTTCAAGTGTCAGCGATGAATTGTCGATTCTTTCGTTTAACCAGGTCTCAGTCACGCATATGATATCAACACCACTCAATCGGGCTATTTGTTGTAGCTCGTCTAGTTTGGAAAACCTGCGAGCACAGATGCTCTGGATATTTACACTACATACTGAAAGCTTATTTTTAATTAGGGCACTTTTCATAATAATCCCTGGCAGACACCAATCCGATGAGACATTTCCACTAGAAACACTAGCCATTTCTCCAAAAGTGTTTACGATGATCCGAGCAAATGAAAGAGCATGAATCAAAAAGTACCTACTAGCTATCGACTACAATGTATAATAATATTGTTTACAAATTCAATCTAATTCACATTTCTTTACGACGCAAATGTTGTTTGTATTACAAACCGCGTTCACTATAAAACTAATAATTTTCAACATCCCCCAGCATTCCAAGCAGCAACAGCATCCAGGCAGCAACAGCGACGACAACAACAATATTTTGGCTTTCAGGAGGGAGGCAGGGAATAGATATGGATGGAATGGAAGGAGTAAACAAGAGCTGATAAGGAAAGGTTAAGATAGTTTCTGAAGATCGTCCTCTGACAATACGGGTTTCTCTCGATCATTTTGCATTTTTTTGACGTAAACGATGCCCATTCTCGTGAAGACTCCAGATAACTCTCCTTTCTTCTTCAATTGCAAAGCCTTCGCACGGAGCTCTCTCGCAGCAGGTCCTAAATTCTCGTTTACAAAAACTCGTCGATCTGTTGAGAATCCGATGTCAGCGAGCGAGAGTTTTCTTGAACGCAAATAACGTGCATAGAATTCATTCCGCTGCACAGTTATTGCGAACTGAATCAAAATCAAATAGACTATTCCATTTTTGGGATTGGTTTTGGAAAGTCTTTTGATATCCACTAACGGAATCGCTTCATCCACATACCCAAGAGATCGGCACCAAGTAACGAAATAGTTTGCCAGATTTTCTCCTGTGGTGTACGGTACTCCACTCACAATAAGATCGTTGGAGCGTGTGTTTCTATCGGCGACTGCAAGACGAGTGTCTTGCTCTATTTTTATCGACAGTATTTATAATGTTGGTAGTGGTATTGTTGGTCTCCTTTCGAATGTTGTCTAAGTCCAATGTTATATCCGATCGCAATTTGTTGATTTGGGCTTCAAGCGAATGCTCCAGACGTCGAATCTCTTCGACTGTGTTTTGTTGGTTTGTTGCAAGCTGTGATTTCATTTGTTTCGCTAGCTCAGAAACACTCATATCATCAACGGCTGGTTTGCTCGCCGACTGACTGCGAAGAGGGCGACGAGAGCTGTGGTCGTCGGCCATGGTTGCTCAAAAATGCTAGTTGTTCTTCAGAATACAGCAGCGAATAAAATAATTTCCTGATTCACAGCTACAACTGGCGAAAACTTCTCAAACTTCACAGTAAAACGTTCAGGTATTCGTCAATGATAGCGATAACCGGTATATAGTGGTTTGTTTTTGGGAAATAATCGTGATTTTCACCATTTGCGTCGGAACAATATTTTTACGTGCGCGCCATTCTACGGTCTCAATGACAATTTTGGCTGGAGGCCAAATTTTGCCAATTTTGGCTGGTTTAGGAGCTATTAGCGCTCAAAATCTCGGTCCCCGGCGTAACGCTTCCGTTTTCGAAACATTGATTTTACACCCAGGTATAGAAATGAAAGACGTAGTCCTACGTCAAAACAAAAAGCTCTCTCTCGGTAGCCATTCGGCCGTAGTTTTCTGCGTTTCGAATTGAAGGAATTTCTAGTGTGTGTGGGACAATATTCAGCTCCAGAAACTTGTTGAACAAGTTCAGCAAACGCTGTTTCGCCAAGTCGGGAAGATTCTTCAACAAGTTGAATTTAATCTTGTCCGACCCAGGAGCTGAATTGTTACATGAGAGGAGGGCAATTGAGAATTCTACCATCGAAAAATTCTCATAATCGCATTGGAGCGGAATATCGCGTACGACGCTTTGTGCAGGAACGGAATCGGGACAAACATTTCTTGCAAATTTGAAAATCCAACGGTCAGAGTATTCCTCACTTTCATTTGTATGGTTCCAGCCACGCATTCTCCTAGCCGTATTCCAAAGAGTGCTCATAGCGGTCTCCCTTGACAAACCATTGACGAACTTTCGCCAATATCCACGCTTTTTTGCTTTAATCAGACCTTTTAGTTTGGCTTCTAGAGTTTGGTACTTTCGAAACCATTCCACTAGTCCAGTTTTCCGGAATTTTTTGAAAGCGGATGATTTTTCAAGGTAGACCATTGAACACTCCTTGTCCCACCAAAGTGATGGAGGACGACGTCGGAAAGTGGTAGCAGGAACACGTTTCTTTTGAGCTTGAAGTGCGCTTTCGTAAATCAAACTCGATATAAAGTTATACTCTTCGAGTGGAGGAAGTTCATGCATTGAAACAAGTGCTTCAGATATTATTTCTGCAAATTTTCTCCAGTCAATATTTTTCGTGAGGTCATACGCAATATCGACTGACTCACGAGAACCTGATTCATTGGCGATCGATAAAATTATTGGCAGGTGGTCACTACCGTGGGGATCTTGGATTACCTTCCACGTGCAATCCAGGGATAACGAAGAAGAGCAAAGTGATATGTCTAGCATGCTTGCTCGTGCAGGAGGGTTGGCTATTCTAGTTGCTTCCCCAGTATTCAAAACTGTCAATTTGAAGTTGTCGCACAGATCATAAATCAAAGTGGCACGGTTGTCATCGTAGAGTGAACCCCATGCTGTTCAATGGGAGTTGAGGTCACCTAAGATTAGCCGCGGCTCCGGCAGTGCCTCGATGATATCAAAAAACTGATGGCGGCCAACCATAGTTCTTGGAGGAATATATATCGAGGCAATGCAGAGGTCTTTGCCATTGATTTGTGTCTGGCAAGCGACAACTTCAATGCCTGTCATCGATGGGAGAGTGACTCTATAGAAGGAGTGACATTTTTTGATCCCCAATAGTACGCCACCAAACGAGTCATTTCGATCGAGGCGAATAATGTTGAAATCGTGGAAATTCAGTTCGTCGGCTGAAGAAAGCCATGTTTCACAGAGGGAAAATACATCACAGTTAGAACTATGAATTAAAAATTTAAATTGATCTAGTTTAGGGATGATGCTTCTGTAATTCCACTGTATTACAGTGGTCAAATCCTTGACCTCTTGCACTGAATCAGGCATCGAGGGAAATGAACGCTGCTAAAAACCACATTTTTCTTTCAAAAATGTTCTCACAATCGGGAGCAAACATAATACTATGCTTTTAAGAGGGTCATTTATATTTAAAGCATTTAAAATATTGTCCACCAGGTCAGAAAGCGCAAGCAAGCCAGATTGTGGCTGTTGCCTCGACCGCGAAAAAGGAACAGACGTGTTGGGCTCTGCTCCGGGAAGTGCTGAGGACCCCTGGTGCGTAGAAGAACCGCTTAAACCGGGAGGTACTTGCTTCGGTCTATTCTCAGCACGTTCGATACGAGGTTTCATTCCAATTTGGGAAGTTTCGGTCTTCTTTCTGGGGAGTGATGGAAAAGAAGTAATTTTTCTTTTCCTAATGGCACCCTGCGATGTACCGGAACTTCCTGCATTGGGAGCGTCAGCAACAGGCTCGTCGTTCTGCAGAATGGAGTAGGGATTGTCCTGAGTCGTTGAAGCGGAACTCTTAAGCATTTCTGCATAAGTCCGCTTGGAACGTTCCTTTAAGGAACGCTTGAGTTTTTCCCCTCGTTGTATGTACACCGGGCATTGAGAAAGATCATGTGGAGCCTCGTCGCAATGAAGACACTTGCGCTCTTTTGCGCAAGAAGTCCCATCATGACTCTCTCCACAATCTGCGCAACGTTGTTTATTGCAACAATAGGCGGCCGTGTGACCGAGTTGCATGCATTTGTTGCATTTCATTACCCGGGGTACAAACAACCGAACAGGTAAACGAAGTGCACCTATTGCAACGTAGTTTGGAAGAGCGGAACCCTCAAATGTCACACGAAAAGAGTTTGTCCGATTGAGAACTCGTTTGTCATTTTTAAGTGACACAGACTTCAGTCGATCGCATTCAAGAATCTTCACACTTTTAAGTGAGGAGTTCTTGAAGCGACCGACACCATCGAGTATCTCTTTTCGAGTCAAACCCTTTTCGTTTATTACACCGTCTATTTCAACGTTGCAACAGGGTACGTATACGCGATACTCAATCGCAAAGAGATCACAGCGCGTTATTGCATTCGCTTGGGTCCTGCATCCATTTACCCGTCGAGACGTGCACCGATTAGGAAGCGCCCTCCAACTTAACGCGCGCCCCGTCACAGTCACCCTCGCAGGATTTCTCTTCCCAACCGAGCGCCGATTAGGTAGTGCCCTCCAACATGACGCGCACTCCGTCACAGCTACTCTCGTGGGGTATGCACCAGTTTGTCGATGGCTTCCTCCATGATGCTCGCTCCTTCGAAATGTTCGCAGTGTTCCTCCATCCAGGCCACGATAAGGCGTTGACAGGCAGGCATTTTTTTGTTCTTCGCGACAGCATCCGTTTACCTGTCGAGACGTGCAACGATTAGGAAGCGCCCTCCAACTTGACGCGCGCCCCGTCACAGCCACCCTCGCAGGATTTCTCTTCCCAACGGAGCGCCGATTAGGTAGTGCCCTCCAACATAACGCGCACTCCGTCACAGCAACTCTCGTGAGGTACACACCGATTTGGTGACGCCTTCTTAGGCGCTCGCTTCGTCGAAGTCCTCGCAGTATTCTTTTTTACAATCCACCATGAGGCATTGCCAGCAATTTGTCAATCCTTCTTGCCAGATTCCGCTTACCCGTCGAGACGTGTACCGATTAGGAATTGCCCTACAACTTGACGTGCAACCCGTCACAGCCACCCTCGCGGGATTTCTCACCTGTCGAGACGTGAACCGATTAGGAAGCGCCCTCCAACGTAACGCACGCCCCGTCACAGTCACCCTCGCAGGATTTCTCTTCCCAGCGGAGCGCCGATTAGGTAGTGCCCTCCAACATAACGCGCACTCCGTCACGGCCGCTCTCGTGGGGTACTCCGGTGCTTCAGATCTCACTGTGGTTCATCTTTTATAGTCAGGCGTTATCCGCACGCTGGTCGGTCCTCCACTTCCGCTGTAGCTCGGACATGATGTGGACGATTGCACTGTTCACTGCGTTCCAGGTGCCCTCGTCACGACATATTTCTTCTACGATGTTCCCAGCATGAAGGGTAGGCAGCCCCTCGCGCCTTATGGTGAATCTTGGACATACAAATACGACGTGTTCCGGTGTTTCCTCCACATCTCCACACTCCGGACAAAGAGGTGATCTTGGATGTCCAAACCGGTGCAGATACTGCCTGAAGCAGCCATGCCCAGACAAAAACTGCGTTAGATGAAAATTCACCTCTCCATGTTTCCTGTTTACCCAGCCCATTAGTGTCGGTATGAGCCTGTGCGTCCATCTGCCGTTTTGAGCCGCACTCCACTCTTGCTGCCACCTAGCCATCGACTCTGCCCTCATTAGCTTCCGGATTCCTCTGGTTCCCCTCCTCATATAGCACTCGCTGTCTTCCGCCAAGATGATGTTGAAAGGTACCAACCTGGCTATGACGCAGACCGCTTCTGTTGATATGGTTCTGTACGCACTCGCGACTCGCATCGCCATGAGCCGGTACGTACTATTCAGCCTCCTTGTGTTCCGCTGAGTTTCTAACGCCGCGATCCAGGCTGGACCCCCGTATCGTAATGTCGATGAGGAGACACTAGCCAAAAGGTGCCTCTTGCTGCTGCTTGGGCCAAAGTTGTTGGGCATGATTCGTGTCAGTGCATTGATTGTCTTCGTTGCTTTTTTACAAGCGTAATCGACGTGACTGTTGAAGTTCAGTCGATCATCGATCTGCACCCCCAGGTATTTTAAATGTTTGTATGTTTGTATGTTTGTATGTTTGTATGTTTGTATGTTTGTATGTTTGTATGTTTGTATGTTTGTATGTTTGTATGTTTGTATGTTTGTATGTTTGTATGTTTGTATGTTTGTATGTTTGTATGTTTGTATGTTTGTATGTTTGTATGTTTGTATGTTTGTATGTTTGTATGTTTGTATGTTTGTATGTTTGTATGTTTGTATGTTTGTATGTTTGTATGTTTGTATGTTTGTTTTTTTTTTTTTTTTTTTGGTGAAGAAGGTGGAGATCTTCATAGACACCCAGTCGCCATGTTGACTGGGTAGTGTGAGATTCTTACTCACTAAAACCACCTCCTATGCGCCTTGCCTTTCCCCCCCCCCCCCGGAACCACCGTTTGGTATTACTTCGGGAGGAGGCTGTGCTCATGCACTCATCTCTATGAATTGCTACTTCTTTGTTCTTCTCTCCATCTTCGTTGGAGCATCGTGAGTATTTTGGTAATAGCAGAATTAACCGCATTCCACGTGCTCTCTTTTTCGCACATTCGTTGAACAACGTTTCCAGCGTTCACATCTGGGCTGATCTCCCGGTACATTTGTTCTCTTTCTTGGACAAAGCGAGGACAGTAGAAAACCACGTGCTCCGGCGTTTCCTCTATTCCATCACACTCAGGGCAAAACGGTGAACTTGCATGGCCGAATCTGTGCAAGTACCGTCTAAAGCAACCATGTCCGGATAAGAATTGCGTCAAGTGGAAATTGACTTCACCGTGCTTTCTTTGTACCCAATTGATTATATTTGGGATCAGTCTGTGGGTCCATCTACCGTTAGGGGTGCTGTTCCACTCCTGCTGCCACTTCCTCATGGAGTCGGCTCTTGCTGTTACTCGAGCTTCTCTATTGCTCTGTGTGCTTGTCGTTCTCAGATTGTAGCACACACTATCTTCGCTCAGAGTGATTTCGATAGGAACCAATCCGGCTATGACACATACCGCCTCCGCAGATATCGTTTTATAGGCACTGGCTACTCTCATCGCCGTCATCCGGTAAGTTCTGTTCAACAGTCTACGGTTTTGTTGTAATTTAAGCGCTGCTGTCCAAGCCGGACCACCGTATCGCAATATCGAAGTGGCTACACTGGCCAGAAGGCGCCTCTTACTACTGCTTGGCCCTGCATTATTGGGCATTATCCTAGCAAACGCCGTGGAAACTTTAGCCGCTTTTTCACACGCGTATTTCACGTGGCTCTTAAAATTGAGTCGGTCGTCTATTATAACACCCAGGTATTTAAGTTCGCGTTTGGAGACGATAGTATGCGCCCCAACTGTTATTTCTGCCTGCTGTACTGCTCTGTGGTTGCTGATTATCACCATTTCTGTTTTGTGGTGTGCGATCCTTAGTTTAGCATCGTTCATCCAATCTTCAACAGTTTGTATTGCCTCAGTAGCCAACATTTCTACTTCCTCTCGGGACTTGCCTGTTACCGTCAAGGATATATCGTCGGCGAAGCCGGTAATCACTACACCCTGCGGAAGCTTCAACCTCAGCACTTCATCGTACATTCCATTCCATAGTGTTGGACCCAAGATGGAACCCTGTGGGACACCCGCTGTTATGTTAAATGACTCCTGTCCCATGTCTGTGTCATAAATCAAAACTCGGTTCTCGAAATAGCTTTTCAGGATCTTACAAACATAGTTTGGTACCGTCAGTCTGTGCAACGCTTCGGCGATAGCTTCCCAGCTGGCACTGTTGAACGCATTTTTTACGTCGACCGTAATTACTGCGCAAAATCGATTTCCACGTTTTTTCTGCTTCAACACTTTTTCAGCTGCTTCGACAACTGACAAGATGGCATCCACCGTAGATTTATTTTTCCGAAATCCGAACTGCATCCTCGAGAGTCCGTGTTCACTTTCTGTGCATCTCGACAGCCTGTTGAGGATGATCTTCTCTAACAGTTTCCCAAGGGTATCAAGGAGGCAAATCGGTCTATACGAGGATGGATCCCCTGGTGGCTTCCCTGGTTTTGGCAGTAGCACCAGTCTCTGCTTCTTCCACATGTCTGGAAAGTACCCCTCATCCAGGCACTTTTGCAGCGTTGCCCTGAAAATGTCAGAGTTCGCTTGTATTGCGGCTTTAACCGCCACATTTGGGATTCCGTCGGGGCCAGGTGTTTTGTTGACTTTTAATTTTCTTGCTGCCGTAATCAGCTCCTCTGTTGACACTCTCTCGACGCGTTCTTCATCATCGCCATATGGCGTTGCTGGCCAGGTAATCGGATCATGCTTCGGGAAGAGCCCTTCTACGATTTTCTTCAGCTTATCCGGACAGCTTTCACGGGGCATCGATGGGCCTCTGATTTTGGCCATCACTACCCTATATGCTGTGCCCCAAGGGTTCGCATCGGCATCGCGACATAACTCTTTGAAGCAGTTTCTCTTGCTGGATCTGATTTCGTGCTTAAGGGCGGCTTTTGCCGTTTTGAATAATTCTCTACGCTCTATTCTTTCGCTAGTAGTTCTAGCCCTCTGCATTCTCCTTCTCGCTCGGAGACAGTCCGAGCGAAGGGAGTTAATCACCTCGTTCCACCAATAAACTGGGCAGCGTTCGTTTTTCGGTGTTCTTTTTCTCGGCATGGCGACGTCACATGCTCTCACCATTATACTTGTCAATTCACTGGCGCTCGTGTTATTGACTGATCGTTCCTCTCGGAGTGCTTCCAGGAAGAGATTTTTGTCGAATTCCTTCGACTTCCATCTTCGACCCTCTGTTCTCATTATTCGTCTTTTTACTAAGTTCTGGCTGCCGACGGTATAGCGAATTGCTTGGTGGTCGCTGTGAGTATAATCATCACACACTCTCCAATTAATGTTTGATGCCAGTGTCGGACTGCAAAATGTGACATCAATAATTGATTCTCGACCATCTCTATGGAAGGTGCTGGTGCAACCTTCATTGGCCAGTCTCACATTCAGCTTTGCCAGAGCTTCCAGCAGACTAAAGCCCCTCGTGTTGGTAAATCTGCTACCCCATTCCACTGCCCAGGCATTGAAGTCTCCGCCGATGACTATAGCGCTCCTTCCTACGAGATCTTCGGTTAGATTGTGGAGCATCTGATCTAACTGCTCTATCGTCCATCTCGGGGGGGCATAGCAGCTACATACGAAGATTCCATTTATTTTGGCTATCACGAACCCTTCATATGCGTTGGATACCACTTCCTGGATGGGGTATCTTCCCGTTGTCTTCACTGCAGCTATTCTAGCTTTGTCGGTCACCCAGTTTCCGTTATCTGGAGGTACTTGATACGGCTCTGCTATGATCGCTACATCGCATTTGGTTTCTGATGCGGCTTGCCATAGCAATTGTTGCGCCGTGTCGCAGTGATTCAGGTTTATCTGGGTTACCTCCATTTGGTTATTGCCGCCATCGCCCTTTTAAAGACCGGGCATCTCGGTCCCCCTGTAGCGTGGTCCTTCTCTTCCTCAGTCGTGCAGAGCAAGCACCTTGGGGGCTTCGTACAATTCTTTGCCAAATGCCCCTTGTCGCCGCATCTTATACAGAGCTCCGATCTGTCAGGTCCTTTACAGTACTTTGCTTGGTGGCCAAAGTCCATGCATTTGAAACACCTAGATACTTGCTGGATAGCTCTCAGGGAGCACACCGTCCATCCGACTTTCATCTTACCAGCCTCCAACAGCTTGCTGGCTGCGGTTCTTGGCAGTCTTAAGGTTGCTATTTGGGTATTTCCAAATGCTTTCCTCAACCTGATTGATATGGGGACTTCTCCCAGCTTAAACTGTTCATTCAGGGCTTCTTTCAATTCGGTATCTGTAGTGATCTCATCCAGGTTTCTACATTCTACCACTGTTTCTTGGGACAGAGCTTTCACTTTCGCTGTTTCGCCCAACGATTTCTCGACAAGCTCTTTGTAAGTTGAGCTTTTAATCGTTGGGTCCTTCTTTAATTCGAACAGCAATTGTCCATTTTGAGTTCGCCTTACTTTGGCCACGTTTTCTCCGAGATTTTTCAGGGACGGATCCTCTTTTACTTTCCGCAAGATCTCAGCATATGTTGCAGCGCCCGCTGTAGCCACAATCAGAGCGTCCGGCTTTGGCCTCTCCAGCCTAGGCTTTAATTTTTCTTTCTTCTTCTCTTCTTTTTTCTTTCTTTCGATCTTTTTCCACTCATTTATCTCTTCGTTGTTCTGTTTGCTTTCACCATTAGCCACTTCGCTACCATCTTTCTGTTTCTTTGCTGCCCTTTTCTCTTCAGGAGTTAGTCTTTTCCTTTTCGCGGTTAACGGGGTACTGTCACTCATTGGTGTCGAGATCGCTTCTATCGGCTTACTCTGCACATTCTCTTTCAGTGCGTTCTCCGCCTTTTCAGCTTTTGCTCTCCAGAATTGTTGCTCGCGTTCGGCTGCTGCAAGCGCCGATTTGATTTTAATCGTCAAGGTCCTTATGACGGCGTGAACGTTACTGCGAGGCTTAATGTACTCGTAGAGTTCATCAGATGCCCTTTTGGCCTCACCCAGCTTAGTTTTCTCGTGTTGCAGGTTTGGCTGCTCTCCGATGTATTTATCGCTTGTGGATTTTGGTGCTGGTGGTTGGCTCAGCGGCGGAGATCTCATCACCTGTCCCCTTCTGGCAAAGATGCCTACCTCTTCGATTTCGCTCTCGATTTCTGTTGAACTTGTTTGGAAACTCATTTTTGTTGTTGGGTCCCAACTCCGGGCCGCTATCTCCGCTCGTTGCACATAGTCGCTATCAGTGATCCCATGGTTATCTATGCAAGCAGTGAGGCCATGCAGGGGGTTGACACGGTCCTTCATGGGGACCGTGTTCAGAGCCAGATCAGCGCAAGTCAGGAATGTGACATCTGACGCCTAGTACCTGGTGCCTGAGCCTAGACGAGCATCGAACGTACCCGAAGACTTGCCAAGTTATTACCGGGACGGGGGCAACCGCGCTATTAGCCCACACGCCGTTTCAGGAAGGTGTCACCCTTCCTTACTCAGGGAACAGGATAGCACGATTGTCAGCCTTTAGCGTCGGAAGTAGTTCTCATCCTTAACATGTCCGTTTTCCGTGTCGTACCAGTATGTCGTAATCAGGATCTTACTGGCGTCAACCCTGATGTGCTCGGCACTCCCTACGTTGCTCCTGTACACGGTATTTCCCCCGTGCAATCTCCATAGGCTTTACCGCGCCCTTACTCGCGTTGTCACCCGATTAGTCGCCTTCTACGACAGGGACAGGGACCAAGACCCGAAGTGCTATTCTAGGCCGGCAGCTCCACGGCCACGGCTCCACGGCTGTTTGTATGTTTGTATGTTTGTATGTTTGTATGTTTGTATGTTTTTTTTTTTGGCAGACTTATCTCACTTCTTAACTAGGCGAACCTAGCCAGAATTTTCACCTGCCCCCGGGCTTCTGAATGCCAAAGGGGGACTAGGCTCTGCGGAATGCACGTATCTGCATGCTCGTGCTGTTTCAGTCCTGACCGAGAAATTGTCGGACAATCGCGCAGGTGCTAAGGATGACCGACTTTTGGATGCCGGCCAATTCCTTCTCCATATTCAACACCTTTAGCGCTTCGAGAAGTGTCTTCGGGACAATTCCAGTTCCAGAGAGAACGACTGGAACAATTCTTGGGACCTCCCTTAGCCCCCACAGTTCCTTGAGCTCCACGGCCAATGGTCGGTACTTGCAGATTTTGCGACCGTGGGTCTCCTCCAGATTCTGGTTCAGTGGAATAGCGACATCGATGATGGTGACTTTGCGGTCGCTCTTGTCGTAAACCATTATATCTGGGCGGTTGTGGTGGATCGAGAGGTCGGTCAGAACAGTGCGATCCCAGTACAGCTTGAAACGGTCATTTTCCAGGACAGGTGCAGGCAGGTACCGGTAGTTTGGTACGTTGTCTTCCAGTAGAGCACATTGGAGCGCCAGTTGTCGATGAACAATACGGGCCACGTTGTTGTGGCGCTCGGTGTAGGCTGCGTTGGCCAAAACGGGACAGCCTCCCATAATGTGCTCTATGTTTTCACCTGGTTGATGGCACATCCGGCAAATGTCATCAACGTCTTGATGTCAGACGTACCGCCTGCAGTTTCTCGTCGGCATTATCCTGTCCTGGATGGCTATCATGTCGGCTTCTACTACTGAAGAGAGTTCACCACGCGTTAGCCACAGATTAGATGCGGCCTTGTCGACGTGTGGCCGGTCCAGTTGATGGGGGTGGGCACCATGCACTGCCTTCTGCTTCCAAGCTGCAATCTTCTCCTCCACTGTCTGCAGATTGCAGTTGAGTTGGTACTCCGCTTGCGCCAAGTGCAGAGCGCTGTATCCTCTGTCGGCGGCGCAGACAGCCCGGTATAGCGCGTTTTGGTTGGCGCGTTCTGCGAAGTACTCGCGCAGTTGTCGTACCTGGGCAACACACAGTGCAGAAATGTCGACGATTCCAAGTCCCCCTTCTTTGCGTGGTAGTGAAACTCTCTCCAGTGCCGATTGAGGATGGTGCATTCCGGCCTCTTTGAATGCTTTCCTCATCCTCCTCTCAAGGTCCTCTAGGTTAGTTTTGCTCCATTTGACTACACCAAAACTGAAGGTCAGCAGGGGAACCGCGAATGTGTTGATCGCGCGTACCTTGTTCCCCGCGTTGAGGAAAGTCCTCAGGACACAGTTCACTCGACTCAAGAACTTGTCTCGCAGCTCCGTCTTGATGTCGGAGTGGCGAATCCCGGTGAGCTGTCGGAATCCAAGATATTTATAGGATTCGCCACGAACCATGTCTCTTATAAACTCGCCGTCATAGACCTCGTAGCCTCCGGATTCGGTAAGTTGTCCTTTCAGCAGGTGGACACAGCGACACTTGTCGAGGCCGAACTCCATACAGATGTCCCTGCTTATGTCTTCGACAACCCGGATAGCTACACCTAGACGCTGACGTGAATCAGCGTAGACCTTGAGATCGTCCATGTAAAAGGTATGGGTCACTTCTTCGTGGGCGCCGTCGCCATACCTTATTTTATAGCCATGACCGTTTCTATTGAGCGTCCTACTGAGGGGGTTCAGTGCCAGACAAAACCAAAGCGGGCTGAAAGAGTCGCCTTGGAATATCCCCCTCTTTATCTGCAGCGTTCTAGACTGCAACACATTTTCCCCATCACTGAGGTGCAGAGACGTACTCCACTGCCTCATCGCATGCTGCAGGAACCTAACGACGACGGGATCAATTTTGTAGAGCTCCAATACCCGGACGAGAAACGAGTGAGGTATGGAGTCATAAGCCTTCCTGTAATCGATGTATTCCATACTTAGGTTCCGCTGGTTATATACCGCCTGGCCGACTATGGCTGCGTCGATGATGGCCTGGTCTTTGCAGCCATGCGTATTTTTCCTGCATCCTTTCTGCTCTTCTGCGATGATGTGATGCTGTTCGCAGTGAGCAGAAACTTTGGCGGTAATTATGCTGCTCAGTATTTTGTACAGACTCGATAGGCACGTTATCGGTCTGTACTTTGATGGGTTCAATGTGTTGCTGTCTTTCGGGAGGAGGAAGGTGACGCCACGGGTGGCGAATTCAGGAAGGTTGTGTGGGTCACGTAGCACCCACGTGTTTGTATGTCAGACTTATCTCACTTCTTAACTAGGCGAACCTAGCCAGAATTTTCACCTGCCCCCGGGCTTCTGAATGCCAAAGGGGGACTAGGCTCTGCGGAATGCACGTATCTGCATGCTCGTGCCGTTTTAGTCCTGACCGAGGAATTGTCGGACAATCGCGCAGGTGCTAAGGATGACCGACTTTTGGATGCCGGCCAATTCCTTCTCCATGTTCAACACCTTGAGCGCTTCCAGAAGTGTCTTCGGGACAATTCCAGTTCCAGAGAGAACGACTGGAACAATTCTTGGGACCTCCCTTAGCCCCCACAGTTCCTTGAGCTCCACGGCCAATGGTCGGTACTTGCAGATTTTGCGACCGTGGGTCTCCTCCAGATTCTGGTTCAGTGGAATAGCGACATCGATGATGGTGACTTTGCGGTCGCTCTTGTCGTAAACCATTATATCTGGACGGTTGTGGTGGATCGAGAGGTCGGTCAGAACAGTGCGATCCCAGTACAGCTTGAAACGGTCATTTTCCAGGACAGGTGCAGGCAGGTACCGGTAGTTTGGTACGTTGTCTTCCAGTAGAGCACATTGGAGCGCCAGTTGACGATGAACAATACGGGCCACGTTGTTGTGGCGCTCGGTGTAGGCTGCGTTGGCCAAAACGGGACAGCCTCCCATAATGTGCTCTATGTTTTCACCTGGTTGATGGCACATCCGGCAAATGTCATCAACGTCTTGATGCCAGACGTACCGCCTGCAGTTTCTCGTCGGCATTATCCTGTCCTGGATGGCTATCATGTCGGCTTCTACTACTGAAGAGAGTTCACCACGCGTTAGCCACAGATTAGATGCGGCCTTGTCGACGTGTGGCCGATCCAGTTGATGGGGGTGGGCACCATGCACTGCCTTCTGCTTCCAAGCTGCAATCTTCTCCTCCACTGTCTGCAGATTGCAGTTGAGTTGGTACTCCGCTTGCGCCAAGTGCAGAGCGCTGTATCCTCTGTCGGCGGCGCAGACAGCCCGGTATAGCGCGTTTTGGTTGGCGCGTTCTGCGAAGTACTCGCGCAGTTGTCGTACCTGGGCAACACACAGTGCAGATATGTCAACTATTCCAAGTCCCCCTTCTTTGCGTGGTAGTGAAACTCTCTCCAGTGCCGATTGAGGATGGTGCATTCCGGCCTCTTTAAATGCTTTCCTCATCCTCCTCTCAAGGTCCTCTAGGTCAGTTTTGCTCCATTTGACTACACCAAAACTGAAGGTCAGCAGGGGAACCGCGAATGTGTTGATCGCGCGTACCTTGTTCCCCGCGTTGAGGAAAGTCCTCAGGACACAGTTCACTCGACTCAAGAACTTGTCTCGCAGCTCCGTCTTGATGTCGGAGTGGCGAATCCCGGTGAGCTGTCGGAATCCAAGATATTTATAGGATTCGCCATGAACCATGTCTCTTATGAACTCGCCGTCATAGACCTCGTAACCTCCGGATTCGGTAAGCTGCCCTTTCAGCAGATGGACACAGCGGCACTTGTCAAGGCCGAACTCCATGCAGATGTCCCTGCTTATGTCTTCGACAACCCGGATAGCTACACCTAGACGCTGACGTGAATCAGCGTAGACCTTGAGATCATCCATGTAGAAGGTATGGGTCACTTCTTCATGGGCGCCGTTGCCATACCTTATTTTATAGCCATGGCCGTTTCTATTGAGCGTCCTACTGAGGGGGTTCAGTGCCAGACAAAACCAAAGCGGGCTGAAAGAGTCGCCTTGGAATATCCCCCTCTTTATCTGCAGCGTTCTAGACTGCAACACATTTTCCCCATCACTGAGGTGCAGAGACGTACTCCACTGCCTCATCGCATGCTGCAGGAACCTAACGACGACGGGATCAATTTTGTAGAGCTCCAATACCCGGACGAGAAACGAGTGAGGTATGGAGTCATAAGCCTTCCTGTAATCGATGTAGGCCATACTTAGGTTCCGCTGGTTATATACCGCCTGGCCGACTATGGCTGCGTCGATGATGGCCTGGTCTTTGCAGCCATGCGTATTTTTCCTGCATCCTTTCTGCTCTTCTGCGATGATGTGATGCTGTTCGCAGTGAGCAGAAACTTTGGCGGTAATTATGCTGCTCAGTATTTTGTACAGACTCGATAGGCACGTTATCGGTCTGTACTTTGATGGGTTCAATGTGTTGCTGTCTTTCGGGAGGAGGAAGGTGACGCCACGGGTGGCGAATTCAGGAAGGTTGTGTGGGTCACGTAGCACCTTGTTGAAGCACTCAGCTATCTTTGGATGTGCGACGGTCAGCTTCTTGTGCCAAAAGTTCTGGACACCATCGGGGCCCGGTGCTGCCCAGTTCCTCAGGTACCGCGAGGCTTCGCGGACATCGTTCTCTCCGACGATGATAGCTGGCATCTCTCCAATTTCACCACAACTCTCCTCCTCCCGTCTTAACCACATTTGCCCGTCGCGATGTTCTACTGGGGTCTCCCAGATACCAGCCCAGAAGTTCGTCACATCGCTAATATCTGGCAAACCTTCGCGGTAGTCGGGCTTCTCGTCGCTAATGTGGTCGTAGAACGCTTTCTCGTTATCTCTGAACATCCGATTTTGTTCCTGGCGCTTTGCAGAGTCAGAGTAACGTTTCAGCCGTTTTGTAAGGACGCTCAATTGCTGTACCAGTGTGTCGAGTTTTTCCGTCAGCTGGTGAGCTCCCAGCTGGCGAAGTTCAGTAGGCCGCACGATCACAGCAACTTGGCGACATAATTTCGCCGATCTGCTGCCTCTTTTGTACGCCATCAGTCTTCCAATTGCGGCGCGCTTGTTTAGGATCCGTTGCTCCAATCTCCTTCGCCATGGAGGCTCACGCCTTTCACGGAGATGTTGGAGCAGTCCGCCTCTTGGCCTAATACGGTATCCTAAACTTTTGGCGGTCGCCACAGCAGCACAGTAAACTTTCAGTTGCAGCTCCTCCATGTTCTCAGCATCAACCAAGTGCAGCGGAAGAACGTGCTCGTTCATGAGCTTTACTGCACTTGTCAGCCTGCGGGAATGCTGCAACTTCGGGATCCTGGGGCGCGACAATGGGTCTGTGTCGCGGAACTGTGAGATCGCCTCGTCGTAGTGGAAGACCAGATCGCGTAGTAGTTGTTGATCTGGCTGTGGGTCTTCCGGCTCAGGGGGTTGTTGTACTGTGGCCTCCACTGGCGCTGATTCGCGTGCCCCACTCGCGAATGAATTGCTCAGCCGTACTGAACTTCGTCTCGACACATCGCTTGCTCTGTTGTTCCTGGAGCTTATTTCTCTCTGCACCTGCTGCTTGATCTCGTCGATTTGCGTTTGGGAGAGCATGTTGTTGCGTACTATCGCTCTACGCCTCGCGTTCATCGCGTTCTGATCAAGCCTCCCGACGAACTCTGGATACGCTTCCTCGAACATTGTTAGTATTCGAGGGCGACCGCTCATGTCCGTCTCCAAAGCAGTGCAGATGTAATAGGCGCGGATCACGAATTCATTCATTTCGTGTGTCCACATGATCCGGCGCCTAGTGGTACCCACAAGTGTGGACGACTGTCGTCTGGCAGTCGCAACACGTCTCGTAGGCGCAGCGTTTCTTGGGTGATGTCGATGGCTGCTGTTTCCGTGTGGCGGTAGCTCTTCGGGTTGAACCCGGCTGGTGGCCCGCTCTTGCACATCGCCCTCCAGCCGCTGGCCGCTCGCTCTTACGCCCGTTCCAGGACCAGCTCCAGTTCGGGGACCCTCCTCGGGTGATCGCATTCTAATTAATCTTCGTGATCGTAGCTCCATGTTATTGGGTGTATCTCCTTTGCCCGGGAGACAGCGGGTTGGCAAGGCCTCCATGACCCGGGAGGCCTTCCCCGGGAGAGATATAGCGAGAAAGGCGAGATGCTCTTCGAGCTTAAAAAAGATCCAGCGGTTAAGAGCTCCGCTTTCAAACAACTCATTGAGAAGTCACTAGGGGAGGAGGCGAAGGTGAGAGCTCTCTCTCAGGAATCAACCATCGAGTGCCGGTATCTGGACGAGATCACGACTGTTGAGGAATTGAGAACTGCGTTACAGTCACAATGTGACCTTGGCGATGTGCCAATGACAATCCGGCTGAGAAAGGCATACGGTGGGACACAAACGGCCTCGATACGGCTCTCGAAACAAGCTGCGAATAAACTGGTGGAGAAGGGTAAAATAAAAGTGGGGTGGTCCGTGTGCCCGATGAAAGCTCCCCCTCGTATGGCCAAGCAAATGGAGAGATGCTTTCAATGCATGGGCTTCGGTCACCAGGCGAAAAACTGCGGTGGTCCTGACAGATCGAAATTGTGCAGGAAGTGCGGGACGGAAGGTCACCTTGCTAGAGACTGCACCAAGCAACCGAGGTGCATGTTGTGCAAGGAGGAGGACGGAAACGACCACGTCACAGGTAGCTTCAAATGTCCGGCGTACAAAAAGGCAATTGCGGGTTCGCAGTAATGGAGGTTACCCAGCTCAACCTCAATCATTGCGACATAGCACAGCAATTGTTGTGGCAGTCAACAACTGAAACTAAATGCGACGTTGCAATGATCGCAGAACCGTACCGAGTTCCTCGCGATAACGGAAAATGGGTGGTGGATAAAGCAGGGATGGCTGCAATACTAGTGATGGGAAGGTACCCCATCCAAGAAGTGGTGGAAAGCTCACAGGAAGGTTTCGTGATCGTCAAAATCAACGGAATCTTCATGTGTAGTTGCTATGCACCCCCAAGATGGTCAGCGGAGCAGTTTCACGAGATGTTGGACGTACTCACGGATAAGGTCAGCGGCCGCAAACCAGTCATCATCGGAGGAGACTTCAACGCCTGGGCTGAGGAGTGGGGAAGCAGATGCACCAACGCCAGGGGGTACAGCCTACTAGAAGCCTTCGCAAAACTAGACGTCACACTTCTGAACGAAGGCACTAGCAGCACCTTTCGAAGGGACGGCCACGAATCCATCATCGATGTAACTTTCTGCAGTCCATCAGTGGCGGCTAATACGAAGTGGAGAGTGTCGGAGGGATACACACACAGCGACCACCAGGCAATCCTGTATAGTGTCGGCCAACGGAATCCCGCAGCGGTACGGAATACAAAAACCTTTGAGCGGAAGTGGCAATCCTGTATAGTGTCGGCCAACCCAGCTCAACCTGTGTTTGTTTGTATGTATGTTTGTTTTTTTTTTTTTTTTTTTTTTTTTTTTTTTTTTTAAGAGGTGAGGAACGCTCTACCAGCCTTACCTGGGAAGGGTTAACCCAGACGTCGAGTGGGGATCGCACCCACAAAAACCAAGCCCTCTACTCGTTGCCTTATTCCCCCTGGGACCACATCTAGGCGACTACTTCAGGGGGCGGCTGTGCTCATGCACTTCTCGAGTTTTCAACGCTAACTAGCGTTGTCCTTCCCTTTTTCTCAATATTTTTTTCTTTCCATTCGTTTTTAATTCCACTGCGCTGATGTCCTCTTCGCAGGCATTTTGAATTTACCCGTCGAGACGTGAACCGATTAGGAATTGCCTTCCTACTTGACGCGCAACCCGTCACAGCCACCCTCGCGGGGTTTCTCACCTGTCGAGACGTGAACCGATTAGGAAGCGCCCTCCAACTTGACGCGCGCCCCGTCACAGTCACCCTCGCAGGATTTCTCTTCCCAACGGAGCGCCGATTAGGCAGTGCCCTCCAACCTGACGCGCACTCCGTCACAGCTACTCTCGTGGGGTATTCACCATTTTGATCGTGGCTTCATCCTTGATGCTCGTTCCTTCGAAATGTTCGCGGTGTTCCTCCATCCAGGCCACGATCAGGCGTTGTCAGGTAGGCCTTTTGCTGTTCTCCGCGGCAGTATCCGTTTACCTGTCGAGACGTGCACCGATTAGGAAGCGCCCTCCAACTTGACGCGCGCCCCGTCACAGTCACCCTCGCAGGATTTCTCTTCCCAGCGGAGAGCCGATTAGGTGGTGCCCTCCAACACAACGCGCACCCCGTCACAGCTACTCTCGTGAGGTACCATCTCTTGCAACAGCCGTCGCCGTTGTTCACCTTTCACCGTCGGACGTTGTCAGCACTTTGGTCAGCCCTCCACCTTCGCTGCAGCTCCGACATGATTTGTGTGATTGCACTGCTCACGGCATTCCAGATCATCTCGTCGCGACACATCTCCTCCACAATATTCTCGACATGAAGTGCAGGCAGCCCCTCGCGCCTTTCGGTGAACCTGGGACAGACAAAAACGACGTGCTCCGGTGTTTCCTCCATATCTCCACACTCCGGACAGAGGGGTGAAACTGCGTGCCCGAACCGGTGTAGATATTGCCTGAAACAGCCATGCCCAGACAGAAACTGCGTCAAGTAAAAGTTAACTTCACCGTGTTTCCTGTTCAACCAGGTCGAAAGTACCGGTATCAGCCTGTACGTCCATCTACCATTTTCTGCCGTATCCCATTCATACTGCCATTTGTCCAACGACTCCGCTCTCATCAATTTCCGGATACCTCTGCTTTCCCGTCGCTTGTAGCACTCGCTATCTTCCGCCAGAGTGATGCAGATGGGAATCATTCCGGCGATTACACACACAGCTTCTGTCGAAATGGTCCTATAAGCACTTACGACTCGCATGGCCATGAGTCGGAATGTGCTGTTCAGCTTCCTCCGATTTCGGTGGGTTTCCAGAGCCGCCAACCAGGCAGGGCCACCATACCTCAGTATCGACGAAGATACACTTGCCAAGAGACGCCTCTTGCTGCTGCTTGGGCCAAAGCTATTTGGCATGATCCTCGCCACTACGTTGATGGCCTTTGACGCCTTCCCACATGCATAGTCGACGTGCTGGTTGAAGTTCAGCCGGTCGTCGATCATGACTCCGAGGTACTTCACCGCCCGCTTCGAAACGATGGTATGTCCTCCGACCGATACCTCTGCCCGCAGCACTGCCTTACAATTGCTCACTAACAGCACCTCGGTTTTGTGATGTGCCATCTGGAGCTTTACGCTGTCCATCCAACTACCGATCATGTCTACAGCCTCAGTCGCCAACATTTCCACCTCCTGAAGCGTCTCGCCGATTACCGTTGTTACGATGTCGTCCGCGAAGCCCACGATCTCCACACCTCTGGGTAGCTTCAGCCTTAGAACACCGTCGTACATCGTGTTCCAAAGCGTAGGACCTAGGATGGAGCCTTGTGGAACTCCCGCCGAGATATTCTTCACTATCTGTCCCCTGTCTGTGTTGTATACCAGGATCCGATTCTGGAAATAACTCCTCAGTATCCTGTACAGGTAGCTAGGGACCTTCAATCTGTGTAGCGCCTCGGCGATGGCCTCCCAGCTGGCACTATTGAAGGCGTTCTTCACGTCAATCAAAATCACCGCGCAGTAACGGTCGCCTCTTCGTTTTTGTTTAAGCGAGACCTGAGCTTTCTCGATAACTGTCCGAATAGCGTCCACTGTCGACTTTCCTTTCCGGAACCCGAACTGCATTTTCGACAATCCGTGGTCATCCTCCGTGCATTTCACCAGTCTGTTGAGAATAACCCTTTCCAAGAGCTTTCCCAAAGTATCCAACAAACAAATAGGCCTATACGACGCTGGATCTCCAGGTGGCTTTCCTGGTTTCGGGAGCAGCACCAACTTTTGTATCTTCCATTCCGCAGGGAAGAGACCGTCATCCAGGCATTTCTGCAGCACCACCCTGAACATGTCGGGGAAAGCAAGGATCGCCGATTTCAGGGCCACATTGGGGATTCCGTCGGGGCCGGGTGCTTTTTTCAACTTTAGACCTTTTGCCACCGCGATGAGTTCTTCGTTGGTGACTTGTGCGTTCTCTGCTTCGTCCTCACCGTACAGTGTGGGTGGCCACGTCGGTGGGTCGTGCTGCGGAAAGAGTCCATTCACAATGACCTCGAGTTTTTCCGGACATAATTCCATGGGAGTCGTTCAACTACGGAATTTCGCCATCACGATTCGATATGCTTCACCCCAAGGATTTGCGTCGACGTCTCGACACAGCTCCCTATAGCAGTTCGATTTGCTCCTACGTATCTCTCGTTTCAAGGCGGCTCTGGTCGCTCGGAAAGACGCGCGGTGCTCCTCTCTCTCTACATCGGTTCGTGCCCTCTGGACTCTTCTTCTGGCTCGTAGACAGTTAGCGCGGAGGATGCTGAGTGTCTCGTTCCACCAGTAGGCTGGACGTCGTTCATTCGTCGGGTTCACTCTTCTCGGCATCGCTGTATCGCATGCCCTCACCAATGTTCCTGCCAGCCCGTCGGCGCTCAGATTAAGAGTTCTGCTGTCTATGCGTAGTGCTTCGACGAAAAGCTCCTTGTCAAAAACCTTTGTCCTCCACTTCCGCTCAAAGGTTTTTGTATTCCGTACCGCTGCGGGATTCCGTTGGCCGACACTATACAGGATTGCCTGGTGGTCGCTGTGTGTGTATCCCTCCGACACTCTCCACTTCGTATTAGCCGCCAGTGATGGACTGCAGAAAGTTACATCGATGATGGATTCGTGGCCGTCCCTTCGAAAGGTGCTGCTAGTGCCTTCGTTCAGAAGTGTGACGTCTAGTTTTGCGAAGGCTTCTAGTAGGCTGTACCCCCTGGCGTTGGTGCATCTGCTTCCCCACTCCTCAGCCCAGGCGTTGAAGTCTCCTCCGATGATGACTGGTTTGCGGCCGCTGACCTTATCCGTGAGTACGTCCAACATCTCGTGAAACTGCTCCGCTGACCATCTTGGGGGTGCATAGCAACTACACATGAAGATTCCGTTGATTTTGACGATCACGAAACCTTCCTGTGAGCTTTCCACCACTTCTTGGATGGGGTACCTTCCCATCACTAGTATTGCAGCCATCCCTGCTTTATCCACCACCCATTTTCCGTTATCGCGAGGAACTCGGTACGGTTCTGCGATCATTGCAACGTCGCATTTAGTTTCAGTTGTTGACTGCCACAACAATTGCTGTGCTATGTCGCAATGATTGAGGTTGAGCTGGGTAACCTCCATTACTGCGAACCCGCAATCGCCTTTTTGTACGCCGGACATTTGAAGCTACCTGTGACGTGGTCGTTTCCGTCCTCCTCCTTGCACAACATGCACCTCGGTTGCTTGGTGCAGTCTCTAGCAAGGTGACCTTCCGTCCCGCACTTCCTGCACAATTTCGATCTGTCAGGACCACCGCAGTTTTTCGCCTGGTGACCGAAGCCCATGCATTGAAAGCATCTCTCCATTTGCTTGGCCATACGAGGGGGAGCTTTCATCGGGCACACGGACCACCCCACTTTTATTTTACCCTTCTCCACCAGTTTATTCGCAGCTTGTTTCGAGAGCCGTATCGAGGCCGTTTGTGTCCCACCGTATGCCTTTCTCAGCCGGATTGTCATTGGCACATCGCCAAGGTCACATTGTGACTGTAACGCAGTTCTCAATTCCTCAACAGTCGTGATCTCGTCCAGATACCGGCACTCGATGGTTGATTCCTGAGAGAGAGCTCTCACCTTCGCCTCCTCCCCTAGTGACTTCTCAATGAGTTGTTTGAAAGCGGAGCTCTTAACCGCTGGATCTTTTTTAAGCTCGAAGAGCATCTCGCCTTTCTGCGTGCGCCTAGTTTTCACGACGTTCTCGCCCAGTGTCTGCAACTCCGGATCGTCTCTCACTTTCCGAAGGATAGCTGCATACGATACTCCTGCTGACACTTCAACGATCAAAGCATCGCCCTTGATTCGCTCCACTCGAGGTCCGAGTTTCTTCTTTTCCTGCTCAACTTTTTTCTTCTTCTCCTTCTGTTTTTTGCGTTTTTCTGCCTGGTTATCGACAGTACGCCATTCACTGCTTTCACCTCCTTTCGCGTTACTCAGATCGTTCTTGGCCTTTTTCAGCTCTTCTTCTTCTCCTGGGGTGTCCCTCCTTCGCTTGTCCGATCGTGTGTTCAGAGGACCCTTCGGCGTCTCAAGTATCTCGACGGGTTTCTCATTCGCCTCGAGCAGAGCCTTTTCAGCACCCTCTGCTCTCATCTGCAGCTCCTTATGCTCGCGTTCAGCAACCATGACGACCGATCTGATGCTCGTCACCAGATGTTTTATTTTTAAGTGGACATTGTTTTTGTCCTTTACGAACTCGTAAAGTTCGTTGACCTTTTTCCTAACGTCCGTGATGCTGAGCCTCCCAAGTTGCCCTTCTTGGGATGCGCTTGAGGTCAGCGTAAACAACTGGCTCTGTACGGAGCCAAGATCTCCTTGGAATGCTTGGGCGGCAAACACTTCTTGTGGTTTTGTGTTGCTTGTACTCGTTGTGGCTACTCGAGTGACAGGTGACCTCAGCATTCGTCCGCTTCTCGCGAACACATTCTCCTCTCCATCGTTTGTTGGTGTGTTATTGCAACTATTCATATTTTTCTGGGTCCCAACTTCGGGCCGCTATCTCCGCTCGTTGTACATAGTCGCTACCAGTGATCCCATGGTTATCTATGCAAGCAGTGAGGCCATGCAGGGGTTGACACGGTCCTTCATGGGGACCGTGTTCAGAGCCAGATCAGCGCAAGTCAGGAATGTGACATCTGACGCCTAGTACCTAGTGCCTGGGCCTAGACGAGCATCGAACGTACCCGAAGACTTGCCAAGTTATTACCGGGACGGGGGCAACCGCACTATTAGCCCAAACGCCATTTCAGGACGGTGTCACCCTTCCTTACTCAGGGAACAGGATAGTACGACTGTCAGCCTTTAGCGTCGTGTTGAAATCGTTTCCGTATCGTGTCCGTTTTCTATGTCGTAACCAGTATGTCGTAATCAGGATCTTACTGGCGTCAATCCTGATGTGCTTGGCACTCCTTTCGTGGCTCCTGTACACGGTATTTCCCCCGTGCAATCTCCAATAGGCTTTACCGCGCCCTTACTCGCGTTGTCACCCGATTAGTCGCCTCATACGACAGGGACAGGGACCAAGACCCGAAGTGCTATTCTAGGCCGGCAACTCCACGGCTCATGTTTGTATGTTTGTATGTTTGTATGTTTGTATGTTTGTTTTTTTTTTTTTTTTTTTTTTTTTTTTTTATAGAGGTGAGGAACGCTCTTCCAGCCTTATCTGGGAAGGGATAACCCAGACGTCGAGTGGGGATCGCACCCACAAAAACCAAGCCCTCTACTCGTAGCCTCATTCCCCCCGGGACCACATCTAGGCGACTACTTCAGGGGGCGGCTGTGCTCATGCACTTCACGAGTTTTCAACGCTAACTAGCGTTGATCCTTCCCTTTTTCTCTATACATCTCATTTACGTTTCCGTTGTACTCCGCCACGCACATCCGCAGCACAGGCTTCCTTTTACCCGTCGAGACGTGTACCGATTAGGAATTGCCCTCCAACTTGACGCGCAACCCGTCACAGTCACCCTCGCGGGGTTTCTCACCTGTCGAGACGTGAACCGATTAGGAAGCGCCCTCCATCTTGACGCGCGCCCCGTCACAGCCACCCTCGCAGGATTTCTCTTCCCAACGGAGCGCCGATTAGGCAGTGCCCTCCAACATAACGCGCACTCCGTCACAGCAACTCTCGTGGGGGTACCCACCGATTTGATGATGCTCTCCTAGGCTCTCGCTCCGCCGAAACGACCCTCGCAATGTTCCTCTCTCAATCCACCAACAGGCATTGCCAGCATTTTCTTGACCCTGCTCTCCAGATTCCGCTTATCCGTCGAGACGTGTACCGATTAGGAATTGCCCTCCAGCTTGACGCGCAACCCGTCACAGTCACCCTCGCGGGGTTTCTCACCTGTCGAGACGTGAACCGATTAGGAAGCGCCCTCCAACTTGACGCGCGCCCCGTCACAGCCACCCTCGCAGGATTTCTCTTCCCAACGGAGCGCCGATTAGGCAGTGCCCTCCAACATAACGCGCACTCCGTCACAACGACTCTCGTGGGGTACTACACTTTGCAACAGCCCTCGCATTTGTTCCTCTTCTATGATCAGGGGTTATTACTACGCTGGTCGGCCCTCCACTTCCGCTGTAGCTCGGACATGATGTGTATGATTACACTGTTCACAGCGTTCCAGGTGCCCTCGTCGCGACACATTTTCTCTACTATGTTCCCGGCATGAAGGGCAGGCAGCCCCTCGCGTCTTGCGGTGAACCTGGGACACACAAATACCACGTGTTCTGGTGTTTCCTCCACATCTTCACACTCCGGACAGAGTGGCGACGTTGCGTGCCCGAACCGGTGCAAATATTGCCTGAAGCAGCCATGTCCAGACAGGAACTGTGTCAGATGAAAATTCACCTCCCCGTGCTTCCTGTTCAGCCAGGTCGATAGTACCGGTATGAGCCCATACGTCCACCTGCCTTTCTCCGCCGTGTCCCATTCCTGCTGCCACTTCAAGAGTGATTCTACTCTCGCTGTTTTCCGGATACCCCTGATTTCCTTTCGTCTGTAGCACTCTCTGTCTTCCGCCAGAGTGATGCCAATAGGGATCATGCCGGCGATAACGCAGACTGCCTCCAACGAGATCGTCCTATACGCGCTCGCAACTCTCATCGCCATGAGCCGAAACGTACGGTCCAGTTTTCTACGATTCCGGTGGGTTTCGAGAGCCGCCGACCAGGCTGGTGCTCCGTACCGCAGTATGGACGAGGATACAGCAGCCAGGAGACGCCTTTTGCTACTGCAAGGTCCTGCGTTATTCGGCATTATTCTCGCTATCGCGCTAATGGACTTCTCTGCTTTCTCGCAGACGTAGTCGACGTGGTTGTTGAAATTCAGCCGGTCGTCGATCATAACTCCCAAGTATTTCAACCTACGCTTAGAAGTTATCACGTGTTCCCCGACTGTGATTTCCGCTCGCTGCACGGCTTTGCAGTTACTCACCAACAATACTTCCGTTTTATTATGAGCAATCTGCAGTTTCGCTGCTTGCATCCAGTTCTCTACTGAGACGATGGACTCGATTGCAAGCATCTTCACCTCTTCGAGTGTCTCGCCTGCCACTGTGAGAGCGATATCATCCGCGAAGCCCACGATCTCCACGCCTTTGGGAAGCTTCAGATTCAGTACTCCGTTATACATTACGTTCCAGAGCGTTGGGCCCAGGATAGAGCCTTGTGGTACTCCGGCCGTTATATTCAACGTTGTCTGCCCCGTGCTCGTCTCGTAGACTAGGACGCGGTTCTGGAAGTAGCTTCCTAGAATTCTGCACAGGTACCCAGGAACCTTCATACGGTGTAGGGACTCGGCAATGGCTTCCCAGCTAGCGCTGTTGAAAGCATTCCTCACGTCGATCGTTACTATAGCACAATGTCGGTCGCCCCTCCGCTTTTGCTGTGACGCCTTCTCTGCCTTTTCAACCACTGTCCGGATAGCATCAACGGTGGACCTACCTTTCCGGAATCCAAACTGCATCTTTGACAGACCATGGTCACTCTCCGTACATTTCGTCAGTCTGTTGAGGATAATCCTTTCCAAGAGTTTCCCAAGAGTATCCAGCAGGCATATAGGCCTATAGGATGTTGGTACCCCCGGGGGCTTTCCTGGTTTTGGCAGCAACACTAACTTTTGGATCTTCCATTTCTTAGGAAAGTGACCATCATCCAAGCATTTCTGTAGCACTATCCTGAAAATGTCCGGGAACGCCTGAATCACCGTTTTCAAGGCCGCGTTGGGGATTCCGTCGGGGCCGGGCGCTTTGTTTACCTGCAGTCTCTTCGCCACTGCTACCAGTTCTTCACTGGAAACTTGAGAACGTTCGGTAGCTATTTCGGCGTACGGTGTCGGTGGCCATATCGTAGGATCATGCATCGGAAATAAACCCTCCACAATGACCTTCAGCTTCTCGGGACACGATTCGACGGGCGTCACAGGTCCTCTGATCTTCGCCATCACGACTCGATACGCGTTGCCCCATGGGTTGGCATCTGCATCTCGGCACAGCTTCTTGAAACAGTTCGCTTTGCTCAGTGTAATTCCCCGTTTCAAGGCGGCTCTAGCTGCTCGGTACACCGTATTTCGTTCCTCTCTATCAGCGCTATTTCGTGCTCTCTGAACGCGTCTTCTGGCTTGAAGACAGCTAGCGCGAAGGTTGCGAAGAGAGTCGTTCCACCAGTAAGCTGGGCGTCTTCCATTTTTTGGTACAACTTTCCTCGGCATGGTAGTGTCGCATGCTCTCACCAGTAGATCTGTCAACTTTTCTGCGTTCCAATCTGAAGCTCCGCCAGCTAGACGAAGTGCTTCGACGAAAAGGTCATTGTCGAAAGCATTCGTCTTCCACTTCCGCTCACCGCTTGTTGTCCTCCGAACTAGCACGTGGTTTCGTTGACCGATTCTGTACCGGATCGCCTGGTGATCACTGTGCGTATACGACTCGCACACTTTCCACTCCGTACTCGCCAACAGCGACGGACTGCAAAAAGTAACGTCGATGATGGATTCGCGCCCATCTTTCCGGAAAGTGCTAGTGGTACCTTCGTTTAGTAACGTTACTTCTAGCTTTGCTAGAGCTTCCAGTAGACTGTACCCTCTGATGTTGGTGCATCTACTTCCCCACTCCACCGCCCACGCGTTGAAGTCGCCTCCAATGACGATCGGTGTTCTACCGATTAGTTCCTCGGTCATTGCGTCTAGCATCTGGTGGAATTGCTCAGTTGTCCATCTCGGGGGTGCGTAGCAACTACACATGAAGATTCCATTAATTTTGGCGATTACGAAACCTTCATGTGAACCTCCAACCACTTCCTGGATAGGATATCTGCCCATCACCTGTATTGCAGCAATCCCTAAGCTATCCGTCGCCCAGCTGCCATTATCACGGGGTACTCGGTACGGCTCCGCTATGATTGCAACGTCGCATTTTGTCTCTGTTGTCGACTGCCACAACAGTTGCTGAGCTGTGTTGCAATGGTTCAGATTGATCTGAATTATCTCCGTTACTGCGATTCTGCTAACGCCTTCTTATACGAGGGACACTTGAAGCTTCCTGTCGCATGGTCGCTGCCGTTCTCTGGTTTGCAGAACAAGCATTTCGGTTGCTTCGTGCAGTCTCTCGCAACATGCCCTTTCTCACCGCATCTCCTGCACAGTTCAGACCTGTCGGGGCCTGTGCAGCTTCTTGCCTGATGTCCAAAGCCCATGCACTGGAAGCATCTCTCCATCCGCTTGGCCACCCGGGGCACCATCTTCAGCGAGCAAACCGACCAGCCAACTTTTATTTTGGTCGTTTCTACCATCTTATTGGCTGCGACTGTTGAGAGCCGTATCGACGCCGTCTGCGTGCCACCATACGCCTTCCTCATACGGATCGTCATTGGTGTATTGTCCAGCTTACACTGTTCTATTAACTCGCGCCTTAACTCCTCGTCTGTCGTGATTTCGTCGAGATTTCTGCATTCGACCACTGATTCCTGGGATAGAGCCCTCACCTTCGCCTCCTCACCGAGCGACTTCGCAACCAGTTCCTTGAAGGCTGAACTTTTGACCGCCGGATCCCTCTTGAGCTCGAAGAGCATCTCTCCTTTCTGGGTGCGCCTGGTTTTCACCACATTCTCTCCCAGTTCTTTCAACTCCGGATCGTCTCTCACTTTCCGCAGGAGTGATGCGTAAGTCACTCCTTCCTTCACCTCGACGATCAGAGCATCTCCCTTACTTCGCTCGCGTCTGGGCCTGGTTTTTTTTGTCTCCTGCACACCTTTCTTCTTTTCTTCTTTCTTCTTCCGTTTCTCCGTCTGTTTTTCGACAGTTCGCCATCCACTGCCTTCACCTTCCTTTTTGTTTTCCAGGTTGTCATTTTTAACCTTCTTCAGGTCTTCTTCATCCCCTGGGGTATCCCTCTTCCTTTTGTCCGATCGTGGGTTTCGTGGCGTCTTAGGCGTCTCCTGTATCTCGACGGACATCTTCTCCCTTGCTTCAGCGAGTGCTTTTTCAACAACCTCTGCTCGCGTGATCATCTCCTTCTGTTCGCGGTCAGCAGCCGTAACGGCGGATTTGATGCTTGTGACTAAATGTTTGATCTTAGTATGGACATTGTTTTTGTCCTTAATGAACTCGTAGAGCTCGTTCACTTTTTTCTTGACCTCCATCAAGCTTGACCTCCCGACCTGCAGCCCTTCTAAAGAAGTGGTGGTGTTGGCTTTATGCACTTGTATCAGGCTAGTCTCTCCTTGTTGTGGATGCTGTTGGTGTCCTATAGGATTCGCTATGGTTGTCTGGTTGCGAATTGGTGATCTCTGGAGCTTACCGCTCCTTGCGAACACGCTCGCCTCTCCCGTTGGTGTGTCTTCATTACCGTCGTTTCGTCTGTTGAATTGTTCGATGATATTCATGTCTGTTGGGTCCCAACTTCGGGCCGCTATCTCCGCTCGTTGTACATAGTCGCTATCAGTGATCCCATGGTTGTCTATGCAAGCAGTGAGGCCATGCAGGGGTTGACACGGTCCTTCATAGGGACCGTGTTCAGAGCCAGATCAGCGCAAGTCAGGAATGTGACATCTGACGCCTAGTACCTAGTGCCTGAGCCTAGACGAGCATTGAACGTACCCGAAGACTTGCCAAGTTATTACCGGGACGGGGGCAATCGCACTATTAGCCTACACGCCGTTTCAGGAAGGTGTCACCCTTCCTTACTCAGGGAACAGGATAGCACGACTGTCAGCCTTTAGCGTCGTGTTGAAATCGTTTCCGTATCGTGTCCGTTTTCTATGTCGTAACCAGTATGTCGTAATCAGGATCTTACTGGCGTCAATCCTGATGTGCTTGGCACTCCTTTCGTGGCTCCTGTACACGGTATTTCCCCCGTGCAATCTCCAATAGGCTTTACCGCGCCCTTACTCGCGTTGTCACCCGATTAGTCGCCTCATACGACAGGGACAGGGACCAAGACCCGAAGTGCTATTCTAGGCCGGCAACTCCACGGCTCTGTTTGTATGTTTGTATGTTTGTATGTTTGTATGTTTGTATGTTTGTATGTTTGTATGTTTGTATGTTTGTATGTTTGTATGTTTGTATGTTTGTATGTTTGTATGTTTGTATGTTTGTATGTTTGTATGTTTGTATGTTTGTATGTTTGTATGTTTGTATGTTTGTATGTTTGTATGTTTGTATGTTTGTATGTTTGTATGTTTGTATGTTTGTATGTTTGTATGTTTGTATGTTTGTATGTTTGTATGTTTGTATGTTTGTATGTTTGTATGTTTGTATGTTTGTATGTTTGTATGTTTTTTTTTTTTTTTTTTTGGTGAAGAAGGTGGAAATCTTCATAGACACCCAGTCGCCATGTTGACTGGGTAGTGTGAGATTCTTACTCACTAAAACCACCTCCTATGCGCCTTGCCTTTCCCCCCCCGGAACCACCGTTTGGTATTACTTCGGGAGGAGGCTGTGCTCATGCACTCATCTCTATGAATTGCTACTTCTTTGTTCTTCTCTCCATCTTCGTTGGAGCATCGTGAGTATTTTGGTAATAGCAGAATTAACCGCATTCCACGTGCTCTCTTTTTCGCACATTCGTTGAACAACGTTTCCAGCGTTCACATCTGGGCTGATCTCCCGGTACATTTGTTCTCTTTCTTGGACAAAGCGAGGACAGTAGAAAACCACGTGCTCCGGCGTTTCCTCTATTCCATCACACTCAGGGCAAAACGGTGAACTTGCATGGCCGAATCTGTGCAAGTACCGTCTAAAGCAACCATGTCCGGATAAGAATTGCGTCAAGTGGAAATTGACTTCACCGTGCTTTCTTTGTACCCAATTGATTATATTTGGGATCAGTCTGTGGGTCCATCTACCGTTAGGGGTGCTGTTCCACTCCTGCTGCCACTTCCTCATGGAGTCGGCTCTTGCTGTTACTCGAGCTTCTCTATTGCTCTGTGTGCTTGTCGTTCTCAGATTGTAGCACACACTATCTTCGCTCAGAGTGATTTCGATAGGAACCAATCCGGCTATGACACATACCGCCTCCGCAGATATCGTTTTATAGGCACTGGCTACTCTCATCGCCGTCATCCGGTAAGTTCTGTTCAACAGTCTACGGTTTTGTTGTAATTTAAGCGCTGCTGTCCAAGCCGGACCACCGTATCGCAATATCGAAGTGGCTACACTGGCCAGAAGGCGCCTCTTACTACTGCTTGGCCCTGCATTATTGGGCATTATCCTAGCAAACGCCGTGGAAACTTTAGCCGCTTTTTCACACGCGTATTTCACGTGGCTCTTAAAATTCAGTCGGTCGTCTATTATAACACCCAGGTATTTAAGTTCGCGTTTGGAGACGATAGTATGCGCCCCAACTGTTATTTCTGCCTGCTGTACTGCTCTGTGGTTGCTGATTATCACCATTTCTGTTTTGTGGTGTGCGATCCTCAGTTTAGCATCGTTCATCCAATCTTCAACAGTTTGTATTGCCTCAGTAGCCAACATTTCTACTTCCTCTCGGGACTTGCCTGTTACCGTCAAGGATATATCGTCGGCGAAGCCGGTAATCACTACACCCTGCGGAAGCTTCAACCTCAGCACTTCATCGTACATTCCATTCCATAGTGTTGGACCCAAGATGGAACCCTGTGGGACACCCGCTGTTATGTTAAATGACTCCTGTCCCATGTCTGTGTCATAAATCAAAACTCGGTTCTCGAAATAGCTTTTCAGGATCTTACAAACATAGTTTGGTACCGTCAGTCTGTGCAACGCTTCGGCGATAGCTTCCCAGCTGGCACTGTTGAACGCATTTTTTACGTCGACCGTAATTACTGCGCAAAATCGATTTCCACGTTTTTTCTGCTTCAACACTTTTTCAGCTGCTTCGACAACTGACAAGATGGCATCCACCGTAGATTTATTTTTCCGAAATCCGAACTGCATCCTCGAGAGTCCGTGTTCACTTTCTGTGCATCTCGACAGCCTGTTGAGGATGATCTTCTCTAACAGTTTCCCAAGGGTATCAAGGAGGCAAATCGGTCTATACGAGGATGGATCCCCTGGTGGCTTCCCTGGTTTTGGCAGTAGCACCAGTCTCTGCTTCTTCCACATGTCTGGAAAGTACCCCTCATCCAGGCACTTTTTCAGCGTTGCCCTGAAAATGTCAGAGTTCGCTTGTATTGCGGCTTTAACCGCCACATTTGGGATTCCGTCGGGGCCAGGTGTTTTGTTGACTTTTAATTTTCTTGCTGCCGTAATCAGCTCCTCTGTTGACACTCTCTCGACGCGTTCTTCATCATCGCCATATGGCGTTGCTGGCCAGGTAATCGGATCATGCTTCGGGAAGAGCCCTTCTACGATTTTCTTCAGCTTATCCGGACAGCTTTCACGGGGCATCGATGGGCCTCTGATTTTGGCCATCACTACCCTATATGCAGTGCCCCAAGGGTTCGCATCGGCATCGCGACATAACTCTTTGAAGCAGTTTCTCTTGCTGGATCTGATTTCGTGCTTAAGGGCGGCTTTTGCCGTTTTGAATAATTCTCTACGCTCTATTCTTTCGCTAGTAGTTCTAGCCCTCTGCATTCTCCTTCTCGCTCGGAGACAGTCCGAGCGAAGGGAGTTAATCACCTCGTTCCACCAATAAACTGGGCAGCGTTCGTTTTTCGGTGTTCTTTTTCTCGGCATGGCGACGTCACATGCTCTCACCATTATACTTGTCAATTCACTGGCGCTCGTGTTATTGACTGATCGTTCCTCTCGGAGTGCTTCCAGGAAGAGATTTTTGTCGAATTCCTTCGACTTCCATCTTCGACCCTCTGTTCTCATTATTCGTCTTTTTACTAAGTTCTGGCTGCCGACGGTATAGCGAATTGCTTGGTGGTCGCTGTGAGTATAATCATCACACACTCTCCAATTAATGTTTGATGCCAGTGTCGGACTGCAAAATGTGACATCAATAATTGATTCTCGACCATCTCTATGGAAGGTGCTGGTGCAACCTTCATTGGCCAGTCTCACATTCAGCTTTGCCAGAGCTTCCAGCAGACTAAAGCCCCTCGTGTTGGTAAATCTGCTACCCCATTCCACTGCCCAGGCATTGAAGTCTCCGCCGATGACTATAGGGCTCCTTCCTACGAGATCTTCGGTTAGATTGTGGAGCATCTGATCAAACTGCTCTATCGTCCATCTCGGGGGGGCATAGCAGCTACATACGAAGATTCCATTTATTTTGGCTATCACGAACCCTTCATATGCGTTGGATACCACTTCCTGGATGGGGTATCTTCCCGTTGTCTTCACTGCAGCTATTCTAGCTTTGTCGGTCACCCAGTTTCCGTTATCTGGAGGTACTTGATACGGCTCTGCTATGATCGCTACATCGCATTTGGTTTCTGATGCGGCTTGCCATAGCAATTGTTGCGCCGTGTCGCAGTGATTCAGGTTTATCTGGGTTACCTCCATTTGGTTATTGCCGCCATCGCCCTTTTAAAGACCGGGCATCTCGGTCCCCCTGTAGCGTGGTCCTTCTCTTCCTCAGTCGTGCAGAGCAAGCACCTTGGGGGCTTCGTACAATTCTTTGCCAAATGCCCCTTGTCGCCGCATCTTATACAGAGCTCCGATCTGTCAGGTCCTTTACAGTACTTTGCTTGGTGGCCAAAGTCCATGCATTTGAAACACCTAGATACTTGCTGGATAGCTCTCAGGGAGCACACCGTCCATCCGACTTTCATCTTACCAGCCTCCAACAGCTTGCTGGCTGCGGTTCTTGGCAGTCTTAAGGTTGCTATTTGGGTATTTCCAAATGCTTTCCTCAACCTGATTGATATGGGGACTTCTCCCAGCTTAAACTGTTCATTCAGGGCTTCTTTCAATTCGGTATCTGTAGTGATCTCATCCAGGTTTCTACATTCTACCACTGTTTCTTGGGACAGAGCTTTCACTTTCGCTGTTTCGCCCAACGATTTCTCGACAAGCTCTTTGTAAGTTGAGCTTTTAATCGTTGGGTCCTTCTTTAATTCGAACAGCAATTGTCCATTTTGAGTTCGCCTTACTTTGGCCACGTTTTCTCCGAGATTTTTCAGGGACGGATCCTCTTTTACTTTCCGCAAGATCTCAGCATATGTTGCAGCGCCCGCTGTAGCCACAATCAGAGCGTCCGGCTTTGGCCTCTCCAGCCTAGGCTTTAATTTTTCTTTCTTCTTCTCTTCTTTTTTCTTTCTTTCGATCTTTTTCCACTCATTTATCTCTTCGTTGTTCTGTTTGCTTTCACCATTAGCCACTTCGCTACCATCTTTCTGTTTCTTTGCTGCCCTTTTCTCTTCAGGAGTTAGTCTTTTCCTTTTCGCGGTTAACGGGGTACTGTCACTCATTGGTGTCGAGATCGCTTCTATCGGCTTACTCTGCACATTCTCTTTCAGTGCGTTCTCCGCCTTTTCAGCTTTTGCTCTCCAGAATTGTTGCTCGCGTTCGGCTGCTGCAAGCGCCGATTTGATTTTAATCGTCAAGGTCCTTATGACGGCGTGAACGTTACTGCGAGGCTTAATGTACTCGTAGAGTTCATCAGATGCCCTTTTGGCCTCACCCAGCTTAGTTTTCTCGTGTTGCAGGTTTGGCTGCTCTCCGATGTATTTATCGCTTGTGGATTTTGGTGCTGGTGGTTGGCTCAGCGGCGGAGATCTCATCACCTGTCCCCTTCTGGCAAAGATGCCTACCTCTTCGATTTCGCTCTCGATTTCTGTTGAATTTGTTTGGAAACTCATTTTTGTTGTTGGGTCCCAACTCCGGGCCGCTATCTCCGCTCGTTGCACATAGTCGCTATCAGTGATCCCATGGTTATCTATGCAAGCAGTGAGGCCATGCAGGGGGTTGACACGGTCCTTCATGGGGACCGTGTTCAGAGCCAGATCAGCGCAAGTCAGAAATGTGACATCTGACGCCTAGTACCTAGTGCCTAAGCCTAGACGAGCATCGAACGTACCCGAAGACTTGCCAAGTTATTACCGGGACGGGGGCAACCGCGCTATTAGCCCACACGCCGTTTCAGGAAGGTGTCACCCTTCCTTACTCAGGGAACAGGATAGCACGATTGTCAGCCTTTAGCGTCGAAAGTAGTTCTCATCCTTAACATGTCCGTTTTCCGTGTCGTACCAGTATGTCGTAATCAGGATCTTACTGGCGTCAACCCTGATGTGCTCGGCACTCCCTACGTTGCTCCTGTACACGGTATTTCCCCCGTGCAATCTCCATAGGCTTTACCGCGCCCTTACTCGCGTTGTCACCCGATTAGTCGCCTTCTACGACAGGGACAGGGACCAAGACCCGAAGTGCTATTCTAGGCCGGCAGCTCCACGGCTAAAATGTTTGTATGTATGTTTGTATGTTTGTATGTTTGTATGTTTGTATGTTTGTATGTTTGTATGTTTGTATGTTTGTATGTTTGTATGTTTGTATGTTTGTATGTTTGTATGTTTGTATGTTTGTATGTTTGTATGTTTGTATGTTTGTATGTTTGTATGTTTGTATGTTTGTATGTTTGTATGTTTGTATGTTTGTATGTTTGTATGTTTGTATGTTTGTATGTTTGTATGTTTGTATGTTTGTATGTTTGTATGTTTGTATGTTTGTATGTTTGTATGTTTGTATGTTTGTATGTTTGTATGTTTGTATGTTTGTATGTTTGTATGTTTGTATGTTTGTATGTTTGTATGTTTGTATGTTTGTATGTTTGTATGTTTGTATGTTTGTATGTTTGTATGTTTGTATGTTTGTATGTTTGTATGTTTGTATGTTTGTATGTTTGTATGTTTGTATGTTTGTATGTTTGTATGTTTGTATGTTTGTATGTTTGTATGTTTGTATGTTTGTATGTTTGTATGTTTGTATGTTTTTTTTTTTTTTTTTTTTTTTGGCAAGGAGGTGGAGATCTTCATAGACTCCCCGTCGCCATGTTGACTGGGTAGTGTGAGATTTTTACTCACTAAAACCACCTCCTTGTACTTCATGCCTGGACCCCCCGGAACCACCATTTGGTATTACTTCGGGAGGGGGCTGTGCTCATGCACTCATCTCTCTAGATTTGCTATGCTGAATCTTTGCTCGTCCCTCCATCTTCGTTGGAGCGTCGTCAACATTTTTGTTATTGCACGATTCACTGCATTCCACGTACTTTCACTTTCGCACATCTTTTGGACGATGTTCTGAGCATTTAGGGTTGATCTGCTAGCGAGGAACATTTCTTCCCTTTCAATAGAAAAACGGGGGCAGTCGAAAACCACGTGTTCTGCTGTCTCCTCTATTGTGTTACACTCTGGGCAAAGCGGCGAACTTGCATGGCCGAATCTGTACAAGTACCATCTGAAACAACCATGACCGGATAGGAATTGCGTCAGGTGGAAGCTCACTTCTCCGTGTTTTCTTTCTACCCACGTAGTGATGTTCGGGATCAAGCTGTGGGTCCATCTACCGTTAGGCGTGTTGTTCCACTCCTGCTGCCACTTTCTCATGGAGCCAGCCCTTGCTCTTACCCGCACTTTTCTGTTACTCTGCACGCTTTCTGTTCTCTGTTTGTAACACATGTCGTCTTCGGCCAGAGTGAGATCGATCGGGATCATTCCGGCTATGACACAAACCGCATCCGCAGATATAGTTCTATAAGCGCTCGCTACTCTCATCGCCATTATTCGGTATGTTCTAGTCAGCAGCTTGCGATTTTGTTGGCATTCAAGCGCTGCTGTCCAAACTGGACCGCCATATCGGAGTATTGATGTTGCTACACTGGCCAGGAGGCGTCTCTTACAACTGCTAGGCCCCGCGTTATTCGGCATAACTCTAGCTAGCGCCGCGATGACTTTGGCCGCTTTCGTGCATGCGTATTTAACATGACTCTTGAAATTTAGTCGGTCGTCGATAATCACCCCAAGGTATTTCAGCTCACGTTTGGAGACGATAGTATGCGCCCCAACATTGATCTTCGCTTGCTTTACAACTCTGTGATTGCTGACCAACACCATTTCGGTTTTGTGATGTGCTATCAGCAACTTAGCCTCTTTCATCCAATTTTCCACTATCTTTATCGCCTCTGTAGCCAGCATCTCGATTTCCTCACGAGTCTCGCCTGTCACCGTCAGGGAAATATCATCGGCGAAGCCGGTAATCTTCACTCCTGTAGGAAGCTTCAACCTCAGCACACCATCGTACATCCCGTTCCACAGCGTTGGACCCAAGATGGAACCCTGAGGGACACCCGCTGTTATATTCAATGCCTTCTGTCCCTTCTCTGTGTCGTAAGTCAGAACCCTGTTTTGAAAGTAGCTTTTGAGGATCTGGCACACATAATTCGGTACCTTCATTCGGTGCAGTGCTTCGGCAATAGCTTCCCAACTGGCGCTGTTGAAAGCATTTTTCACGTCAATCGTTATTATAGCGCAGTATCGATCGCCGCGTCTATTCTGTTTTAAGGCTTTTCTGGCTGCTTCGGCAACTAACAGGATGGCATCCACCGTGGATTTATATTTCCGGAACCCGAACTGCGTCTTCGAGAGTCCGTTGTCACTTTCTGTGTACTTCGTCAACCTGTTCAGAATTATCTTCTCCAGCAGTTTTCCGAGGGTATCCAGTAGACAGATGGGCCTATAGGAAGAGGGTTCCCCTGGCGGCTTTCCTGGTTTCGGCAACAGTACCAGTTTCTGCTTCTTCCAAATATCTGGAAAGCATCCTTCATCCAGACACTTTTGCATCGTTGCTCTGAAAAGATCTGGATACGCTTCAACCGCGGCTTTGAGGGCCACATTTGGGATTCCGTCGGGGCCAGGTGCTTTATTCACTTTCAGTTCTTTTGCCGCCGCCAGCAGCTCTTCTGTGGACACTCTCTCGACGTGTTCTTCATTTTCACTATATGGTGTTGCTGGCCAGCTCGTTGGATCATGCTGCGGGAAGAGCCCTTCTACAATATTCTTCAACCGCACCGGACAGCTTTCACTGGGTGTCGATGAACCTTTAATCTTTGCCATCACCACCCTATATGCATTGCCCCAAGGGTTCGCATCGGCATCGCGGCATAGTTCTCTGAAGCAGTTTATCTTACTACGTCTTATTTCATGCTTAAGGGCGGCTTTTGCTGTTTTGAGTTCTTCCCTGCGCTCTACTCTGTCGATAGCATTTCTGGCCCTTTGCATCCTCCTCCTGGCTCGAAGACAGTTCGACCGAAGGGAGTTAATCGTCTCGTTCCACCAATAAACTGGGCGACGTTCGCCTTTCGGTATTAGTTTTCGTGGCATGGTAACGTCGTGGCATGCTCTCACTACCAAATTTGTTAGTTCGCCGGCACTAAGACTGGTGACTGTTCGCTCCTCTCGGAGTGCTTCAATGAATAAATTCTTGTCGAATTTCTTCGACTTCCACCTGCGACCTTTTGTTTTTATATTTCTTGTTTTAGATGAACTCTGACAGCGCACAGTGTAGCGGATTGCTTGATGGTCGCTGTGAGTGTAATCATCACATACTCTCCAATTTACTGCCAACATCGGACTGCAGAAGGTAACATCGATGATTGATTCTCGACCGTTTCTATGGAAAGTGCTGGTGTAGCCTTCGTTGCCCATTCTCACATTCAGCTTCGCCAGGGCTTCCAGTAGACTAAAACCCCTCGCGTTGGTAAATCTGCTCCCCCACTCCACTGCCCAGGCGTTGAAGTCTCCACCGATGACTATGGGACTCCGTCCGATGAGCTCTTCTGTTAGGTTATATAGCATCAGATCAAACTGTTCTATTGTCCATCTCGGGGGGGGGCATAGCAGCTACATACGAAGATTCCTTTTATTTTGGCTATCACGAACCCTTCGTATGTATTGGATACCACTTCCTGGATGGGGTATCTTCCCATCGTCGATAGTGCAGCCATTCTAGCTTTATCGGTCAACCAGTTTCCGTTATCTGGAGGTACTTGATACGGCTCTGCTATGATCGCCACATCGCATTTGGTTTCTGATGCGGCTTGCGATAGCAATTGTTGCGCCGTGTCGCAGTGATTCAGGTTTATCTGGGTTACCTCCATTTGGTTATTGCTGCCATCGCCCTTTTATAGACTGGGCATCTCGATCCCCCTGTGGCGTGGTCTTTTTCTTCCTCCGTCGTGCAGAGCATGCACCTTGGGGGCTTAGTACAATTCTTTGCCAAATGCCCCTTGTCGCCGCATCTTATACAGAGCTCCGATCTGTCAGGTCCTTTACAGTACTTTGCTTGGTGGCCAAAGTCCATGCACTTGAAACACCTAGATACTTGCTGGATAGCTCTCAGGGAACACACCGTCCATCCGACTTTCATCTTACCAACCTCCAATAGCTTGCTAGCTGCGGTTCTTGGTAGTCTTAAGGTTGCTATTTGAGTATTTCCAAATGCTTTCCTCAGCCTGATTGATATGGCGACTTCTCCCAGCTCAAACTGTTCATTCAGGGCTACTCTCAATTCGGTATCTGTAGTGATCTCATCCAGGTTTCTACATTCTACAACTGTTTCTTGGGACAGAGCTCTCACTTTCGCTGTTTCGCCCAAAGATTTCTCGACAAGCTCTTTATAAGTTGAGCTTCTAATCGTTGGGTCCTTCTTCAATTCGAACAGCAATTGTCCATTTTGAGTTCGCCTTACTTTGGCCACGTTTTCTCCGAGATTTTTCAGGGACGGATCCTCTTTAACTTTTCGCAAAATCTCAGCATATGTTGCAGCGCCCGCTGTAGCCACAATCAGAGCGTCCGGCTTTGGCCTCTCCAGCCTAGGCTTTAATTTTTCTTCCTTCTTCTCTTCTTTTTTCTTTCTTTCGATCTTTTTCCACTCATTTATCTCTTCGTTGTTCTGTTTGCTTTCACCATTAGCCACTTCGCTACCATCTTTTTGTTTCTTTGCTGCCCTTTTCTCTTCAGGAGTTAGTCTTTTCCTTTTCGCGGTTAACGGGGTACTGTCACTCATTGGTGTCGAGATCGCTTCTATCGACTTACTCTGCACATTCTCTTTCAGTGCGTTCTCCGCCTTTTCAGCTTTTGCTCTCCAGAATTGTTGCTCGCGTTCGGCTGCTGCAAGCGCCGATTTGATTTTAATCGTCAAGGTCCTTATGACGGCGTGAACGTTACTGCGAGGCTTAATGTACTCGTAGAGTTCATCAGATGCCCTTTTGGCCTCACCCAGCTTAGTTTTCTCGTGTTGCAGGTTTGGCTGCTCTCCGATGTATTTATCGCTTGTGGATTTTGGTGCTGGTGGTTGGCTCAGCGGCGGAGATCTCATCACCTGTCCCCTTCTGGCAAAGATGCCTACCTCTTCGATTTCGCTCTCGATTTCTGTTGAATTTGTTTGGAAACTCATTTTTGTTGTTGGGTCCCAACTCCGGGCCGCTATCTCCGCTCGTTGCACATAGTCGCTATCAGTGATCCCATGGTTATCTATGCAAGCAGTGAGGCCATGCAGGGGGTTGACACGGTCCTTCATGGGGACCGTGTTCAGAGCCAGATCAGCGCAAGTCAGGAATGTGACATCTGACGCCTAGTACCTAGTGCCTGAGCCTAGACGAGCATCGAACGTACCCGAAGACTTGCCAAGTTATTACCGGGACGGGAGCAACCGCGCTATTAGCCCACATGCCGTTTCAGGAAGGTGTCACCCTTCCTTACTCAGGGAACAGGATAGCACGATTGTCAGCCTTTAGCGTCGAAAGTAATTCTCATCCTTAACATGTCCGTTTTCCGTGTCGTACCAGTATATCGTAATCAGGATCTTACTGGCGTCAACCCTGATGTGCTCGGCACTCCCTACGTTGCTCCTGTACACGGTATTTCCCCCGTGCAATCTCCATAGGCTTTACCGCGCCCTTACTCGCGTTGTCACCCGATTAGTCGCCTTCTACGACAGGGACAGGGACCAAGACCCGAAGTGCTATTCTAGGCCGGCAGCTCCACGGCTGTGTATGTTTGTATGTTTGTATGTTTGTATGTTTGTATGTTTGTATGTTTGTATGTTTGTATGTTTGTATGTTTGTATGTTTGTATGTTTGTATGTTTGTATGTTTGTATGTTTGTATGTTTGTATGTTTGTATGTTTGTATGTTTGTATGTTTGTATGTTTGTATGTTTGTATGTTTGTATGTTTGTATGTTTGTATGTTTGTATGTTTGTATGTTTGTATGTTTGTATGTTTGTATGTTTGTATGTTTGTATGTTTGTATGTTTGTATGTTTGTATGTTTGTATGTTTGTGGGGCTGTGCTCATGCACTCATCTCTCTAGATTAGCTATGCTGAATCTTTGCTCGTCCCTCCATCTTCGTTGGAGCGTCGTCAACATTTTTGTTATTGCACGATTCACTGCATTCCACGTACTTTCACTTTCGCACATCTTTTGGACGATGTTCTGAACATTTAGGGTTGATCTACTAGCGAGGAACATTTCTTCCCTTTCAATAGAAAAACGGGGGCAGTCGAAAACCACGTGTTCTGCTGACTCCTCTATTGTGTTACACTCTGGGCAAAGCGGCGAACTTGCATGGCCAAATCTGTACAAGTACCATCTGAAACAACCATGACCGGATAGGAATTGCGTCAGGTGGAAGCTCACTTCTCCGTGTTTTCTTTCCACCCACGTAGTGATGTTCGGGATCAAGCTGTGGGTCCATCTACCGTTAGGCGTGTTGTTCCACTCCTGCTGCCACTTTCTCATGGAGCCAGCCCTTGCTCTTACCCGCACTTTTCTGTTACTCTGCACGCTTTCTGTTCTCTGTTTGTAACACATGTCGTCTTCGGCCAGAGTGAGATCGATCGGGATCATTCCGGCTATGACACAAACCGCATCCGCAGATATAGTTCTATAAGCGCTCGCTACTCTCATCGCCATTATTCGGTATGTTCTAGTCAGCAGCTTGCGATTTTGTTGGCATTCAAGCGCTGCTGCTGATGTTGCTACACTGGCCAGGAGGCGTCTCTTACAACTGCTAGGCCCCGCGTTATTCGGCATAACTCTAGCTAGCACCACGATGACTTTGGCCGCTTTCGTGCATGCGTATTTAACATGATTTAGTCGGTCGTCGATAATCACCCCAAGGTATTTCAGCTCACGTTTGGAGACGATAGTATGCGCCCCAACATTGATCTTCGCTTGCTTTACAACTCTGTGATTGCTGACCAACACCATTTCGGTTTTGCGATGTGCTATCTGCAACTTAGCCTCTTTCATCCAATTTTCCACTATCTTTATCGCCTCTGTAGCCAGCATCTCGATTTCCTCACGAGTCTCGCCTGTCACCGTCAGGGAAATATCATCGGCGAAGCCGGTAATCTTCACTCCTGTAGGAAGCTTCAACCTCAGCACACCATCGTACATCCCGTTCCACAGCGTTGGACCCAAGATGGAGCCCTGAGGGACACCCGCTGTTATATTCAATGCCTTCTGTCCCTTCTCTGTGTCGTAAGCCAGAACCCTGTTTTGAAAGTAGCTTTTGAGCAGTGCAGTGCTTCGGCAATAGCTTCCCAACTGGCGCTGTTGAAAGCATTTTTCACGTCAATCGTTATTATAGCGCAGTATCGATCGCCGCGTCTATTCTGTTTTAAGGCTTTTCTGGCTGCTTCGGCAACTAACAGGATGGCATCCACCGTGGATTTATATTTCCGGAAACCGAACTGCGTCTTCGAGAGTCCGTTGTCACTTTCTGTGCACTTCGTCAACCTGTTCAGAATTATCTTCTCCAGTAGTTTTCCGAGGGTATCCAGTAGACAGATGGGCCTATAGGAAGAGGGTTCCCCTGGCGGCTTTCCTGGTTTCGGCAACAGTACCAGTTTCTGCTTCTTCCAAATATCTGGAAAGCATCCTTCATCCAGACACTTTTGCATCGTTGCTCTGAAAAGATCTGGATACGCTTCAACCGCGGCTTTGAGGGCCACATTTGGGATTCCGTCGGGGCCAGGTGCTTTATTCACTTTCAGTTCTTTTGCCGCCGCCAGCAGCTCTTCTGTGGACACTCTCTCGACGTGTTCTTCATTTTCACTATATGGTGTTGCTGGCCAGCTCGTTGGATCATGCTGCGGGAAGAGCCCTTCTACAATATTCTTCAACCGCACCGGACAGCTTTCACTGGGTGTCGATGAACCTTTAATCTTTGCCATCACCACCCTATATGCATTGCCCCAAGGGTTCGCATCAGCATCGCGGCATAGTTCTCTGAAGCAGTTTATCTTACTACGTCTTATTTCATGCTTAAGGGCGGCTTTTGCTGTTTTGAGTTCTTCCCTGCGCTCTACTCTGTCGATAGCATTTCTGGCCCTTTGCATCCTCCTCCTGGCTCGGAGACAGTTTGACCGAAGGGAGTTAATCGTCTCATTCCACCAATAAACTGGGCGACGTTCGCCTTTCGGTATTAGTTTTCGTGGCATGGTAACGTCACATGCTCTCACTACCAAATTTGTTAGTTCACCGGCACTAAGACTGGTGACTGTTCGCTCCTCTCGGAGTGCTTCAATGAATAAATTCTTGTCGAATTTCTTCGACTTCCACCTGCGACCTTTTGTTTTTATACTTCTTGTTTTAGATGAACTCTGACAGCGCACAGTATAGCGGATTGCTTGATGGTCGCTGTGAGTGTAATCATCACATACTCTCCAATTTACTGCCAACATCGGACTGCAGAAGGTAACATCGATGATTGATTCTCGACCGTTTCTATGGAAAGTGCTGGTGTAGCCTTCGTTGCCCATTCTCACATTCAGCTTCGCCAGGGCTTCCAGTAGACTAAAACCCCTCGCGTTGGTAAATCTGCTCCCCCACTCCACTGCCCAGGCGTTGAAGTCTCCACCGATGACTATGGGACTCCGTCCGATGAGCTCTTCTGTTAGGTTATATAGCATCAGATCAAACTGTTCTATTGTCCATCTCGGGCTTGGCTATCACGAACCCTTCGTATGTATTGGATACCACTTCCTGGATGGGGTATCTTCCCATCGTCGATAGTGCAGCCATTCTAGCTTTATCGGTCAACCAGTTTCCGTTATCTGGAGGTACTTGATACGGCTCTGCTATGATCGCCACATCGCATTTGGTTTCTAATGCGGCTTGCGATAGCAATTGTTGCGCCGTGTCGCAGTGATTCAGGTTTATCTGGGTTACCTCCATTTGGTTATTGCTGCCATCGCCCTTTTATAGACCGGGCATCTCGATCCCCCTGTGGCGTGGTCTTTTTCTTCCTCCGTCGTGCAGAGCATGCACCTTGTGGGCTTAGTACAATTATTTGCCAAATGCCCCTTGTCGCCGCATCTTATACAGAGCTCCGATCTGTCAGGTCCTTTACAGTACTTTGCTTGGTGGCCAAAGTCCATGCACTTGAAACACCTAGATACTTGCTGGATCAATTCGGTATCTGTAGTGTAGTGTTTGTATGTTTGTATGTTTGTATGTTTGTATGTTTGTATGTTTGTATGTTTGTATGTTTGTATGTTTGTATGTTTGTATGTTTGTATGTTTGTATGTTTGTATGTTTGTATGTTTGTATGTTTGTCTGTAGCGCTGATATATATATATATATATATATATATATATATATATATATATATATATATATATATATATATATATATATATATATATATATATATATATATATATATATATATATATATATATATATATATTTCAAAACTCTATCAATATGGGTATCAAATGAAAGGACTTCATTTTATGAAAAATGCAAATCCAAAATGGTCGCCGCCACAAAATGGCGCCATATATATATTTTTTTCAAAACTATCAGTATGGTGCCAAATGAAAGCCTCATTAATATGGGTATCAAATGAAAGGGCTTCACTAGTAGAATACGATTATTTATGAATAATTCAAATCCAAGATGGCTGCCACTACTAAATGACGGACTACATATTATGACAAAACCCCGTCAATATGGGTACCAAGTGAAAGGGCTAGAATAGTAGAGTAATGCGGGGCAAAGGTGCGCATTGGCCATTTTGAAGCAAACAAGCATAAAATTTCGACAACAGTGTAGTTGTTTGATAGATTATTACACCAGCAGCTCACATATATAAAAAAGATACATTTCATAAGAGTGGCAAAAAGTTATGAGGTAAAAAGAGTTTTGCGATGTTTTGATCAAATTTTTCCAGTTTTGGAGATGACGATATACTTACCTAAAATAATTGGAATGTTCGAAACTGAACTGTCAAGGAAACCTTCATTCTGTAGAAGATGATAGTGCGTATTCGTTTTTGTGAAAAAGTTCAAGAGCTTCACGTAAAAATTCGATTAGTTCAAAAATTGCTTGTGGGGCAAAGGTGCGCAGTGACTGTGGGGCAAAGGTGCGCAGTGGCTGTGGGGTAAAAGCTCGCACTTGCGTTTTGCTCTGAAAAAACATAGAGTGGGTTATATCTATGGTATAACCGCAATGGTGACGTAGGAGTATCGTTGATTCAGTGATCCTTTGTTTGAAGTTGAATCTGAATCCATTCTGAATGAATGAATAAATAAATATTTGGGGGACTTCGAAAATGAGAGCGTTACGTTGGAGTTACAAGGTTTTATGCATCCAATATTGGATACGAAAATATCCTACTGATGGGGAAGAATAATCTTCAGAAGCTATCCTGTTAATTGCGATTGATTAAAAAATCACAAAACCAAATGTATTTGGTCACAGTGTTACATGGTTTCGTGGTATTTTCCGGATAAAATAATAACGCAGCTGTATCGATTACCGTTCCAACTAGACTGACTTTATTCTTCTCTCAAATTATCATGTAACTTAAACTCTACACAAGATTACACATACTTATTTAAATGGGAGGTGCCTGGAGTTACTTCGGTAATTTCTAATAACCAATCGCTATCGGTGTGGCTATGTAAAAAGGTTAATGTATGTGTGTTGCTGAACAATCATAACATAGAATGTGGGTCAAAAGAATATTGAACTGCGCGCAACGCAGCGGGTTGAAATCCGAGCTATTGTATTTCACACTTGCTCTTCGAGCGGTGTGGAAACATGTGTAAGCAATAAAATGTAAATTAAGCAAAGCAATGAATTTCTATGGGGTGGATGTACTTGAGTGGCTTGACAAAAGTCACAAGTGTCCGGTTGCGATGATAAATTGTTTCCGGAATGGGGTAATTTTATTCCTTTTGCTTATACTGAATGAAGTGGGTTTTATCTTTCCCAGATGTTGAGATTGAGTATGTTACACCTTCCCCCTTTCAAAAGAATGATGTAACGCAGTGAAGTCATTCGTGTGTTCTCCAGGTACCTCTACAATGATTGGTTTGGTTTAATTTTACAAAAATATATTTTTTTGTTCCAATTTAGTATTTTTTTTTTTTTTTTTTTTAGCAATTATTTGAAAACATTTACCTATTACATTTAGAACATCTATATCGTTTCTCCTTTTTTATATTACATTCGGTATTATAAATTGGTGGTATTTTGATAGTATATTTATATAATTAGTCTATTTTTATGTACCTCTATGATTTTATTTGATGCTATATCTTGTATTTTACAATTTGGTTCTAAAATTTCTATAACTCTAAATGGTCCTATGTATATTTTGTCGAGTTTTCGTCCAGTTTCATTGGTTAAATAAACTTTATCATTTATTTTTATTTGTATCGGATTGCTTTTTGGTTCGAATTGTTCCGAGCGTGCTATTTTGTGTTGTATTAGATTTCGTTTTGCTGTTTCATTTGATTTTTGAATTTTATATTTCAGTTCATAGTAGTATTCATCTAAATTATATACCGGTTCTATTCCTTTATTGTATATTTCGTAGGGTAAATTTGCCTTCCTAGCAAATACTAACTCATATGGAGTGAATCCATGGTCAGTATGTGGGGTTGTATTGTATGCGAAACTGTAGAATTTAATCCAATCATCCCAATCATTCTTTTGATCATTGACGAAAGATCTAAGATACTCATTCAAGCATCTGTGATTTCTCTCCAATGAATCAATTGTTTGAGGGTGATAGGCAGTTGAGAAGGTTTGTCTTATGCCTAATAATTTACAAATACGTTCAAGCACTTCGTTTTTGTACTCTGTGCCTTGATCCGATTTTAATTCGATAAATGTGCCATAAATTAATATAAAATTGTCCACTAAAGCTTTGGCTATAACATTAGCTTCTTTAGTTTTTATTGGTATTAGAATAATGTATTTAGTAAGGTCACATTGTATGCTTATGGCATATCTGTTTCCATTTACGCTGATAGGTAACGGTCCTACCGTATCTATCGAAATTATTTCAAAAGGTGAGGATGGTGTTGTTGTGACTACCATTTTCTCTCTAGTGTGTCTTATAGTTTTGTTCTTTTTACACGATTCGCAGGCCTTCACAAATCGAGAAATTGAACCTTTCATGTCTTTCCAGGTATATTTTTCACGGAGTTTAAGGTACAATCGGTGTTGTCCTATATGTCCTCCAATGGATGTATTATGATAATTCTCAAGAACTTGTTGTATTTCTTTTAAATTAGTGAGGAACTTAGGTTGCTGATAAATTATTATTTGCATGCATTTTGCTGTATTATTCACTGCCATTTTGAACGAATTCAAGGGTATAATTTTAAATATTTCTTCATTTATAGATATCGCGATTCGTTCAGCATTCATTTGTTTAATATTTTTTTCAATAATTGGAAGTGCAAATTCAAGTATTTGACTTCCATTTTCATTTCTTTGATGCACTTGTGCAGCAATTATCTCTATTTTATTTTTCCTCAATGTAAATTTCCATATTTTATTTTTAATGGAAACGTGTAATTTCCATAATTTGTTTGTTTCTGATGGATTCTCAGTAACATAAGTCAAGAGGTGATCAATCTCTTGGTTACGAACTGTTGAATTTTCAGTTTGGATTGGGTAATCCTTTTGATTGACGTTTCGGTTATTCAAGGTCATTGATCTAGTGTTTACTACTAGAACATTTTCTTTTTTCAATTCATTGGATGTTATTGTTATGCGTGATAATGCATCTGCACCGGTGTTGTTTTTCCCTTTGATATATTCCACTGTAAAGTCGAACTCTTCTAGATCAAGACGCATTCTTGTTAATTTTGAACTTGGGTCTTTCATTCCGAACAAGTAAACGAGTGGTCTATGATCTGTTCTTACTGTAAATTTACGGCCATAAAGGTAAGCTTTGAAGTAGTTTATGGCCCAGTGAATGGCTGTTAATTCTTTAAGTATAACGGGTTTATTTTTTTCGCCTTGTGTGAAACTTTTGCTAGCAAAAGCTACTGGAAGGTCATTATTTTGAGCCATTTGTGACAGAACAGCTCCACAACCTACGTCTGAGGCATCTGTCGTAAGGATGAATTCTTTTTCAAAATCAGGATATTGGAGTATTGTCGGTGACATCAAATACTTTCTCAATTTTTCAAATGCTGTATTACATTCTAAAGTCCAAGAAAATTGAGCTTTTTTCTTCAGAAGTTGATTTAACGGATGTGCAATTGTTGCGAAATTAGGAACAAACTTTCGATAATAATTGCAGAAAGCGACGAATCTTCTAACTTCGTCCGCGTTTTTGGGTACAGGATAATTTTTGATTACATCAAACTTTGAACTATCGGGTAAAATACCTCTATCAGTTATATTGTGTCCTAAATAGGTCACTTCGGAACGAAAAAATTTGCATTTTTGCACATTTAGTTTAAGATTATATTGTCTTAAACGATCAAAACCTTTTGTTAAATTTAATAGATGATGGTTTACGGAGCAACCGATGACCACAATGTCATCGATGTATATAAAGGCACATTCTGGGGTTAATCCGGCCATTGCAATTGTCATCATACGCTGAAAACTATTTGGACTGATATTTAGTCCAAATGGTAAACGCGTGAATTGGTAATGTCCAGACTGAGTGGAAAAGGCTGTAAGTTTTCTGGATTCCTTCTCTAAGGGAATTTGATGGAAACCAGACATCAAATCTAATGTTGTAAAATACTTTGCTCTACCAAGTTGATCTAGAATAGTGTCAATTCTTGGCAAAGGAAATTTATCTGCCAAAATCTTTTTGTTCAGTTGTCTAAAATCTACCACTAAACGCCATTTCTTCTCTATGTCTCCTGTTTTCTTAGGGACTAGGAGTATTGGGGAATTGTATGATGATACTGATGGTTCAATAATTTTTTCGTTAAGCTTTTTTTTTATTTGAGTCTGTATTTCTTCGTTTTGAGCATGTATAGTTTTGTAGTTAGGAATGTAAGTAGGAACACTATCATTCAGAACTATATTTTGTGAATAGAAGTTATTTGTCGTTAATTTTTCAGTGGGTAAACAAAATACGTCTGCATATTGTGTTATTAGTTTTGTGAATTCCTCTTTTGAGTTATTTGGTAAATTAGCTACGTTTACTTCTTTCAATATTTCTATAATTCTTGATGGTGATTCATTTTTTAATTTTGAAAATTTCATTAGGTGATAATTTTGTAATGGTTCTAAAATTGGTTTAAAAGTGGTTTTGTTTATATAACCTGCTTTATTTGTAGTATTAATGAATTTGACCAAGGGATTATCAGTTGATACTATAGAGTTTCCACAGAAAATTCCTGGTTGAATTTCTTGTGAATGCACTACAGAATCTTGTTTGATTTTAAAATTATCTATTTTCCGAATTACTTCGCTTCTTTGCGGTAAAATGAATCCGTTATTTAATTTGTCTTCAATGGGGATTGAAATTTGTAAATTTTGAAAATTGAAGTGTAAAAGAAAGCATTCGTAATCAATTATACATTTATTGGTAATGAGAAAATCTCTTCCCAAAATGCCATCTGTAAATATCGGGAAGTTACTAGGGACAATGTGAAAGGTGTGATTAATTGAAAGTCCACCATCAAAGCTTAATTTTGTAGCTGTGGTAGCAAGTGTTTCCACTGCACCATCTGTTATACCTGTTAGCATGCATTTATTCGTAATATCGACGACTTGGTCAGGAACAATTTTGTTTTGTTTGAAAAGTGATATGTCTGCTCCACAATCTATTATGAGTGTACATTTTTTATTCGCCATATGAACGTTTACGCTGATGAAATTCGAAGCGTTTAAATTCATTGTAAGAAATGGTTTGTGTGGGCAGTTGAATCGTCTAAAAAATGCTGAGGCTGAGCCTGTTGGTGTGGCGTTCGTTCAGCGTTTAATTCTTGTTGCAGGTCAGGGATTTGGTATGCATTCTGCTGCTGTATTGACGCAGGTGCATAATAAATTTGCCTTTGTCTGCTGAAATTATTGTTGGCGTTTCGGTTGCGGAAATTAATGTTTCTATATCCACGAGTAAAATTCTGGTTGTATTGTTGGTTTGTTGGCCTGTTATTGTTTCTTGTTTGAAATCGGAATCGATCATGTGATTTCTATAGGAATAATCGTTTCTGGAAAAATTTGGTTTAAAATTCCTTGGTACATTCTCATATTTTCGATTTTGGTAATTTTTCGTCTGCAATATTGCAGCAGATGAATTAGTTATGTTCTCATTCTCAATAAAGATGTTGATTGCCTCTTTGAGCGTATCGAATTTTCCTATTCTCAGCATCATTTTGGTTTCGCTGTTTTGAGATTCATTTATTATGGTTTTAATAGCCGCTTTCTGCGCCATCTTTCTTGCTACTTCCACTGGGATTAAGTCTCTGGTGTAGGCTTGGATCAATTTTCCGTGTGCTTCATCGATTTCTTTAGTGAATGCTTGGATGTTTGGTCTGTTAAATTTTATGTTCTGTAGATTACTAAGAAGTAAATCAGCACTAGTCTTGTCCGAACAATTTTCTATTATTTTGTTGGCTATAAATTCCAAGTTATTAGGCGTTTCGGAAAATAATTCTCTCGCCTTGCCTGTCAATTTAGTTAGTGTTAATTGTATTGCACCTACTTTCTGGGATGTGGATGTGATACCATTTACAAAATTGATGGCATCAACGAACGATCTCGCTCCTTCCGGATTGCCATTGTAAGTAGGGATGAGTTCTGCCAATTTTGACGCGGTAGTAACATCAAGGGCCATTTTGAATCTATTTACTATTATTATGAACTTTACGAGTTTTATAAATTTTTGCTTGTATTTATGAAATTGATCTAGTTTGCTCTGCACAATTGAGAGTGCGCTAAAATAAGCGTCTCTTGAAGCTTTTTCAAAATAGGTTAACTTTGTGTCTGATAGTTCTTCTTCCGCTGATATTAAAAGGTTTTGTATTTCTATGTATAGGTTTTGTATTTCTAGCTTCCTATCTATTAGCGTATTTTTTCTGTACGTCTTATTCACGGATTTTTTCAAGTTGAGGTTGATTGATAAAAGTTCTTGTACTTTGAAATCTACTTCCGAGTACATTGGTGGGGTTTTTTTTTCCTTTAAATACTTGCTCACCAATATTATATTGTTGTCCTTGTTTGCTGCGGATGTCTTGCTGCTGTTATCCTCTCACGCCGTTTTAATCTCTTCGGCTGGATGCGGCTGCTGCTGCTCGATCTTCTGCTTCGCTGCACGCTTCATCATCAATATTATATTGTCTATGAGGATTGCGTTGTTTGAAGATTGGCAATGGATTTTGCCATCTTCATCGTTTGTGTGCGGTTGTACCTTTTGTAGGTTTGGTATAATGTTACAAGTAACTGCACTGTCACTATGCACATTATTATTATTAGCTTAAATTCGTGCTCATCATGTAGTTCGCTGTGCACCTCGAGTTTGTTTAAAATGTTCACCTGTGGGTCACCGCTGTTCTGTACATGCTTAGAACTGGTTTTTCCCATCTCTTTCACTTGTTTCGTGTCGTTATGGTTATCAACGAACGCGAACACTGGTTTGATTAGAACGAACACTTTTCGATTGCACGGCACTAAATTGCGTTCGGTATAAGTTCAACGCTTGTTCCGTTTGTTGAGTCACAAAACTTTGCCATACCTTTTTCTTCTACATATCGAAAGGTGGCGTTTTTACCTTTTCAATAAGCTGTTTTAGTTTATTCACGTAAACTTCACTTATTTTAGTGGTTATCACTACGATCAGTGTTATAAATAACACAAGTGCGAGAACTAATATAGTCTCTTTTGTCATTTTAGTACTCAAGAAAAACCTTTTAACAGTCGCGAGGTTCCGAGTCGGTTGTCACGGTCGCCATTTCGTGGTATTTTCCGGATAAAATAATAACGCAGCTGTATCGATTACCGTTCCAACTAGACTGACTTTATTCTTCTCTCAAATTATCATGTAACTTAAACTCTACACAAGATTACACATACTTATTTAAATGGGAGGTGCCTGGAGTTACTTCGGTAATTTCTAATAACCAATCGCTATCGGTGTGGCTATGTAAAAAGGTTAATGTATGTGTGTTGCTGAACAATCATAACATAGAATGTGGGTCAAAAGAATATTGAACTGCGCGCAACGCAGCGGGTTGAAATCCGAGCAATTGTATTTCACACTTGCTCTTCGAGCGGTGTGGAAACATGTGTAAGCAATAAAATGTAAATTAAGCAATGCAATGAATTTCTATGGGGTGGATGTACTTGAGTGGCTTGACAAAAGTCACAAGTGTCCGGTTGCGATGATAAATTGTTTCCGGAATGGGGTAATTTTATTCCTTTTGCTTATACTGAATGAAGTGGGTTTTATCTTTCCCAGATGTTGAGATTGAGTATGTTACAATGGATAGAAAACATTTAAATAAACTCTTTCACATGAATGTAATTTTAAATTCCCAGAGGAACTGGCAGATTATTTTCAGTAACGATTAGATATTTCCACATTTTCCTCGATACTGGTAGCCCACCAGTGGTTAATGCTAATTCGATAACCACCTGTTAATAGCACTTGATTGAAAAATATTTGGTCACAGTGTTACATGGATAGAAAACATCAAAATAAACTCTTTCACATGAATGTAATTTTAAATTCCCAGAGGAACTGGCAGATTATTTTCCGGATCTTTCTCGATGCTGAATGGCATCCAAACGGAAAGAATTCCGTGCGCGTATGTGTGTGTGTAGCGGCTGCTTCGATGGTCACCTTCTCTTCTCCTGAAGGATCGGCTTCTCTGTGCTCCCTCACAGTTTCAAACAAACTGCTCGCGTTTCAGGGCAGATCTCGATCCTTCGCCGTCCAGCATCCTCAGCAACGATGTTGTCTTGTCGATGTACTCACGAAAAATGAATGCGTCTCACCACCAGAATATCGCTTAAGTATGCTTTTTGTGCGTGATTGAATCGAGAGAAGGCGTGGTTTACGATGGCAATTTGGAAGGCAAACTAGAGGGGAATGAACTCTCTGAGCTCGGAACTTTCGGCGACTGAGCAATAATCGATTGCGGGCGCATACAATATTGGATACGGAAATATCCTACTGATGGAGAAGAATAATCTTCAGAAGCTATCCTGTTAATTGCGATTGATTGAAAAATCACAAAACCAAATGTATTTGGCCACAGTGTTACATGGATAGAAAACATTAAAATAAACTCTTTCACATGAATGTAATTTTAAATTCCCAGAGAAACTGGCAGATTATTTTCAGTAACGATTGGATATTTCCACATTTTTCTCGATACTGGAAGCCCACCAGTGGTTAATGCTAACTCGATAACCATCTGTTAATAGCACTTGATTGAAACATATTTGGTCACAGTGTTACATGGATATAAACATCAAAATAAACTCTCTCACATGAATGTAATTTTAAATTCCCAGAGGAACTGGCAGATTATTTTCTGTAACGATTAGATATTTACACATTTTCCTTGATACTGGAAGCCAGTGGTTAATGCTAACTCGATAACCATCTGTTAATAGCACTTGATTGAAAAATATTTGGTCACAGTGTTACATGGATTGAAAACATTCAAATAAACTCTTTCACATGAATGTATTTTTAAATTCCCAGAGGAACTGGCAGATTATGTTCAGTAACGATTAGATATTTCCACATTTTCCTCGATACTGGAAGCATACCAGTGGTTTATACTAACTCGATAACCATCTGTTAATAGCACTTGATTGAAAAATATTTGGTCACAGTGTTACATGGATAGAAAACATCCAAATAAACTCTTTCACATGAATGTAGTTTTAAATTCCCAGAGGAACTGGCAGATTATTTTCAGTAACGATTAGATATTTCCACATTTTCCTCGATACTGGAAGCCCACCAGTGGTTTATGCTAACTCGATAACCATCTATTAATAGCACTTGATTGAAACATATTTGGTCACAGTGTTACATGGATAGAAAACATCAAAATAAACTCTTTCACATGAATGTAATTTTAAATTCCCAGAGGAACTGGCAGATTATTTTCAGTAACGATTAGATATTTCCACATTTTCCTCGATACTGGAAGCCCACCAGTGGTTTATGCTAACTCGATAACCATCTGTTAATAGCACTTGATTGAAACATAGTTGGTCACAGTGTTACATGGATAGAAAACATCAAAATAAACTCTTTCACATGAATGTATTTTGACGTAGGACTACGTCTAACCGGAAGATATAGGGGGTGAAATGGAAATCTAGGCACTGAACAAGTAGGAAAAAATGCAAGATTTGGAACGCTTATAACTCGAGCATTTCTCAATAGATCGCAAAGGTTTTTGCATCAATTGATAGGAAATATATCTACGCATCTATCATAACGAATAACATTTCATTTTTCTTGAGATAAATAATTGAATAATTGTGAAATATCAAGCATTGTCAAAATGCACTATGTGCCCATTTTTGATTGGTCCATTTTGTGCTCCTCAAATCGTACCGACCAAAACGGGCAACCAGAGCAGCAGCGAAATAGAATGAAGCACGATTGGAAAGGAAAAAGAAAAAAAAGAACGAAACATTGGTCGCAGTCTCACACATGCGTAATTCTCGAGCCAGCCAGTCAGCTTAAAAATCCCCGCTCCGCTGCCGTAACGATCATTCTTTGTGTGGACACCGACTGGACAACATCATTGCTGGACGGGTTGGACGGCGAGGGATCGAGTGCCTTTCTCAAGGCAAGAGGGCGGAGGTGGTAGCGCTGGAGTAAAGTAGAGTAGAGTTTTCAAAGGGCCTTTCTCAAGGCTAGAGACGAATGAACTGCAAAAGTTTAAAGTCTCTATAATACAATACCTTCCTTCCTTCCGTAACGATCATTCTCATTCAAACCGTACACCACATCGGTTCGCATCACATCACATTAACAAACCAACACAAGCAGCCATGTCTGGACATGGTAAAGGAGGAAAAGTGAAGGGAAAGGCAAAATCCCGCTCGAACCTTGATCTGGAGTTCCCGCTCGTGTTGATCTGTAGTTCCCCGCAAGGGTAGCTAGGCCGAGCGCGTTAGTACCAGTGCACCAGTCCACCTAGCCGGCGTTATATAGTTTCGGCCGCCGAAGTGATCGAGTTGGCTGATGAAGCTGCTCGCGACGATAAGAAAAACCGCATTCAGAACAGAACACATCAAGACAACAACAGGCAGTTGCAGCGAGTGACGAGTGGCAAACGCAATCGCAAAACGGCATCAGGTAGCAGAAGAAAAAAGTTTGTTCTTCACACAAACTGCTTTGGTGGCAAATCCAGAACAAGGCGGCATCGAGGGCGTTCGAAATGGTTTTTTTCAAAACCACGAGTACAAAGTTTTCTAAATTGGAACCATTCCATAAAACAAGGCGCTTTTCAGGGCCATTAAACTTTCCAAAAAAGAGTTTAGGAAATACAGTTCAATGCTTTCTAAAACAATATCCAAAATAATAATAAAACACAAATTGATTTTTTCATAATTTGTTTTGCCAGGATATGATGAGTATGTGAATTTGGTAGTTGTTCTGAGCTTATTGATTTTCACCAATTCTTAAATTGCTTCTAGATTGAAAGTACAGTAATTTACACTTATCTCGACATTTAGCTAATTGGACGGACCTGTAATGCGACATATTTATTTGGACATTTTTGTAAACATAGAGTTCGGGGTCCAAATTATGACCCCACATTGAAAGTCGACACTGTACCACTGTCATCGCAAATGTTCAATTACAGGTTAAAATCGCCTCCAATGCGACACTGAGTGGTGTTTCGGCACGCCGCATTAAATGTAATTTACTGTACAATATGTCACAAGCTGGATGGGAAGAAAATTTCCAACTGTGAAAGCTGTGGCGAGTGGCAAATGCAATCGCTAAACAGAAAGGTTTAGCCGAACAAGATGGGGATATCGAGTGATAACAAAACAATAAACTCTTTAGATTGAAGATAATTTTGTGATTCTGAAAAGGACCCTTTTTAGCCTGCATGTGAATCCAACGAGCGAACAAATCGTAATGAATGTATTTTTTGCCATCGCTCCCTTTTAACGCTCATTCGTTCGTCTCGTTGGACTCGCCCCTCTGGCTGAGTCTGCCGATTTGTCTCTATCCGGTGAGTGTGTATCGCTAGAGTATAAAACACGCGGACCCCAAAAAATATCTTAAGGTTTAACCTAACAAGATGGGAATATCGAGTGATAACAAAAACACTACACCAAAGGTTCTTTTCAGAACCATCAACATATTCATAAAGAGTAAACAGTAAACTAATCAATTTTTCAGGTAGATAGGTAGGTATTCACGTAGAATAAAATAATATATTTAAAATATATATTTAACAAAAGCTGTCCCCTTTGTATAGTCCTACGTCACTCCGGTTATGTCCCCGACATTACCCACCCGTCTTTTTAAATTCCCAGAGGAACTGGCAGATTATTTTCCGGATCTTTCTCGATGCTGAATGGTATCCAAACGGAAAGAATTCCGCGCGTGTATGTGTGTGTGTGTGTGTAGCGGCTGCTTCGAGATCTTCCCGGAGAACCGTTTGTGGCATCACTCTCCTCCTGATGGATTCGTGTCTGGCCTAAGGTGCACAAACAGGCTCTTGGTGACACCGTTCATCAGCGCTTTCATGATAAACGAAGAGCTTCACCACAACAGCGACAACATGCTCCAGTCGCTGTTCAATTAGAACTGAGTGGATTCCCGAGCGACGCTCGCTTATATACCGATTGGTGATTTCAATAGCCTGTTTTGAAAGCAATTTTAAGACTATTGAAACAAGTTTTTGGATCAAAAAGTAACAAGTATAGAACGCGTAGACATTTTATCTTTCGAATGAAGTGTTTATCATACCATTTCGTTCAGTTGTTTAGGAGCTATTAACGCTCAAAATCTCGGTCTCCGGCGTAACGCTTTCGTTTTCGAAACTTTGATTTTACACCCCGGTATAGAAATGAAAGACGTAGTCCTACGTCAAAAATTTATAAAATGTTTTCAACAAAATGTTTAACGAGACCCACAAGAAGAAAACTGATTTGAAAAAATGCACTCCAGAAATGCTCAAATAGCCCGACAGAGGCTTCGGGAGGGAGTCTCGAAGTGTCGGATTGTGGCAGACCTCGGTATTTCTGAATCAGCTCTGAGGAAGAGGCTCATATCAGAAAGTGATTTATGATTTCAATCTTCTTTTATTGACATTTCTACTTCTGCTGGAATGTGTCAGCGAGCACCTAGTGCGGTTCAGATAGGTATTTACGAGTGAGCAGTCTGAGGATCTGCAAGCCACTGCTGAACAATGTTTTCTATGGTATGACTCTCACAGATTTACGACGCATGGCGTTTGATTTTCCGGAAGTCAACAACTTCCAGCACGAATTCAACAAAGTTGCAAAACTAGCAGGAAGAGATTGGGCTTCTAGCTTCATGTGGAACCACCGTCTGTCTCTTCGAACCCCACAACAGCGCAACGAAGCAACAGCGCTCCAAGGCAAAACATCGGAACCCTCAAAACCGAAATCCATGATGAGGAATAAAAATAAACAATTGCTCAAAAATGAATTTCAAATTTTCACCATGCATTCAATTCAATAACGGTTATGTTTCGTTTATGTTTATGTTTTCACAATGAACTTCAAATCAAAATTGTTTTTTTTTCAAGTGAAGGTAACTATGTATTATAAACTTGATATAAATAAAAATGAGTTGGTGTCCGTTCCTCAGGATATAATTCAAGAACGGAGCCACGGATTTAGACAGTCAGTATCAGGATTGATGCGTCTTAGTCTGCATCAGGTTTATATGTCAAAAAAGAAATTTTACATAGTATAGATTACGTACATAAAAATAATTTCTGTGGAAACATGAGTGTTCGAAATAATTTATATCAATATATCAATTGTGGGTGGGACGAAGTTCACTGGGTTCACTGGGTCAGCTAGTTTGTTAAAAAAACTAATTCTGTTTCAAATGTTCAATATTTTCGGATATCTTATATTGTCAGCCTTCTTCCTCCCAAAAATTTCCACGTGGTATGTTCGACTATAACACCCGCTCTTCTCCACCCATAAAAAAGACGGGTGGGTAATGTCGGGGACATAACCGGAGTGACGTAGGACTATACAAAGGGGACAGGTTTTACTAAATATATATTTTAAATATATTGTTTTAGTTTCTTCTCCTACATGAATACCTACCTATTTACCTGAAAAATGGATTAGTTTACTGTTTACTCTTTATGAACATGTTGGGGGTTCTGAAAAGAACCTTTGGTGTTTTGTTTTTGCGTTTTTTTTTGCAAACTTGATTCTTGATTTTTTTCTGAAGGCTTTGTACTTATTGAATGTTCAACGCCAGGCATCTTTCGGCGTATGCATATATCGTACAATAAAAATGATGGCTGTGATAGGGAATGCATAGGTGGTCATCAGCTCATTCACTATCATATATTTCGTTATTGAGCACATTACCGTACCTTAAACTGTGGTTTCGGAGACGAATGAATTGTAAGATTTGTAGTCTCCGCAAACAAAGTAAATAAAAATGAAAAAGAAGGCGGTTTTGGAGACGAACTCTACGATCTGTCGAGAAATAAACGAGCTATAATCGTTCTGAAAAACCAACAGTAAATATATAGACCTTCGGATTAGAGTTCTTTAAAATAAGAACAGAGCAGCAGGAAATACATAGCTCATCATGTTGCTCCCAAGGCGCCTAGAAGTATATACTAAGGTGGGCCAACTTGCTAAAACCACTCTTCAGCCATCTTGGAAGTCTACTGTGTTTTGTTTGTAAACAAAACACAATACGCTATTGCCGAAGCTCGCTCGTGATCAGTCTGTCTCTTTCACGCTACAAGCAAATAATTCCCCTTCTACTTTCTTCCGTGCTGTTTTCATATACCGCTCCCCTAACCAACTTAGTGACGAAACGGCCTCACCTAGTACCATAGACCCGTCTTGGTTGCTCCTTAGTTATGTTTCTATACAATGCAGATGTAACGTCAGTCAATTTTCAACGTCAACATCAATTTTCAACGAGTTAATTTTGTTCATATCGCTGTTGCATGAGCAAATTTGCTATAATGAATGAATGCGACATTGAGTGGGGTTCATAACTTCGCTGTTATTTATACTTTGGATATCAAAAGCAACAAATTGATATTCATCACATCCGAAACGATATTCGTTCTGGCAGTGAATTTAAGTTCAAAATAAATTTTATTTGGCGAGATGGTAGCAGATGGGATACAACAAGTGGTTTTAGCTACCGGCAAGTCATTTGCGACATCTGGAATTTCATAAGGTATTTCCGATTACGGCATCCGGCAACTGCAAAACCCAACCGCACACAGCAGCCTCAGGTTAGAAGTTAACAACAGCTGATATTCATTTGGCTGAAATGAAATTCAGTTCTGACGTTTCCGATAATCAAGATGAAATTGACACTGGGTGGAAAAAATAAACATCAAAACATATTGAAGGACAAAAGTTCATTTGCCCATTTTCAATGGTTGCCTGGATCTGTCATTTTAATTATCGTTTGGAATATATAGGTTTTCGATGCAACCTAGCCCGAAAATCTATGCATTTGATCTTAGCGAAGATGATTTTTTCCAAAACTGAGGCACTGATTCTCGAATACACTTCACGGTGGAAACGAAAATAACGGCACGCCATTGAACTACGTTTTACGAGTTAGTGAAGTGTCGAAGATAATGATGAGTTTTCAGGCAGAATGAGCACTTTTCAAATAAAAAATCATTAATGAAAATTATCTTTTTCGTATCAAACTAGTATTCAATGTGAGTGGAAAACTTTGTTTTCTTCATGTGGTATAATAATCCCATACACAAATTTCATCTGAAGATAATTTGATATTATAATGATAAATTTAGTGGGAAACTAATCTCGCATCCAGATGTCGACACCGTACCGTTGTCATCGCGAATGCGTTTCATACCGTTTCCACCGTGAAGTGTATTCGTAGTGTATTCGAGAATCAGGCCCTGATTCTATGTAATGCGACGTGCCGAAGCACCACTCAGTTTCGCATTGGAGGCGAATTCAACCTGTAATTGAACATTGCGATGACAGTGGTACAGTGTCGACTTTCAATGTGGGATCATAGTTTGGACCCCGAACTCTGGGCCTGATTCTCGAATACACTACGAATACACTTCACGGTGGAAACGGAATGAAACGTATTCGCGATGACAAAGGTACGGTGTCGGCATCTGGATGCGAGTTTAGTTTCCCACTAAATTTATCATTATAATATCAAATTATCTTCAGATGAAATTTATTATTATATCACATGAATAAAACAAAGTTTTCCACTCACATTGAATACCAGTTTGATACGAAGAAGTTATTTTTCATTCATGATTTTTTATTTGAAAAGTGCTCATTCTGCCTGAAAACTCATCATTATCCTCGACACTTCACTAACTCGTAAAACGTAGTTCCATGGCTTGCCGTTTATTTCGTTTCCACCGTGAAGTGTATTCCAGAATCAGTTTACAAAAATGTCCAAATAAATATGTCGCATTACAGGTCCGTCCAATCAGCTAAATGTCGACTGTACTTTCAATCTAGAAGCAATTTAAGAATTGGTGAAAATTGAATAATCGGGAAAGTCCCCAACCATCAATAAGCTCAAACAACTGCCAAATTCTCATACTCATCATATCCTGGCAAACAAATTATGAATAAATCAATTTGTGTTTTATTATTATTTTGGATATTGTTTTAGAAAGCATTGAACTGTATTTCGTAAAGTCTTTTTTGGAAGGTTTAATGGCCCTGAAAAGCGCCGCGTTTTATGGAATGGTTCCAATTTAGAAAACTTAGTACTCGTGGTTTTGAAAAAAACAATTCGAACGCCCTCGATGCCGCCTTGTTCTGGAGTTGTCACCAAAGCAGTTTGTATAAAGAAGAAACTGTTTTCTTCTGCTACCTGCTGCCGCTTTGCGATTGCGTTTGCCACTCGCCACTCGCTGCAACTGCCTGTTATTGTCTTGAAGTCCACCGAAACTAATGCGGTCTGTTCTGAATGCGGGTTTTCTTATCGTCGCGAGCAGCTTTGCCAGCTAACTCGATCACTTCGGCGGCCGAAACTATATAACGCCGACTAGGTGGACTGGTGCACTGGTACTAACGCGCTCGGCCTAGCTACCCTTGCGGAGCAACTGGCGAATACACCTACGGATAATTGCAGACCAACACGGTTCGAGCGGGATTTTGCCTTTCCCTTCACTTTTCCTCCTTTGTCAAGACCAGACATGGCTGCTTGTGTTGGTTTGTTGATGTGATGTGATGCGAAACGATGTGGTGTACGGTTTCGATGAGAATGGCCGTTACGACAGCGGAGCGGGGATTTTTAAGCTGACTGGCTGGCTCGAGAATTACGCATGTGTGAGACTGCGACCAATGTTCGCGATCTACCGGTCGCCCGCGTAGGTTTTCCTAGGCGCCTGCCAACTGGTCCAGAATAGTGCCACCTCCAAAAGCAATGGATTAAATATACCTCCATCTTTTTCCGTGATCACTTTATAAAATGTTAATGTTAAGGCTGCCATACAAATGAAACACAAATTTCTGCATAACTCGAAAACTAATCAATGGAGCAAAATTTACGATGTGAGGGTTTTTGGGTACGAGAAATGTTTCTATGATGCTATGACTCCCCTTCCTACTCTGAAAAAGAGAGGTGGTCCCATAAAAATAATGTACATATTTCAACCAAACATGTTCCAACCAAACATAACAATTGAAAATTTTCGGAAAACTCTGAAGGAAAATGGGAAAATTCAAAAAATTCAATTCGCATGTATTCTACAATTACATATTAAAAATCTTGCACGAGAATTGTGTCTGAAAATAATCTGATATTATAATGTCGAGTTTTGGTAGAAGTACTGAAATTTTATAGCAAAAAAAAATTAATGGGTAGATTAGAAGATCAATCAATGAACAGTTCTGCGATTGGACCCATGAACGTGCGCTTAGTAAGAAAACGTGGATGTGATAACGAAAAATAAATTTTTGGCGGGATGAAGTTTGCCGGGTCAGCTAGTAGATAATAAAGTATTATTTATCAATTATTCAGTAACCGACAGATATTTTTATGTTATAGAATAATGAATAGAATAATTTATCAATTGTATGACCTATGATTTGCCTTCAATTAACCCCTCCTATACTCTATTATACGGTCTCACAGGCCGAGAATCAATAATTTTGTTCTTAGTAGGCTGAATTAAATGTCTATTGAAACTGAATGAAGTCGAAGGAAACATATTTTCTGGAGTTTTTTCATTTTATTATATCTTCTTTACTTTAAATAAATACCAATAACGTCTAAGAATACACAGTAGCAAAATTACAGAAACATGCACAGTCTGTGACACTGTTCGCGAGTATACAAGTTATTATTATGCGTGCGAGTACAGGAGGGTTCAAACTATGTTTCATCGTTTAGTACTACATACATTATCTAATTACTTTTTTATACAGTCAACGTTGGTAGACCGCAGCCTAACATTTGAACAATTAGTCGTCCGCAATGCACAAAAGTTTGGCCATCCCTGGTTAAGATGTTTCGTACTAAAGAACGAGAATCGGAATATTGGAAACTCGCTATATCAAGTGTATTGCCTTTGAAGGAAACTATGTTGAGGAACAAATGCAGCTTTACAAAAAAAAGATTGTTTTCATTAAAATCCCGGGACTTTTCAGCACATAACATATTTGTCTGTAGCGCTGTCCTACATTAATAGACATTTAACCCCCTTAATGTATACCGATTGATCTGAAATTTGAAACACACTATTATAAAATTTAAAAACAGCGGATTTCAGGATCGAATTACATATGTTCTCAAAACCCCATCAATATGGGTTTTTCTGAAACCCTATTAATATGGGTATCATATTAAAGGGCTTAACTAGTACAACACAGTTATTTATGAAAAATACAAATCCAACATGGAAAAGGGGAAAATGATTAACTTTGAAAAATCATAACTCAAAAACGAAAAAAAACGCTTCCTTCGTTTCGAGATATGTTTTGTGAAAAATCCTCAGCTCTCCAGAAAAAATATAAAAAACTATAGCGCATTTGGTCCCGAGACTATGAAAACAATAAAAAACGAATGAAATCAATAATAACGGGAGCAGAATTCAAATTTTCTGCAAGTATAGTATTTTTTCAAGAATTTTTTCAAGGCTTTAATTTGATATGTCGATCATCTGAATCAGTCTAGTAGTTCAATAGATATGAATTTTTGAAAAAAGTCATTTTTGGCAAAAATGCGAGAGAAAGGTTTCTTGGACCACCCTAAAATGGAAATGGTCACCCTAACAAAAAAAAAATACGGGTCTCATAATTTGCGATAAAGAACAAAACTACCACTTTTGACGAAAATCTGAGAACGATGGAAACCGATGGTTATATATATATATGGATGTACACAGAACACAGTTGCAAATCCCCGTCAATATGAGTATTAATTTAAATTATTTGACTAATAGAATATAGTACATCATGAGAACATTCCGAAAAAAACGAAGTAAAAAATATTTTTTTAAGAAAATGGTTTATTAGTTTTATTATAGACTAGCTGACCCGGAAAACTTCGTCCCGCCCAAAATTTGTTTGTTGTTATCAATACCTTCAAACTTTCACGTTTTCTTACTATGATCAAGTTCATGGGTCCAATCTTCTATTCGAACCCGTTGAATTTACCTTTTACTTTAAAATTCATAGTAAAAAAAACTCATCATTATTATATCAGATTATTTTCAGACACAATTCTCGTTCAAGATTTTCCAACCACTTGCAAATAACATGTTTCTCCGTTACATGGAATAAATGTTTTATACAGAAAATATAATAGAATAAAGACAGCCCTAAATCGGACAGTTCCTTCCTCAAGTTCTGCTGATTTCAACACATCCGGCGATCATTTTTTCGGTATAAATAGAAGAAGATATAGATATGCGTTTCATCACATTAAAATCCATTTCCAGGTTCGAACAAAGATCAATTTCGCTAGCGCAAACATCAAATAGACTTACACTTGTCACTATGAATTGTAGAACATATGGAAACTTAATTTTCCGAATTTTCCCTTTTTCCTTCAGAGTTTTCCGAAAATATTCAATTGTCATGTTTGGTTGGAATATTTTTGGTTGAAATATGTGTAATATTTCTATAGGACCCCCTCTCCATTCCAGAGGAGGGAGGGGTGTCATACCATTATAGAAACATTTATCATACCCAAAAACCCTCACATCCCAAATTGTGCTTGATTAGTTCTCGAGTTATGCAGAAGTTTGTGTTTCGTTTGTATGGCAGCCCCCCTTAGAGAGGGGGAGGAGTGTATTCACCATAGAAACGATTCGTGCCCCGTTAAACCTTCACATACCAAATGTGGCTCCATTTGCTTGAATAATTCTCGAGTAATGCAAAAATTTATGTTTCTTTTGTATGGCAGCACAACTCCCCCCCACCCCCTTAGAGAGGGGGGTGGAAAGTGTAACCGCCATTGAAATATTTATTGCATTTATTGCTTGAATAATTCTCGAGTAACGCAGAAATTTGTGTTTCATTTGTATGACAGCTCCCCCCTTAGAGAGGAAACCTTCCCCGGCCCCAAAAACCTCTACATACCAATTTTCATGTTGATCGGTTCAGTAGTTTCCGAGTCCATAAGAATCAGACAGACAGACAGACAGAAAGACAGAAATCCATTTATATATATTATATATATATATATAATATATATAAATATTCTAATGATACAAGTAATGTATTAAAAACTAGAGAATAAAAAAAGGTGTTTTTTTTCACTTTTCATATTTTAATTACTATTGTAAAAACTACCTCCACCGGGTGCCCAGTTAGAACCCACAGAAACACTTTATGATTTTATTCATAACTTTGGCGATACATTGTCGATAATAGTTGTTCGAGTGAGATTCAAAAAGTCTTGCTTTCCAACAAATGAGCGATATTTATCCAAAAAGCAACGTTTTTTTTCCCCACGTCGAATATATTCGATACCGACATTCACTGCTTCCATACGCTTTACCATCCCATACGAAACCGTCGGTGTTGTGCGGAATGACCTCAAATCAGATTCGCTCATCAAAGTTTTACCCGCAAATAAATACCGTTTACGTGCATGCATGAACTGCCACGTAAAATTAATTAGCACCATTTGTTCAACTGAAAAATACAAATGAAATGTTTTCCTTTCGGGCTGGCAATTTCTCCCCATACCATGATGGATCGTACGGATCCTTGCGTGGGACAAAACCGTGTGCTGCGCTCGTTCGTATGCTCATATGCTAATTTTGCGCTACAAGTTTGGTCTTCTCGTCAGCTCGCCAGACCCAAACACACGACAGGAATTAACGGCCCGGAGTCGTAGGACAAGTGCATCCGACAGCTTGCATGGACATCAGTGGCATTCGCGAAAAAAAATCCGATAAATAAATATGGTCAGAGAGACAGAGGAGAGAGTAAAGCTATTTTTGATTGCAAAATTTATCACAAATCATGAATTAATAATATCCTCGCGGTTTCATCCCTCGTCAATTGCAAGTGTTGCAGTGAAGCGTGAGCGAGCTGTATGTTGGCATGTATTCTGGATGTGTATGTTTTTGTTTGCTAGCTGTTTGCTGATGACGACTGCCAATGAAACATAAAAATAGGACATGTAAAATGTAATTTTTCATGTCTGTTTCGCGTATTGCTGAAGCTTTTACGTCCATGTGTCGCTTATAATTAGTAGTTCGACACAAGTATCGCACATTTTGCCGCTGCAGATAAGTTCTAAATTATTGACGAATCACGGTTGCATTAAAACGAGTGCATTACAGCATATTATGGGAGTTAATGAAAAGTTGACATTAATTTTGAGCGAGAGCTTGATGAGTACTTCCATTAAATATGTCATTTGAAACCATTCAAAATGTATTACACTTCACAGTTGTTATTATGATACGTACTTTAATCACCACGCGGTATCCGTCTACTGAACATTGTTGAAAATGAAAAAAAGCGTTTCAATAAGTTCAAATCTCGCGTAACTTTTGAAAAGGTCCTATGTAACATTCACATCAACTCGAGAAAAACGGAGTTGAAGATCGGAATACTGTTCCGCAAATTGTTTCAAAAGGAATCGATCTTCATCACTACTTTTACCACTAGCAGTCAATAATAACTCTGAAAAACCAATCGTAACTGTTGTCATGTGATTTTAGTTAGAAATTCAAGCCTTCGAGCGAAAAATGTTACATTGGAAGTTTTGACTGCCCGCTTTGTACATTGGACAAATAACGTTGCACGATGAGAATTTGAAAATAACTACTAAACAACGATCCAAATACTTGCACTTCGTGCTAAAAGCAGATCATTATTGTTATAACTCGTTGAATTTAACTAAAAACGATATCAACACCCGAAAATAACAAAAACTCAAAATGACCGAAGTGCGATTTCGTGTTGTATTGGTTGCTTTGTTACTTCGGATGTATCGAGCGTCAGAGGAAAGTGGTGTCCGAAGTAACAGTCGAGTGCTTAAAATTCGAATCTGTACATTGGTCATTTTTTGTATCGGCGATAAAAAGGTGAAAAGAATAGATACTTGAACGATTGTTTTCTCAATGCATTAAATGATTGATAACTAATAGTGTGCATCCATTAACTCGATTTGTTTACATTTGTTACTTAGGACGTTTTCAAAAGTTACGCGAGAAATGAGCCTCAACCTTGTTACCATAAAAATAAACAGTAATTCATGTAAGCTCCTTTAAAATAGTCTATTAATGAACAATGTAAAATGCTGATCTATCTTCATTGTGTTCAATTCGGCTTTTCCTCGTAAAAAGTATGATGACAGACCGCGTACAACAAGTCAAAAACTGAAGACAATGCCTTTTTGGTTCGTTTTGACAGAACCGATAACAAATGCATTTGGATGCTGACAAGGAAGGGAGTAGAAGGGAAAATAAAATCATACATACACGCAGATTGAGTCTATTTTGACTAACTCGTTATTTTGTTTCGTGCGATCCTTCCAAAGGAGTATTCATGCAACGAATGTTGTTTTGCACTCCTTGTTTTGTTATGTTCACTCTCAGTCCCGAATGAAGATGGTCGGTAAGTGAATAATGATTGATCGTGCAATCTTACGATTGCTTGCTGCATTCTCTTCGCCATTATTATTCCTAGCAGATACAAGAGTGATTTATAATAAGGTGTGGAGGAGAAATTTTCCATACTTGCTTAGGAGTTTATCCATTTCTATCTTTGCATAATAACTGCTATTACAACCATCCTCCTTAGGGGCTGTCCACATTGCACGTTGACAACTTTAGGGAGGGGGTGGGGTATGTAGGGTTTACGTGAAAGTCCACGCTTGTCCTCGGTGAAGGGGGAGGGGGCATAGACAATATCCACGTGGACACGTTGCATGAATATTTAAAAAAAAGCTATTCACACCTGTGTTCCACAATATATGGGAACTATTCTGCATTTTCAATAAATTCATCCGTATGAATCTTTAAAAAGGATTGAGCTATCTGATTGTTCTGAACATCTATATTGACGTAGGACTATGTCTTTCATTTCTATACAGGGGTGTAAAATCAAAGTTTCGAAAACGAAAACGAAACCGAGATTTTGAGTGTTAATAGCTCCTAAACAACTGAACGAAATGGTATGATAAACACTTCATTCGAAAGATAAAATGTCTACGCGTTCTATACTTGTTACTTTCTGATCCAAAAACTTATTTCAATAGTCTTAAATTTGCTTTCAAAACAGGCTATTGAAATCACCAATCGGTATATAAACGAGCGCCGCTCGGAAATCCACTCAGTTCTAATTGAACAGCGATTGGAGCATGTTGTCGCTGTTGTGGTGAAGCTCTTCATTTATCATGAATGCGCGGATGAACGGTGTCACCAAGAGCCTGTTTGTGCACCTTAGGCCAGAAAGGAATCCATCAGGAGGAGAGTGATGCCACAAACGGTTCCCCGGGAAGATTTCGAAGCAGCCGCTACACACACACACATACACGCGCGGAATTATTTCCGTTTGGATGCCATTCAGCATCGATTAAGATCCGGAAAATAATCTGCCAGTTCCTCTGGGAATTTAAAAATACATTCATGTGAAAGAGTTTATTTGAATGTTTTCTATCCATGTAACACTGTGACCAAATATGTTTCAATCAAGTGCTATTAACAGATGGTTATCGAGTTAGCATAAACCACTGGTGGGCTTCCAGTATCGAGGAAAATGTGGAAATATCTAATCGTTACTGAAAATAATCTGCCAGTTCCTCTGGGAATTTAAAATTACATTCATGTGAAAGACTTTATTTTAATGTTTTCTATCCATGTAACACTGTGATCAAATACATTTGGTTTTATGATTTTTCTATCAATCGCAATTAACAGGATAGCTTCTGAAGATTATTCTTCCCCATCAGTAGGATATTTCCGTATCCAATATTGTATGCGCCCGCAATCGATTATTGCTCAGTCGCCGAAAGTTCCGAGCTCAGAGAGTTCATTCCCCTCTAGTTTGCCTTCCAAATTTCCATCGTAAACCACGCCTTCTCTCGATTCAATCACGCACAAAAAGCATACTTAAGCGATATTCTGGTGGTGAGACGCATTCATTTTTCGTGAGGACATCGACAAGACAACATCGTTGCTGAGGGTGCGAAGGATCGAGATCTGCTCTGAAACGCAAGCAGTTTGTTTGAAACTGTGAGGGAGCACAGAGAAGCCGATCCTTCAGGAGAAGAGAAGGTGACCATCGAAGCAGCCGCTACACATACACATACACGCACGGAATTCTTTCCGTTTGGATGCCGTTCAGCATCGAGAAAGAAATCCGGAAAATAATCTGCCAGTTCCTCTGGGAATTTAAAAATACATTCATGTGAAAGAGTTTATTTGAATGTTTTCTATCCGTGTAACACTGTGACCAAATATGTTTCAATCAAGTGATATTAACAGATGGTTATCGAGTTAGCATTAACCACTGGTGGGCTTCCAGTATCGAAGAAAATGTGGAAATATCTAATCGTTACTGAAAATAATCTGCCAGTTCCTCTGGGAATTTAAAATTACATTCATGTGAAAGAGTTTATTTTGATGTTTTCTATCCATGTAACACTGTGACCAAATACATTTGGTTTTGTGATTTTTCAATCAATCGCAATTAACAGGATAGCTTCTGAAGATTATTCTTCCCCATCAGTAGGATATTTCCGTATCCAATATTGGATGCATAAAACCTTGTGCCTCCAACGTAACGCTCTCGTTTTCGAAGTTCTCCAAATATTCATTCATTCAGAATGAATTCAGATTCAACTTCAAACAAATGATCTCTAAATCAACGATAGTCCTACGTCACCCTTGCGGTTATACCATATATATATATAACCCACTTCCTGTTTTTTGACGTAGAACTACATCTTTCAGGAAGGGTGCCAAATCAGATTTTTTTGTGAAATAAAGTTAACGTTAATAACTATTTACACAGCGAACAAATTCTGATACTTTTCACACCAATTGAATCGGATATTCTCTAAAATACTGTAAAGTACAATCCACTAATACTTAAACAGTTTTCTTCCTGTTTTAAAAAAAATTAATGAAAACTGGAGCATTCTTATTTTCCCATACATTTGTTTTGCCGATTTGTGTGCATTCCCGAACAGAGCTGTCAATAATGAGCAACTGATACATTCGTTTCTGTCCGTTTTCAACATATTTTGTTTAAATAAGCCATCCGCAATTTGGAACCACAATATTCAAAGCCTCTCAAAAACAAAGAATGGAATGGAATTGAAGCCACACCACTTCTAGTTTGGTGGTCATCGAAGCAACATGGTTGTCGCAGAGCGCCGAGCGGGAGAGGATTGTTTGCTTGACGGGTGAAGGAGGAGTATGAAATAGAGTATCTTTCCACATGGGCCCTTCTCAGGGCTAGAGGTGGAAACCAAAAATAGAATAAAATGAAAACACAGCGGATATCATTCATGCTTTATGCTGATTTCACAAATACACACACACAGCTTGATACAAGGAGAGGAAGCCCTCTGTATCGAGGTGTGCTACGACAAAGAAGAGCAGCATACAAGTTTTTTTTTGAGCTTGTGCGGAATATAGGAGCAAAAGGGTTCATAGTTTGTGATCGATATCTGAGTAGAAAGGAGAAAATGTGATGCGAGTTGAACCAAATTAACGAGAAGTGCTGATAGCTTTCGACGCTACTCGACTCTTTCGAGTCTACTGAAGTAATAATAAATTCAATAGCTAAAAAGTTCGATGCATTCTAAAATAATATCCGAAGTGATAAACAAGTGGATTGAATAATATAATTCCGTAGTTCTACGTCGAAAACTACGGTCGTGTCCTATAAACAACTCATTACAATTTTTTCATACAGTTGGACTTCTTTGCTGAAATGTGTATTCTGAGAGAAACGCACATGAACTGGGAGGGATCAATTCATTTTCATTATTTTTATGGGATCATACATTCCAGCAGGATGGAGTTGCCACCAAATCATGTTAGAATGTTTTAATATTAAAAAAGGCGACATAGTTTTCTTAGGCGCTGGTTTCGATTCCGTTCCGTTCTTGATGTAAAAACCGCTCCGTTTCAATATTTTGAGAACTCCCAGTTTTTGCGAAAATGGAACACGAACAACAATTTTTTTCCTGCACACTTGCATATCTTGTAAACACAACTAAAAATTGCAGTTTTGAAATAGCAACAGACAATGAAAAATCCAATGAATTGCGATAATGTTGAGAGAAGAAAATCTTCAATGCAAACGGAATGAACCATAATCAGCTATTCCCAAAGCCGATCTTAACCTGGAGAATGTCATCTTTATGTCTGGTGAGATTCGAAAGGAATTCTGCATTATGCATTATAAATTACAACAAGTACAAGTACGCAACTGAACGAACCAAAATCAGCGATTTATAATTCGCCAATATGATCTTATGTTTCTTTGACAGTCCGACAAATATTATTGGAGTTTGGCTGGGATGTGCTACTCGATGACGTACTTTTGACGTGGGACTACGTCTAACCGGAGTATTTAATGAAAACCTAAAAAAATAAAAAATGTAAATGAAAACCTAAACACAGAACATGCAGGAAAAAATGAAAGATTCCGAATGCTTATAACTCGAACATTTCTTACTGGATCGGAAAGATGTTTGCATCATTGGATAGGGAATATTTCTACGCTTCTATTGCAATTAATAAAATGTTATTTTTCATTAGATAAACAATTGAATAACTGTGAAATGTTAAGCTTAATCTAAACGGCATAACTGCCTCATTTTGATTGGCCCGATCTACGATTTCCCTAACACAGCCATCAAACCCAAGCAGCCTTGGGTAAATCAGCATTGCAAATACATGAAAGTCGGGGGTATTTTCGTTCCGACTGAAATGTGTTTCCCTAACACAGACTTTAAATCCAAGGAGCGTAGGGAAATTGGCATTCCAAATACATGTAAGTCGGGGGCATTTTTGGTCCGACTGAAATGTGTTTCCCTAACACTGAGTTCAAATCCATGTAGCGTGGGGAAATCAACATTGCAAAAACATGAAAGTCGGGGGAATTTTTGTTCCGACTGAAATGTATTTTCCCAACACAGACTTCAGAACCAAGGTGTCTGAGGAAATTGGCATTGTAAATTCATGCAAGTCAGTGGCATTTTTGTTCCGACTGAAATGTGTTTGCTTAACACAGACTTCAAAATCAAAATGTCTGGGAAAATCGGCTCTGTAAATAAATGCAAGCTTCGAGTACTTTTGTACTCGCTTGCCTTTGTGCAAACTAGAATATGTTTCTTTAACACGGTCTCCTAAACTTAGGAACCTGGGAAAATCGTGCAGACACTAGCGACGAGTGAACTTTCAAGTTTAAATCCTTTATATTATAAAAAGTAGAAGTTGAAGTTTTTTATTCATGCAAGTCGGGGGTATCTCTGCACCCGCATTTTTGACGTGGGACTACGTCTATCCGGAATATATAGGGGCTAAAATGAAAACCTAAACACAGAACATGCAGGAAAAAATGCAAGATTTCGAATGCTTATAACTCAAACATTTCTTACTGGATCGGAAAGATGTTTGCATCAATCGATAGTGAATATTTCTACGCATCTATCGCAGTCAATAAAATGTTATTCTTCATTTGATAAACAATTGAATAATTGTAAAATGGTAAGCGTTATCTAAACGCCCTGACTGCCTCGTTTTGATTGGCCCGAATTACTGTTTCCTCAGCACAACCATCAAAACCAAGCAGCCTTGGGGAAATCAGCGTGGCAACTACATGGAAGTAGGGGGACTTTTGTTCTCACCGAAATATGTTCCCTAACACAGACTTTAAAACCAAGCAGGATTGGAGAAATCTGTATTGCAAATACATGAAAGTAGGGAGAGCTTCTGTTCCCTAACAGAAATTTCTAAACTAAGGTGCCCGGAGGAAATCGGCATTGCAAATACGTGCAAGTCGGGGATATTTTTGTTCCGACTGAAATGTGTTTCCCTAACACAGACTTCAAATCCATGGAGCGTGTGGAAATTGGCAAGGTGTCCGGGGAAATCGGCTTTAAATGCAAAATGCGAGATCTTTTATACTCGCTTGCCTTTGTACAGTTTAGAATATGTTTCCTTAACACGGTCTTCTAGACTTAAGAACCTGGGAAAATCGTGCAGACACTAGAGGCGAATGAACATTCAAGTTTAAAGCATTTGTAGTATAAAAAGTAGAAGTTGAAGTTATTGATTCATGCAAGCCGGTAATACTCCTGCACACGTATGTTTTGTTTTGTACTCCAAAAAGCGTTCTCCTAACACGAATTACAAAAGCGGCTACGAACACAACGCTTTGGCTCGGTTATTCAAGATTGCATTGAAGGATATGCCTTCATATGCTCTACTCACTGAATTTTTACGCATACCATTTGATGGTTAGGTAAAATATTGATAACCATTTTCTACGATAACGCCTATTGATTATACAATATGCGTTCGACGTACATGTCAAAATCGAAACTGAGTGCCTGAAGCTCATCAAATCCAGCAAATTAGCGGTTCGAGAAGTACGTAAACTTGAGAGATGCAAGCTTCAGAGGGAAATGTAAAATAAAATAATCGTTTGATAATTCTTCCGTACACATATTCTGTCCTAGGAATCATACCAAACGTACAGGGACTGTCATTAAATTCACTTGTAGTGGAGAACATAATCTATCACAATGTATGAATTGACCTTACATGGCATTTATACAGTCTTTTTACTCACACAGCAATTAAATTGAATTCAGTTGAATTCGTAAATTGTTTCATTCAATCAAAAACTCAATCAATACAAACAAATGTATTGATTGAGTTTCCATGTTTCCACTAAGGTAGTTCCACGTCAACCTTGCGGTTATATCATAGTTATAACCCACCCATTTTTTTTGGGCCGTACTCACTAGATATTGCATCTTTAGATGATCATTTGTTTAGACTGGTGGAGAAACAAATTAAGGGCAAGAATTTCGGCTAATTGGATGGCATAAAAGCATCTTGTACTATTTTGTGATGAGAAAACAGCAGTTCTGTGGGACTGTGGAGAAAAAAAACGATGCACATACAGTACGTTCCAAGAAGTTAGAACCACTCAAGTTTTTGAATTTTTCAGTGATCAAGAAAAGCACGGTTGAAACGAAGTGTAAATAGTGAAAAACAGTAACTGTCCCAACCACTGGAGCCCAAGGAAATGTTGTTTGCGTCGCCCATCAGGATTATAAAATTTATCAAACAGATGTAGCAACCCTAGTCAGCAAAACAGTTTTGCAGCTGACTAGTAACACACAGAGCATAAATTGGCGCATCAATACAAAGACCACTCACGCAATCTCCTCATGTAAGAGTAGAGCTGCAATCCATCACCGTCAATGTCACAAAAAAGCTGACCATAGTCACTCAATTCCTCTCACGGTACGTGAGATCCAAATATTCAGTAGTGATACTCACTCTCTTGTTTCTGACACCTAACCAAATGACGGTTGATTCCAATGCCTCTCACTGCCGATCGCTCTGTTTACAACTTTACGTTACGAGAGCGGTGGTTGTGGCGTATGATGGTAGTAGAAATGTGAGTGATCAGACAGTTCCAATCATTTTTGATAATCGCGACGGTTGTTTAGATTCGTTTGTTGGAGTAGAAGTTGTTGTTGTTGTTAGAGATGTCTAAGTTTTTCGTTTATTCGATTATCGATTAATCGTGGGCTAATATTCGATTCATTCGAACAATTGTCCTTCAGTATTCGATTAATCGAGCGAATATTTATTTCTTGTAGTTAAAATGAACAGACATATATAATAAAAAATATTATGGTGTCATGATTTTAAAAGTTACATTAAATATAATTTTCAAATGAACATGGTGCAGCATAATGGTTTTTGAATGAAATGGTATTTAAATATATTGATAAATTTACCATTTCATAATTATTTGCGGATCATGAAAACGATCCGATTAAAAACCGACAAGGTGTGTTTTGACGTAGGACTACGTCTAACTGGAATATATAGGGGGTGAAATGGAAATCTAGGCACTGAACAAGCAGGAAAAAATGCAAGATTTGGAACGCTTATAACTCTAGCATTTCTCGATAGATCGCAAAGGTTTTTGCATCAATTGATAGGAAATATATCTACGCATCTATCATAACGAATAACATTTCATTTTTCTTGAGATAAATAATTGAATAATTGTGAAACATCAAGCATTGTCAATATGCACTATGTACCCATTTTTGATTGGTCCATTTTGTGCTCCTCAAATCGTACCGACCAAATCGGGCAACCAGAGCAGCAGCGAAATAGAATGAAGCACGATTGGAAAGGAAAAAGAAGAAAATGAACGAAACATTGGTCGCAGTCTCACACATGCGTAATTCTCGAGCCAGCCAGTCAGCTTAAAAATCCCCGCTCCGCTGCCGTAACGATCATTCTCATTCAAACCGTACACCACATCGGTTCGCATCACAACACATCAACAAACCAACCCAAGCAGCCATGTCTGGACATGGTAAAGGAGGAAAAGTAAAGGGAAAGGTAAAATCCCGCTCGAACCGTGTTGATCTGGAGTTCCCCGCAAGGGTAGCTAGGACGAGCGCGTTAGTACCAGTGCACCAGTCCACCTAGCCGGCGTTATATAGTTTCGGCCGCCGAAGTGATCGAGTTAGCTGGCAAAGCTGCTCGCGACGATAAGAAAACCCGCATTCGGAACAGAACACATTCGGTTCGGTGGACATCATGACAACAACAGGCAGTTGCAACGAGTGGCGAGTGGCAAACGCAATCGCAAAACGGCAGCTGGTAGCAGAAGAAAAAAGTTTGATCTTTATACAAACTGCTTTGGTGGCAAATCCAGAACAAGGCGGCATCGAGGGCGTTCGAAATGGCTTTCCAAAACCACGAGTACTAAGTTTTCTAAATTGGAACCATTCCATAAAGCAAGGCGCTTTTCAGGGCCATTAAACCTGTCAAGAAAGAGTTTAGGAAATACAGTTCAATGCTTTCTAAAACATTATCCAAAATAATAATAAAACACAAATTGATTTTTTCATAATTTGTTTGCCAGGATATGATGAGTATGTGAATTTGGCAGTTGTTCTGAGCTTATTGATAGTTGGGGAATTTCCTGATTATACAATTTTCATCAATTCTTAAATTGTTTCCAGATTGAAAGTACAGTAATTTACAATTAGTTTGACATTTAGCTAATTGGACGGACATGTAATGCGACTTATTTAGTTGGACATTTTTGTAAACATAGAGATCCAAATTATGACCCCACATTGAAAGTCGACACTGTACCACTGTCATCGCAAATGTTCAATTACAGGTTAAAATCGCCTCCAATGCGACACTGAGAGGCTCTTCGGCACGTCGCATTGAATGTAATTTACTGTACCACATGTCACAAAGTTGGATAGGAAGAAATTTTCCAACTGTGAAAGCTGTGGCGAGTGGCAACAAATCGCTAAACAGGAAGGTTTAGCCGAACAAAATGGGGATATCGAGTGATAACAAAACAATAAACTCTTTAGATTGAAGATAATTTTGTGATCCTGAAAAGGACCCTTTTTAGCCTGCATGTGAATCCAACGAGCGAACAAATCGTAATGAATGTATTTTCTTCTTCTTTCTTTGTTTTTAAGAGGCTTTAAACTTTGCAGTTCATTCGCCTCTACTGGTGAATGTATTTTTTTGCCATCGCTCCCTTTGAACGCTCATTCGTTCGTCTCGTTGGACTCGCCCCTCTGGCTGAGTCTGCCGATTTGTCTCTATCCTGTGAGTGTGTACCGCTAGAGTATAAAACACGCGGACCCCAAATAAATATCTTATTTTCTTTCAAACCGTAAACCCGTGTGGTTGTACGGCATCGGCATCGTGGACGTAACAAAGGAGGACAAGTTAAGGGAAAGGCAAAGTCTCACTCGAACCGTGCAAGTCTCCAGTTCCCTGTTGGTCGCATTCACTGATTGCTCCGCAAGGGTAACTAGGCCGAACGGATTGGTGCCGGAGCACCAGTATACCTAACAGCGATTATAGAGTTTCGGCCGTCGGAGTGCTCGAGTTGGCTTTCAAAGCTGCTCACGACAATCAGAAAACCCGCATCAAGAACAGAGCAGCTTCGGTTCGGCGCTCATCAAGGCAACAATTAGTTTCAGTGAGTGGTAAAGTGTTTCTCCGGCACGTCGCATTAAATGTAATTTACTGAACAACATGTCACAAGCTGGATGGGAAGAAATTTTCCAACTGTGAAAGCTGTGGCGAGTGGCAAACGCAATAGCTAAACAGGAAGGTTTAGCCGAACAAGATGGGAATATCGAGTGATAACAAAAACACAACACCAAAGGTTCTTTTCAGAACCCCCAACATTTTCATAAAGAGTAAACAGTAAACTAATCCATTTTTCAGGTAGATAGGTAGGTATTCACGTAGGAGAAGAAAATAAAACAATATATTTAAAATATATATTTAACAAAAGCTGTCTCCTTTGTATAGTCCTACGTCACTCCGGTTATGTCCCCGACATTACCCACCCGTCTTTTTTTTTTGAGAACTATTGAAGTTTAGTTAATGAACGTGAGATGAACACAAATCTCAGATCTCAAAGAATCGCTCAAAAATCATCCTCTTGCATTGAGGCTTTATTGAGAAACTTTTTATACCGTGCCATTAACTGCGCCACGAACAATTTCAGATGGAATATATACTTGCTTCCTTGGTGCATCCGGTGTTCATAATACCCGGCATAATTCAACGTTTGCGTCTTCAGACTCATATCGCGATTTTTAACCAGATTCGGTACCAATCCACAGATTATAACATTCGATAGAACGCCTTGGGATAGCAGTTCGTATAGCTGTTTCCTCACCACTTCCAGCAATCTTACAATCTTACATTCAAAATTTTAAGAATATCCTCCTAAGATAGAGCCGGCACTCTTATTCCCAAGCAACGACTCCTAACCGCGGGAATAACCCGCGAAGTAGAATTGGCGCACAAAATCAATCTGCACATAGACAAATAATTTTCAATGGTTCTTCTCAGCGCATCCTGGGTATCTTTGGTCAGCTAATCCACTTCGGACAAGACGAGTCTCATATTCGCTCTACCCACTGGAATCAATTTGCTTGATCAAATTCGACACGACCACCCTACTATATATCACGGCAACCGATTAATTCAACTCGATGTGGTAATTACTGCTGATGGTCCTGATTTCCACCTTCCGGTTCGAGGGCGTTGTGAAATTGATTATCTCATTGCGTAGCCGTTCCGCGCCCGGTTGGTAAAGTTTCCGCAGCAGACACATGATGCGAGTTTTCTTACTGGCCTGGAAGGACCGTAGAACATGCGGGAAGTCTCTCTGGGAGCGAAGCTTAATCAGGTAGTCCAGTTTGAACAGCTGGCGCGGTCGGTTGCGGTCAACCCAGAGAGCCATTGTACACAAAAATATTTGATGTATAATGTATACAAAAATACTTGGTGACTTGTTTTCGTGTTGGCCTTTGTCAAAGTAAGAGCCCCCGCATGCTGCAGACTGACTTGTCGACCGATAGTTCGGTCGGCTTCTTAACCAGTACGGAGAGGTATGCATGTACGCACATTACACCGATTCAATTGGGTCGGTTTTTGCACCAGTACGCCGATCCGACCAAACTGTCGGCTGAAAAAAAAGTCTGTAGTGTGCGGGGGCTCTAAATGTCATCACCTCCAGAGATGTCAGATGTTTTTTTTGAAAGTCTTCGACAAAAAATTGAAATGTTGATGTGTATAAATGGCAGATATTTTTGTAACCGCGAGAATAGCAAAGTAATGTATGAAAAAAGGGGTTGTTAGCGCAGGGAATCAAGTCATAAAGAGTAGAAATACCATATCCCTGCAGCTAGTAACTAAAAATATAAGTCTGCAACAGGATAGGTAGGACATCAAACATCAGTAAAATTGAGAACATGTCTACAAATTTAGCACCGTTGCAATGATGAGAAACAAATTTGGTAAAAAAAAATCGAAGTCGAACGGGTTTCAAAATGCATTATTTTGCTAATTTCAAACCCGATCGGGATTCGCAATAGAGGGGATAGTCAAAGCGTGTCATTCCACAAACTAAGTACTAATACAAATGACACGTGTAATACTACGTAGAGTCGGCGAAGTGCCACTAAAAACATTAAGGCCATCTGAAAAGATTAAAAGAAAATGCATGCCTGAAAATATAATATTCTTCAAATTATATTTAAAATGAAACTATATATTCACATCTGGCATCCCTTGTCGTAAAGAACGAACACAAAGAGGCGAATGTTGTGAATATCGCCAAACACCAAACCATCAGCTAGACTTTTGAGTGTCGCACTATTCTGACATTTCAGCAACAGGACACTCACCAAAGAGCTCGGATTTCTACTGTCAAGTAGAAGCTCACCATGTGTTAGTGTTGTGATAATACTCTTCTCACACTATTGAACTGGCTTTGGGATGGTCACCAAAGATAATCGTAGTACAAAATTTGTTGATTATCTTTGTGTGAGTACCATCACTTGATTCTCACGACAAATCGCAGCTCTGTGCAAGAGCATGACATACTCGCCGTGAGATGAGCGAGCGAACGCGATTCGGATGGGAGCTTTCCGACGGGAGTAGCATGTCGGTGAGAGAGCGAGAATTTCACCACGGGAGCTTTTGCCGATCGGTTGGCACGATCGAGGCGCAGGAGAAATAAATGGGGCAGTTGGTAAAAAGCTGGCAAGCAAGTGAGTTAGATATTGGAGTTTTGTTGACGTGGGACTACGTCTAACCGGAGTATATGGGGGGTAAAATGAAAACCTAAACACAGAACATGCAGGAAAAAATGAAAGATTCCGAATGCTTATAACTCGAACATTTCTTACTGGATCGAAAAGATGTTTGCATCAACTGATAGGGAATATTTCTACGCTTCTATCCTACTTAATAAAATGTTATTTTTCATTAGATAAACAATTGAATAACTGTAAAATGTTGAGCGTTATCTAAACGCCCTAGCTGCCTCGTTTTGATTGGCCCGGTTTACGGTTTCCCTACCACAACCATCAAAACCAAGTAGCCTTGGAGAAATCGGCATTGCAAATACATGAAAATCGGGGATATTTTTGTTCCGACTGAAATGTGTTTCCCTAACACAGACTTCAAATCCATGGAGTGTGGGGAATTTGGCATTGCAAATACATGCAAGTGGTGCACCCGTGGCCGAGTGGTTAGCGTCTCACATTATCATGCCGGGTGTTCGGTTTCGATTCCCGTTCTGGCCGGGGGATTTTTCGTCAGAGAAATTTCCTTCGGCTTGCATTGTGGTCACAATACATTCAAGGCGTGGTATTTGGCTGAAATAATCTCAACTAAGTATCAATAAATGACGCTAGTTGATGCATACGATGAGACGGCAAAAGTTCCACAGGGAACGTTAACGCCATTCAAGAAGAAGAAGAAATACATGCAAGTTGGGGTTATTTTTATTCCGACTGAAATGCGTTTCCCTAACACAGACTTCAAATTCATGGAGCGTGTGGAAATTGACATTGCAAATTCATGCAAGTCAGAAATTGTTTCATTCAATCAAAAATTTAATCAACGCAAACACAAATGATTGGTAAGCTGAGATAGTCCCACGTCAACCTTGCGGTTATATCATAGATACAACCCACCCGTTTGTTTTATCTGTGCGTAGGCGGATTTGGCGATCTTAGCGATCACAGTTTTAGTAGCGTTAAGCGCATTAGTGGATAGTCACAGATATTGACGTGACATCCATCCTCACGGTGTAAAGTGCGAGTTTTGTAGTTTTGCGCACCATCAAAGTGTACGGTATCAGTTGTGTTTCCGATAAAACAGGAAGTGGGTTATATCTATGGTATAACCGCAAGGGTGACGTAGGACTCTCGTTGATATAGAGATCATTTGTATGAAGTTGAATCTGAATTCATTCTGAATGAATGAATATTTGGAGAACTTCGAAAACGAGAGCGTTACGTTGGAGGCACAAGGTTTTATGCATCCAATATTGGATACGGAAATATCCTACTGATGGGGAAGAATAATCTTCAGAAGCTATCCTGTTGATTGCGATTGATTGAAAAACCACAAAACCAAATGTATTTGGTCACAGTGTTACATGGATAGAAAACATTCAATTAAACTCTTTCACATGAATATATTTTGAAAATTCCCAAAGGAACTGGCAGATTATTTTCAGTAACGATTAGTAATTTCCACATTTTCCTCGATACTGGAAGCCCACCAGTGGTTAATGCCAACTCGATAACCATCTGTTAATAGCACTTGATTGAAACATATTTGGTCACAGTGTTACATGGATAGAAAACATTCAATTAAACTCTTTCACATGAATATATTTTGAAAATTCCCAAAGGAACTGGCAGATTATTTTCAGTAACGATTAGTAATTTCCACATTTTCCTCGATACTGGAAGCCCACCAGTGGTTAATGCCAACTCGATAACCATCTGTTAATAGCACTTGATTGAAACATATTTGGTCACAGTGTTACATGGATAGAAAACATTCAATTAAACTCTTTCACATGAATATATTTTGAAAATTCCCAAAGGAACTGGCAGATTATTTTCAGTAACGATTAGTAATTTCCACATTTTCCTCGATACTGGAAGCCCACCAGTGGTTAATGCCAACTCGATAACCATCTGTTAATAGCACTTGATTGAAACATATTTGGTCACAGTGTTACATGGATAGAAAACATTCAATTAAACTCTTTCACATGAATATATTTTGAAAATTCCCAAAGGAACTGGCAGATTATTTTCAGTAACGATTAGTAATTTCCACATTTTCCTCGATACTGGAAGCCCACCAGTGGTTAATGCCAACTCGATAACCATCTGTTAATAGCACTTGATTGAAACATATTTGGTCACAGTGTTACATGGATAGAAAACATTCAATTAAACTCTTTCACATGAATATATTTTGAAAATTCCCAAAGGAACTGGCAGATTATTTTCAGTAACGATTAGTAATTTCCACATTTTCCTCGATACTGGAAGCCCACCAGTGGTTAATGCCAACTCGATAACCATCTGTTAATAGCACTTGATTGAAACATATTTGGTCACAGTGTTACATGGATAGAAAACATTCAATTAAACTCTTTCACATGAATATATTTTGAAAATTCCCAAAGGAACTGGCAGATTATTTTCAGTAACGATTAGTAATTTCCACATTTTCCTCGATACTGGAAGCCCACCAGTGGTTAATGCCAACTCGATAACCATCTGTTAATAGCACTTGATTGAAACATATTTGGTCACAGTGTAACATGGATAGAAAACATTCAATTAAACTCTTTCACATGAATATATTTTGAAAATTCCCAGAGGAACTGGCAGATTATTTTCAGTAACGATTAGATATTTCCACATTTTCCTCGATACTATATAATGATGATGATGGTCCCACCTCTTTCCCCTACAAAGGCTTGAGCGGGACGAGTTATCTTATTGATAATAATTGAGTTACTGAGTTTATTACATCATACTAACCAGTAAGCACATTAAATTGAAAAGAAAACGGACTGGTTATCCCGCAGACATAGATTACTAATCGATAGAACAATTTAAGCCTTTGTCTAAAGTATTCATTCCATGGCATGTCGAGAGAATTTCCAACCCGGGAAGACCCTAGACCGATCGGGAATTGAACCCAATGCCTATGTCAGTATTAGCCATGAATTTTCAAGGGAAATCCCGCTTTATCAGATCCCCGGCCACGGCCTGCAATTGCGATCGTTTCCGAGTTCTAGTAGCTGAGCAAACCCAAGCCTTATTCTAGCCGACACTTCAGGCCCATCACTTCACATATCCCAAGGCATGTCAAGAAAATTTCCAACCCGAAAAAATTCTTGACCGATCAGGAATTGAACCCAATACCTATGTCAGCATTAGCCTAGAATTTACAAAGGAATTCTCGCTTCACTGGATACCCGACAACGGTCTGTTAATCGTTTTCGAGACCATACAGCTGAGCAAACCTAAGCCTAATTCCAGCCGATACTTCAGGCCCTACATTCAACCTGGGGTATAAACGTGTCAACCTGAATCTGCAATGAGATCCGCCACAACACAGAAAAATCTTGATATAATTATCTGTTGAGAAGATGAATTTACAAGTATTCCGATTGAGCTATCCCTAGCTTACCTCAGGTTTCCACATTAAACCCCTTGGAATGACTTTGTTTTATTCGATCAAAAATTCTTTTGCTTTTGTTCAATCTCACGTTTCTCTATGTTTGCCAACGCGCGCGGGCTCAAACTATTGCAGACTTCACAATTATTTTTTAAATTTAATTGAATAACTAAGATATATATAAAAGCAAAAAAAAAAAATACCATCATCACCATAGTCTTGACAAGAAAAATACACGGACACACATACACTCAAAAGACAATAATTTCCTCGTTTTATGAAATAATGAAATAATGATGATGATCTCCTCAAAAAGTTTGTACTGTACGAGTTCTCTTGTTGATCTTTATGTAACAATTATTAAAATAACCAGTAAGCACATTGAAGTAAAAAACAAAACAAACGGACTGGTTATATTACAAACATAGATTCCTAATTGAAGAACAATTTATGTTATCAACTTAACGTATTTAACCCATGGCATGTCGAGAGAATTTCCAACCCGGGAAGACCCTGGACCGATCGGGAATTGAACCCCATGCCTATGTCAATATTAGCCATGAACTTACAAGGGAAATCCCACTTTATCAGATCCCCGGTCACGGCCTGCATTTGCGATCGTTTCCGAGTTCTGGTAGCTGAGCAAACCCAAGCCTAATTCTAGCCAATACTTCAGGCCCATTACTTTACATATCCCAAGGCATGTCAAGAAAATTTCCAACCCGAAAAAATCCTTGACCGATCAGGAATTGAACCCAATACCTATGTCAGCATTAGCCTAGAATTTACAAAGGAATTCCCGCTTCACTGGATACCCGACAACGGTCTGTTAATCGTTTTCGAAACCAGACAGCTGAGCAAACCTAAGCCTAATTCCAGCCGATACTTCAGGCCCTACATTCAATCTGGGGTATAAACGTGTCAACCTGAATCTGCAATAAGATCTGCCACAACACAGAAAAATCTTGTTATAATTATCTATTGAGAAGATGAATTTACAAGTATTCCGATTGAGCTATCCCTAGCTTACCTCTGGTTTCCACATTAAACCCATTTGAATGCTTTCATTAAAAAGAATTGTTTTTGCATATGTTCTATCTCAAGTTGTCTATGTGTGCTAACGCGCGCGGGCTCAAACTATTGAAGATTTCACAAATATTGTTTAAGTTAACCATCATCATTATAGTCTAAAGATAAGAAAATACAAATATCCGTTAAACTTCGTCATCTTACACACTAACATTAATTATATGCAGGGTCAAAAATCTAAATCATGCTTCAAAAACTCTTTACAAATACTACGGAATATTCGAAGGCTTGTTGCTGTCTTTGCTTCATTTGGTAATGTGTTATACAGGCGATATCCTTTATAAAAAAGTGAGTTTTGGGTACATGACATTCGAAAGTTCATGGTTCTGAGGTCACTTGCTTGCCTTGTGTTATATCGGTGCATATCTCTTCCATACGTTATCGTGTTTTGTAAATAGTTCGGTGTCATGCCGCTAACCATCTTATATATGAACGTAAGAGTGCAATATTTGATACGCTGTCCCACTGACATCCATTGTAGGCATTCAAGCATAAATCTTCGTGGAGTAAGTCGATCGCATCTCAATATCAAGCGCATGGCCTTGTTTTGAACAATTTGCATTCTATTCATTTGCCTCTTATTTGCGAGAAATAGCACAGATGCACAATAATCGAAATGTGGAGCGATCAATGCTTTGTAGATGGTAATTTTACTTTCAAAGGTCAAGAATCGATTAATTCTACAAAGCACTCCATATTTTTGAGCTGCCTTCTTTATAGTATAGTTTATATGTTCGTCGAAGCGCAGCGTTTCGTCAAGAATAACGCCAAGATATTTGATTGAAGTCGTTCTTTCCACAGTTTGCCCATCGATAGTTATACTAAGACTATCACTGTCAAGATTGCGTGTCGATACTACCATATACTTTGTTTTGCTAATATTTAACTTAAGTTTTTTCCATCTCAACCATTCGTCTAAGTTTTGCAGTTCACGGTTCATCTTGACGAAGCAATCTTGCAATGTCTCAGCAACAATGAATATCACTGTGTCGTCAGCAAACAAGTTTACGTCACTGTCATTTAACACCTGTTTAATGTCATTAATATAAAGCAAGAAAAGCAGCGGCCCCAGAACACTTCCTTGAGGTACACCCAGATTCACTGGTCCCGCCGATGATTCACTGTCCCTGTAAATAGTGATTTGTGTTCGCCCGTTCAGGTAACTTTCAAACCAGTTCAATACAGGTCCAGTTACATTATAATTGGAAAGCAAATCAAGTAATTTCATTCGATCTACTGTTTCAAAAGCCCTCTTCAAGTCAATAAATACAGCCAATACTATTTTTTTCGTTTTACTGGAAGCCCACCAGTGGTTAATGCCAACTCGATAACCACCTGTTAATAGCCGCGCGTGTATGTGTGTGTAGCGATGTCTTCCCAGGGAACCGTTTGTGGCATCACTCTCCTCCTGATAGATTCCCTTCTGGCCTAGGGTGCACAAACAGGCTCTTGGTGACACCGTTCATCCGCGCTTTCATGATAAACAAAGAGCTTCACCGCAACAGCGACAACATGCTCCAATCGCTGTTCAAATAGAACTGAGTGGATTTCCGAGCGCCGCTCGCTTATATACCGATTGGTGATTTCAATAGCCTGTTTTGAAAGCAATTTTAAGACTATTGAAACAAGTTTTTGGATCAAAAAGTAACAAGTATATAACGCGTAGACATTTTATCTTTCGAATGAAGTGTTTATCATACCATTTCGTTCAGTTGTTTAGGAGCTATTAACGCTCAAAATCTCGGTCTCCGGCGTAACGCTTTCGTTTTCGAAACTTTGATTTTACACCCCGGTATAGAAATGAAAGACGTAGTCCTACGTCAAAATAGGAATTCGTGCAGTGATTGCTGACAGTGAACAGCATTTGGAATAGTTTTTCGGTGCAGTGGATGTCCACGAGAAATCATTGCGGGACGGCACAATGTGATGAAGAAGAATTAAAAAGAAATTAATACAGAAGCTGGTGAAACAAATAAAATACCCACCAGAGTTGGGTGAGTGTAGCAACGGCGGCGACATCAAAGGCGGAACAGCAACGACGGTGGTGACGCGCCAGGTAAGTGCGACTGCATAAGTGCGAGAGTGAGCGAGCGCGAGCGTGAGTGTTGATGTGAGAGTGTGATTAAAATTTGCTCTGTGTTTTGATTTGAAAGCTCTATCCACGAGGTTGATTCAGTGAATATCGCCCCAGTTCTTCCACAAAAACTGAACTGTGATAACTCAATTTGTTTATATGCATTCATACCGCTTGAAGTTCTCCAGAATTTGGAGTAAAAGTTGCTTTGTTGTAGAATTCATTCGATATCCTTGTGGATTTTTTGCTTGGGAAAAAGTGAGTGACAGTTGTCAGTATAAATAAGCTTAGCGACAGGGATTTTGACATTCAGCTCTAGTACTGCCACACTGAAATAATACAACTGAACAGGTTCGTGTAGTGGTAGAATACTGTCAGTTTGAATAGGCAGCTAAATAATAGCTTGAATAACATATTCAATTTGATTTGAATTCGACTTAGCAAATAATAAATCAGATCCAATAAAGCAAGTCAATCCCAATTGTACCGCCAAAGTGAACAGAAGTGTTAAATAAAATTTATTACAAGCCATTTGTCGATCCAAAGTGCATATTGAATTTTTCTAAGTTCCGATTAGAAATCAACGATCCTGCCCTAACATTTGGTGCCGTGACCAGGATTAAGAGATTTCTTTCCCGATTCCGTATCGCAAGAAAATTCAGTGATTTGGATCTCCGTGTCATCATAGTGGAGGAATTATTTTCCGGTTATTGCATTAACCAATCCTCATCGCAAATAGTTCCCGCCTGTGATTCACAAATTATACAAGGCCTGTGAAAAAAGGCTACACGGTACGTGTAATTCCAATCCTGCAGGTATTCTCGTGAGATACCTTGAGATTTTTCTCTCGTTTTATTTAATTCCGGCGGATAATATCATCAACGGACCGCATACATCGCTGGAGGACGGAGGACTGATCGTGATACGAAATACGAATAATACAAGGCATTACGCTCGCCTTGAAAAGGTTAGTAGCGTTCCAAAAATTCTATTTTCTGTATCCAGTTCTACCGGGTCTTTTCTTTTTCCCACCGGTTATCAACTTTCCCGCTCACAATGGATGAGGATCGCACAATGCAGCGACTCACAAATCGCCGTGTATCGCTGATATCATCGCTGGGGAGAGCGGAACAGTTCGTGGAGAATTTCATCGCCGATCGCGACGCATCGCAAGTGCCATTGAGGATAGAGAGTTTGGACACGATATGGAGGAAGTTAGACGACGTGCAGACGCAACTGGAAATTGACGAAGACACCGATGAAGGTATGGCCGCCAATACACAAATACGATCCGATTTTGAATCGGTCTATTTCCGAATAAAAGCCACTCTAAAATCCTATCTACCCTGTATCCCTTCTTCAATAAACACAACTCCTAACTCTGCTATCTCTGGGCTCTCCGGTATAAAGCTTCCGACCATCTCGTTACCAGAATTTGATGGAGACTATAATCAGTGGTTGACTTTCCACGATACATTTTTCGCCCTCATACACTCGAATGCCGATGTATCCGATATTCAAAAATTTCATTATCTCCGTGCTGCAGTTAAAGGAGAAGCAGCGCAAGTAATTGAATCCATTTCAATGTGCTCCGCCAATTATTCAATTGCATGGCAAGCATTAAAATCCCGTTATGCGAACGAATATTTGCTCAAGAAACGACATTTGCAAGCTCTTCTTGATTGTCCTCGAATGAAGAAAGAATCTGCCGCCGCTTTACATAATGTTGTTGACGAGTACGAACGTCACACTAAAATCCTTCACCAGCTCGGTGAGCCAATCGAAGCATGGAGTACAATACTCGAACACCTTTTGTGTCTGCGTCTTGATGAAGCAACACTAAAGTCATGGGAAGATTACGCAACGACAATCGAAATACCAGATTTCAAAAGTCTAATCGAATTTCTACAACGCAAAATTCGTGTGCTTGAATCCATGTCTGTGAATAATCAATCATCACATCCCATGAATTCACAAAATCACAACAACATAATTCGCAAACTTCCATTCACAAAAATCACAACACATACTTCTGCTGAAAAACAACAAAGAACATGTCATGCTTGTGACCAACAACATCCACTGTTGAGATGCCCAACATTCGAAAGAATGAGTCCAACTGAACGTCTCAATCTGATAAACAATCGCCGTCTCTGCCACAACTGTTTTCGCCAAGATCATGTTTCCCGCAATTGTCCATCCAAATACACCTGTCGTCACTGTAAAAGAAGACACCACACTATGCTACATGCCAGTTTCTCCGTGAATGAAACACCAATTATTCATCCAACACCTGTAAATGATTCAAGAAATTCATTTTTCCAACGATCCGCCAGCATAACAAACAATCGTCAGTTTGTTTATGATCATCAACCGCTTGTCACATCTTCCAATCATACCACTGTTGAATCGAACAGTGCTCCACTATCGAATTCGAACGTTATGCTATCAACTGTGGTATTATTAGTTGTCGACGCAAATGGAACTGTGCATCCTGCCAGAGCAATGTTGGATAGCGGTTCGCAATCCAATATCATGAGCGAAAAATTATGCCAACTGTTGAAACTCAAGAAACATAAAATTCAACTACCAATATACGGCATTGGAGAATCTACATCCACCGTACAACATTCAGTTCACACACGTATACGATCCAGAAGATCCAATTTCGAGCTTGATTTAAGCTTCTCCGAAGAAGAACGACAATGCGAAGAACATTATGCTGCGAATGTTTCTAGAACTTCCGAAGGTAGATACATAGTAAAATTACCACGACAACAGAACTTGGATTGTATGCTAGGCGATTCAAAATCGGTAGCTCTCCGCCGATTCGAGATTTTAGAGAAACGATTTTCAAATAATCCAGAATTGAAACTGCAGTACCAAGACTTCATGTTAGAATATCTATCCCTCGGGCACATGAAGCAGGTATTCCCACCAGAAAAAGAAAACATCAGGACATTTTATTTACCACACCATCCAGTATTCAAGAGCTCCAGCAGCACAACAAAAATGCGTGTTGTCTTTGATGGATCAGCCAAAAGTAGTACCGGCTATTCCCTGAATAATGCGCTTCAGGTTGGGCCAACCATGCAGGATGAACTTCTGACTCTATTAATTCGTTTTCGTAGATATCCGATCGCATTAGTGGCTGACATAGAAAAGATGTACCGTCAGATACTAGTACATCCAGCCGATACTCACCTCCAAAGAATTTTCTGGCGCTTCAGTCCTCATGAGCCAATATCAATTACGAATTACAAACCGTTACATATGGCCTAGCCCCATCTTCATTTCTCGCCACTCGAACCTTACAACAATTGGCTGAGGATGAGGGAAACAGTTATCCACTAGGTCGTACAGCATTAATGAAAGGATTTTATATGGATGACCCAATAAGTGGAGTAAACTCCACAGCAGAAGCAATAGAAACACGCCAGCAACTCGATGAACTTCTATCCAAGGGAGGTTTTTGCCTGAGGAAATGTTCATCAAATCATCCAAAGGTGCTTGATGGACTCGAACCACAGCAAATCGGTATGAGTCCTGTCCTTAAATTAAGGCCCAATTCTGCAAGTCGGGCTCTTGGCGTCAGCTGGGAACCGCACACAGACGAATTTTCTTTTCCGTTTGACCACAGTGAAGATAAATTTCCGCCCACGAAACGATCCATCCTTTCATGTATCGCCAGACAATTCGATCCACTTGGTTTGACCGCTCCAGTCACGATAAAAGCAAAAATTCTTCTACAAGAGCTCTGGTTACTTCCATGTGGATGGGATGAAGATGTTCCTGAAAGAATAGAAATGAAATGGAAAAAACAGGAAGTGGGTTATATCTATGGTATAACCGCAAGGGTGACGTAGGACTATCGTTGATTTAGAGATCATTTGTTTGAAGTTGAATCTAAATCCATCCTGAATGAATGAATAAATAAATATTTGGGTGACTTCAAAAACGAAAGTGTTACTTTGAAGACTCAAGGTTTTATGCATCCAATATTGGATACAAAAAACCTTGTTCTGAAGAATAATCTTCAGAAGCTTTCCTGTTAACTGCACTTGATTGACAAATCACAAAACCAAATGTATGTGGTCGCAGTATTATATGGATAGAAAACATTAAAATAAACTCGCTTGAATGTAATTTTCAATTCCAAGGGGAACTGGCAGATTATTTTTCAGCAACGATCATTTCTTTCCAGGTTTCCTCTCGATAACCAGCAAACGAAAAGAGTTGCGTGCGTGTATGTGTGTGTGTGTGGCGGCTGCTTCTATGTCTTCCCGAGGAACCGTATTTCGATGCTGATACTCTCTTGGTCACCTTCTCTTCTCCTTCTGATCGATCGGCTTTTCTGCGCTCCCTCACAGTTAAAACAAACTGATTGCATTTCAGGTCAGGTCAAGCCAGGTTATGAATACCTCGATCCCTCGCCGTTCAGCTCGTTCAGTAACGATGTTGTCTTGTCGATGTCCTCAGGCGTCGTGCACAAATTACGTAACGCAAAAATCCGGATTTTGAACCTCCCCCCCCCCCTTTCGTAACGCAATTTCCTATCTCTAATAAACAGAAAGTAACGCAACATCTAACCCCTCCCCCCTTATCGCGTTACGTAATTTGTGCACGACGCCTCACGAAAAATGAATGGGTTTCACCACCAGAATATCATTTCAGTATGCTTTTCGTGCGTGATTGAATCGAGAGAAAGGTGGTTTACGATGGCAATTTGGAAGGCAAACTAGAGGAGAATGAACTCTCTGAGTATGAAAATTTCGGCGACTGAGCAATAATCGATTGAAAATTATATAATTTTGGCGATACGAAACATTTTCCGTTTTTCATGTTATGCATCCATTATTGGATACGAAAATATCCTACTGATGGGAGAGAATAATCTTCAGAAGCTTTCCAGCTAATTACACTTGATTGAAAAATAACGAAAACAAATGTATTTGGTCGCTGTGTTCGCCATATAATTAGAAAACATTAAAATAAACTCTTTCACATGGATGTATTCTTCAATTCCCAGGGAACTGGCAGATTATTTTTCAGCAACGATTAGATCTTTCCGGAATTTTCTCGATGCTGTATGGCATCCAAACGAAAATTCTCATTTCAGTTTGGCCTGCAAAAAACTTTTCTGAACTCTAATCCATCAAATTTGGAGCCCTGAAAAGGGCCGTTGATTATATGCTAAGCTAATATAGCACCCTCTCCTTGGATTCGACGGGCCAGCTGAATGTCCTTGGGCATGATGTGACGCGTTTTACGTGGATAGCACACAAATTTGTATCTTCGAATAAGCCTCCTGCAGCGTCATAACCGCGGAACTTTGGAAGCGCAAGTCGGTTTTGAAGTCCTGAGCAATTCCACGAACCAAAAGCTGCAAACGTAGCTTGCGGATCAGCAATTCGGCCGACTTCCGATAGCGATGAATTTCACGCAAAGTTCCCGGTCGATAGCGATGTGGCTTCTTCACCTATCCTGCGGCTGGTGTGCTTATCCGAGCTGCTTTCGTGTGCCTTACCACTGAAAGACTAACCTGCTATCTGCTTGGTCCCAAACAAACGAGTCGTCACAGTGCGAGAGTAGAGTAAGAAATGAACGAAAGCAAAGGAAGCGTCATTTTATAACCTGTTTTCGAAGCTATCATTAAGCTATTGAAACAATTTTCCGACTCAATAAATAGCAATCATATAACTCTTGGACATTTTATCTTTTGTATGAAATGATTATCACTGTTCCGTTGATCCGAAGCAGAATGAATCACGCTTAAAGAAGGAATGGATTTTTTCTTGGAATTTAGTCAGCAGAAATAATGCCCTTTCCCAACACTTAAAAACGACAAACGGTAAACAGTTTCATCAAAGTGATTTCTTCGATATGGGGATATATTCACTACATCATGTCATGTATTTCATATTCTTCATTATGAAATCCATATCCATGGCACCTATCGGTATCGAATTATCATCGACACCGCGATTTTCGCTAAATGCTCCTTTCAGTTCGGCCTGTAAAAAACTTTTCTGAACTCTAATCCATCAAATTTGGAGCCCTGAAAAGGGCTGTTGATTATATGCTAAGCTAATATAGCACGCTCTCCTCGGATACGATGGGCCAGCTGGATGTCCTTGGGCATGATGTGACGCGTTTTGCATGGATAGCACACAAATTGGTATCTTCGAATAAGCCTCCTGCAGTGTCATAACCGCGGAACTTTGGAAGCGCAAGTCGGTTTTGAAGTCCTGAGCAATTCCACGATCCAAATGATGCAAAGGTAGCTTGCGGATCAGCAATTCGGTCGACTTCTGATAGCGACGAATTTCATGCGAAGTTCCCGGTCGATAGCGATGTGGCTTCTCCACCTATCCTGCTACTGGTGCGCTTATCCGAGCTGCTTTCGTGGTGCCTTACCACCGAAGGACTAACGAGCTGTCTGCTTAGTCCCGATGAAACGAGTCCTCACGGTGCGAGAGTAGAGTAAGAAATGAACGAAATGATGATGATGATGTTGAATTAAAGAGGCTTTAAACTTTTCAGTTCATTCGCCTCTAGCCTTGAGAAAGGCCTTGGGTTTTTTTTTTTTAAATCAAATTTCGCGCATGCTTCCTCTGCTCTCGTTTCCGGTGAATCATGTATATAGTGTAATAATTGTATAACATATGCTGGAAGAGAAGTACGTTAGTAATGGGAGGCATATTTGGTCACCTGGTAGTAGAAATAAGAAATAATTATATCAAACACGCTGAAAGAAAATAAAATGAGAAATGATGTCTAGCCCAGGAAGCTGAAAGTGAATTATATGGTAATTAAAAGATGTTAATTGACTTGTGTGCCATCCACGCAAAATTTGAATTCGTATGTCGGAAAAGAGCCTTTTTTTTACAAAAAATTAAAATCTGTGTATTTTGTTGTGAGTGTGTGTCTAAGTGTGTGTGTGGGTGTGTTTGGTTTGTGATATCTAACTACATATCTAACTAATTTTTTTTTTGTTTTTTGTTTTGTTTTTTTTTATATATATATTTATTAATTTTTTTTTTTATAAATAAAATGTGTGTGACCTAACATATGTAATACGTTGGTAACACATATATTAGCTCACAAGCATTAGGTGTTAGTATGAATGATGTGGTTAAGTCTGTAACATATAGTAAATAATTGTATAATGGTTAAATAAGCTCCAAAAGATCCGTCTCCTTCAGGAAATGCAGTAATTTGTCCTCCTCCAAGTTATCTCTTGCTAGGGCTGTCCTTGGGTTGTCAGCTATCTGAAACTTAGTTCTCATAAGGTTGTAACGTGGGCAGACAAGTAGAAAATGTTCTACGGTCAGCCTGACGTTACAGGTATTACAAATGGGTGGTTCGGTTTTTTCAACCAAGAACCTGTGCGTTAATTTGGTATGTCCAATACGAAGACGTGTTAGACATACTTGAAAAGATCTTTGGTTTCTATCCATCCAAGGATGGGTAGTGTTTTTAATTTTTCTCAAAAAAGTATCTCTGCAGATGTTCCATTCGTTCTCCCAGCACGTCATCAGAGATGAGTTAACCCATCTGGTTATATCATCAGATGGGACGCTTCGGATGTTCTCCCTTCTTTGGCTAGGCGATCAGCCTCTTCGTTACCGCGGATTCCACAGTGACCTGGGATCCAGCAGAAGGTGATATCATTTTGGGCAGTTTTCTCTTCAATTGCGAGTACCCATGGATGTTTGCTACTTCCGCTCTCAAGAGCAAGAAGCGCGCTAGCAGAATCGGTGAAAATAACCGTCTTTCTGTTGTGTTCGCACTTTGATGTAGCGATAAGAAGTGCCGCTAATTCAGCTGAAAATACCGAACAGATATTTGGGAGTTGGAACTTAACTTGCAGGTTATTAGCAAAAATGCCGATACCTACTTGTAAACCATCAAAGGATCCATCTGTAAAGATCTTGTGGTGAAAAAGGTATTTACTGTGGATGTGGTTGTTGAAAAAGGCCAAAACTATGCTGCTGTTTTCACCAGCTCGCACAGAGTTTTTAATTGACCAATCAATCTGAGGTTCCCGTTTATACCATGGTCGAAGGTTAATAATGGGAATTGGTGCAATCGTTGGAAGAGTGGTTCGGCATGTATCCTGCAACCAGTTATTCACTCTCACAAGTGAGGATTCAAATGTTGGATGTTTCTCAAGCGTTCGTATCGCGCGCGTGCTGTAGAATCTCGTGAGGAACAATTTGAAGGGTAAATTGCCTGACTCAGCGAGTAACGCTTTACTTGGGCTAGTTCTAAAGGCCCCTGATGCTAGTCTTATTATCTTTTGATAGCTAGGCCTCAGTTCTTCAAGCGTTTTCCAGGTGGTACGGCTGAAGAGTTCAATACCGTAAGTAAGTTTGGAATAGACTAAGCTTCTTCCAATGTTGAAGATAGTTTTGCGGGATCCTGTTCGGCTTCGACCGCTTATAACGCTAACTAAATTAAGGCGGTTTTTAATGTCCGATATTGTACTCTTAATATGTTTATTGAACGTGAGTTTTTTGTCCACAATTACACCGAGAATTCGTGCAGAATTGACTCGTTTAATGGAACTACCGTTCAGAAGATAAGAACGTAGTTTTTTCCTGTGACGCTTATTGTTGCAGCAATGAAGAACTTGAGATTTTTCAGCTGAGATCCTAAATCCCACGGAATTCGCCCAGTTATTAACAGACGAGATTCCTTCCTGAAGTCTTCTTCTTGCTAGTTCTGGGAATGAGTTTTTTGAAATTAGCAGAATATCATCTGCGTATAGCAAAGCGTCAATATTTTGGGGTATGGCATCAAATAATGATTGCATCGCTATCAGGAAAAGAGCAACCAATAGCACAGAACCCTGTGGCACTCCATTTTCTTGCAGTTTACTGGTGGAAGTGGCTCCTCCGAGAAGAACTTTGAAACTACGATTTTGTAGAAAACTGCGAATTATCTCGAACAAATTACCTTCGATACCCCATTGATGGAGTTGGTCCAAGATATTATATCTCCAGGTTGTATCGTAGGCTTTGGATATGTCCAACAGAGCGAGTTTCCCGTGGAGGTGGTCTCGCGTGATCACGTGAAGGTGTTGATCAAGTTGGCTGAAGTACGTATTGGTACCATTGCCTTGACGAAAAGCATGTTGTCGAGGATCCAGGAGATGACGTTCTTCAAGGTTCGTCATCAATCTCCGTTTGATCATTCTCTCGAAGACCTTACCTAGGCAATTGAGAAGGGTGATGGGACGAAAACTAGTGGCTAGTGGTTTTTTCTCCATCGGTTTAAGGATGGGAATGGCCTTCCTTCCATGAGTCGGGGAAACATTTGCTAGCCCAAAGGTTATTATAAATTTGGAGCAGCGACGTTTTGACGTGGAAAGGTAAATGTTTTAATATGCTATATTCTATTTCGTCTGGTCCGGCTGATTTGCCTTTGGACTTACTAATGGACCACAACATTTCTTTCATAGAGAACCTGATATTGTAAATATGAGGTTCCCCTGAGTCCGAGGGAAACTCTGTAGTCTCCGCGACAGTTTTACGAGCTTTGAAGTCGCTTTTGTAGTTGGAGGTGGCAGAAGTACTAGCAAAATGGTCAGCTAAATGTTCAGCAATGGTTCCGGGATCATCGGTAGTGGTACCATTGATCGTAATGGAATAGCCTCGCGATCTTCTTTTGCCACTGATTGCATTAACCTTGCTCCACAGTTCACTAGAAGTTGTCTGAGGGCAAAAGCTATCAAGAAATTTAGGCCAGCTATTTTGTTTAGCTTCCGCTATAATTTTCCTTGCTCTAGCTCTAGCAGATTGAAAATCAGCTAGGGCAAGTACGTTTGTCTCACTACCGTCCAGTTGTCTTCTAAGCTTCCTTAGCGCTTTTCTTCTGGATTTAATGGCCTGTTTGACATCATTATTCCACCATGGGACTGCCTTCCGGCCGGAGATACCACTAGTGCGGGGTATATTAGCTTTCGCAGCTGCGAAAACGGCTTGGGAAAACTCCTCTACTGAATAGTTACCCTGTGCAGGTAACAGATGCGAAATGGTTGATTCGAAACCATCCCAGTCGGCAAATTGGTACAACCATCTCCTTCGCAGGAGGATTTTTGGATTACTGGTCAGTGTTCGGATGTGAATGGGAAAATGATCACTTCCTCTTAGATCATCATCGACACACCATCTGACTCTGGGCGCAAGGTCCCATGAGGTAATCGTTAAATCAATTGAAGAAGTAGAGCCAGAGTGTTCATCCATACGAGTATGTTGGAAGTCGTTCAGGATGATGAGGTTGAGTTGTTCAAGGATTTTTAAAATAATTTTACCTCTTAAATTGCATCTTTGGCCACCCCATACAGTATGGTAGGCGTTAAAATCACCCATGATTATGAAAGGGTGTGGTAATTGTTGAATGGCATTGTTCATTTCTGCTTCCAAATTACTGTTACTATGCGTTGGGGAAATGTATATAGAAGCGAGGGTTAACCGTAACGGTCCCGTGAGTTGGATTGCGCATATCTGTAACTGTGATGAAATTTGGATGAGGGTATGTGGGAGATGGCTCAAAACAGCGAGGCATACTCCACCCTGGCGTGAGGTAAGTCCCTCACGGAAGTACCACTTGTATTTATCTTGTAGTGAAAGTTTAAAATCGGGTGTAATCTTAGTCACTCTGGCTTCTTGGAATGCAAGTGTTAGTGGGAGATGTTTCTCCTCAGCTAACATTAATTTAATTTCATCCATTGACCTACTAAGCCCACGCAAATTCCATTGAATGGCAAGTTTTTGGTTGGATGTTGAATCTTGGACAACAGGTGTACTGTTTTTGTGTGGAGTGTTGAATTTTAAGAAATGTTATGGAGGCTCTTGAAGGGTTTAATTAATTTGGAAGGAGGTATATCAGAAATTATTTTGACTGTTTGTTACCTTTGGAAGTCTTGGTCTTCAGTCTATGGTCAAATTTTAAATAATTTGGTATTGTTCGATTCGTATTGGGTACTGTTTTGTATGAAGTGGATGGTTGAGGGTCGGCCTGTTGTGGGGCGGCCGGTTGAGAGATTTCTGGTTGTTGGTTTTTATATCTTTTCCTTGTTTTATCATTAACGCGGAAATTTTCATCTTCAGATGATTTCAAATCATCTGAAGTTGAAGTTTTTGAATTTTTGATCTTACGTTTATTTAATTTTGCTGATTCAGTTTCCATGGGAATTTCTGAATCAGTTTGGGAATCGGAAGTGGAGATGGTATATTCAATGTCTGGCTGGTTAACTATCGGTGTGGAAACCGTTTGGATGATTGGGGTAGGGTTGGGCTGCGTGCAGTTGCACTTGCAGCGATTGCATCCTGTACTTTGGGCTACATTAAGTCTCTCTTGGACTTTGCTTGCGTAAGAGGATCCATTTACCTTGGCCTGGAAGCTTAGTTTGGCTTCCTTGTAGGATATGCCTTGGTCAACTCTCACTTTGGTGATGTTATTTTCCATGACCCATGCAGGGCATTTTCTATACGTAGAAGGGTGGTTGCCACTGCAATTTACACAGAAGGCAGGAGCGTTGCAAATGAAGTTCTTGGCTGTTTCTTCATTGCCTAGTTCTGGGTGTGCTTGTCCACAGTTTCGGCATAATTGGATCTTGGTTCTACATTTTTTTGAAGTATGTCCGAATTTGTAGCAGCCGAAGCACTGCATCGGATTCGGATAAAAATTGCGCGTGGGGGCGCGGATGAAGCCAAAGTTAATATATTCCGGAATTACAGTACCTCTGATGGTCAAAATCAGGGTTGGAGTTGGAATTAATTCCTTCTTGGTTGGGTCCATACGGGAAATTCGTTTGATCGCAATAACTCTTAGGTCAGCAACCTCTTTTAAAAGTACAGCTTCTGCCATATCAATCACATCCCTACAGGATACCACGCATTTGCGTTGGTTCAAGGTAGGGTGATAAGTTATCTCCACAGGGGTTTTGTCAATTAATGACCCAGGAGTGCATCTACATATTCCTTGTTACGAATATGGATCACGTGTTGCAACTTATTGTTTTCATCACGCTGTGGTCTCGCGTCCTTGAAATCGCGATCCGTAACAGCTTGGATGGTTTTTGATACTACAAACGGATTTGATGGTTGGGGGGTTATCATTTGATGCTTTGAGGAGTAAAATTTGAAGCTCCCCGCATAGGGGGTCAGCCCAGAGAGGAGAGGTGCGTGTGGTGGGCACGCCATTATAAAGATTTGTTGACTTACCGGCACTGCTGGAAGCCATGGTAAAGGCTGGCTATTCCCGGGAGGTACAGCCAGGAAGGTTGATGTAGAGATACACACTAGAAATGGCACTAATGCAGAATAAAAAAAAAAAAAGGCTCAACAGTTTCGGAGCTTGTTTCAAAAAAGTTTTTAAATTTCACTAGAAACACTACTTTCAATACAATGAAACACTACTATAATGTCTATGAGGTTTAAAGAAAAACTGTTATAAATATCACTAACACTATGTACTGCTGCTGGGGGGGTGCGCCCCCGCACCGGAGAAACGGTAGTGTGGGTACACCACCACTCTGCAGTCCAGGATCAAACACCAGCTGAAAATAAAAACCACCACCAGAGATAAGTAACCAGTAATAATAATGTGGGATATATATAAGTGAGCTGCAAAAAACGCGCCAAAAACAGGGACCGACGCTAGGGGCAGTGAAAACTGCCGGTATCGAAAGCCCTCAACCGTCTAGGCTATTCGGTGGCCTCCTCCTTGTCCTCGTCTTGTACACCTGCGAGAAAAACTTTATTTAGGACTGATTAGAGCCTCAAGGAATTTCCTTTAGCATAGAACCAGTTGTGTGAGGAGAAAACTTCTATTTTTTGCTACTCTTTTCAAAGGGGCGCTAAAAACATGACCATCTCGGTTGAATGTCAGAAGCACCGTGGATCGTTACGGCAGCGGAGCGGGGATTTTTAAGCTGACTGGCTGGCTCGAGAATTACGCATGTGTGAGACTGCGACCAATGTTTCGTTCATTTTTTTCTTTTTCCTTTCCAATCGTGCTTCATTCTGTTTCGCTGCTGCTCTGGTTGCCCGTTTTGGTCGGTACGATTTCAGGAGCACAAAATGGACCAATCAAAAATGGGCACATAGTGCATTTTGACAATGCTTGATATTTCACAATTATTCAATTATTTATCTCAAGAAAAATGAAATGTTATTCGTTATGATAGATGCGTAGATATATTTCCTATCAATTGATGCAAAAACCTTTGCGATCTATTGAGAAATGCTCGAGTTATAAGCGTTCCAAATCTTGCATTTTTTCCTACTTGTTCAGTGCCTAGATTTCCATTTCACCCCCTATATCTTCCGGTTAGACGTAGTCCTACGTCAAAATTATTGCTCAGAATTACCACAAATAGCAAATTATAAAACCAAAAGGTTCGCATTCCTACCCAATTCAACTGTGCAGTTGCATTTTTTCGCCGATGCATCAGAACGAGCATATGGTGCATGTGGATATGCCAGATCCACCGATTCCAATGGGCAAGTGTACGTCCAATTAATAGCTGCTAAATCCAAAGTCGCGCCGTTGAAGCAGCTCTCCATACCAAGACTGGAATTATCAGCAGCTGTTCTAGCATCCAGATTGTATTGCCGAATAGTTGAAGCCTTAAATATGAATATATCTGCTACATATTTCTGGTCCTATTCTTCTGTGACTCTTGCTTGGTTACGATCACCTCCGACTACGTGGAAAACTTTCGTGGCTAACAGGGTTTCAGAAATCCAACAGGACACCCATGGATCACCCTGGAACCATATAGCAGGAAAGCAGAACCCTGCAGATCTCATAACGCGTGGAATAGGCGTCGAAGATTTCGTCATTAATGACCTATGGCATCATGGACCTCCGTGGCTTAAATTATCGCCCGATGAATGGCCATCGTCAACAACTGATCATGATGCATCTGAAGAAGTGCTAGAAAAAAGAAAAATTGTATTAGTCACACAAGCACAACCGAACATAAACAGCATGTTTACGATTTTTTCCACCCACACAAAATTGCTCCGAGTAACTGCCTACTGTATCCGATTCATTACATCTTGTCGACGTCGTTCACCAATAGTTCCTGGAAGCAAATTGATACCACTTTCCGTCGATGAGCTTTCGAATTCCTGCAAGAAATTAGTAAAATTAGCCCAAGCAGATGTGTTTCATGAAGAATTAAGGGAATTAGGGAAGGGAAAAACATTACCGAAAAATTCATCATTGCGTCTACTATCACCATTCATAGACACTGAAGGGATTCTCAGAGTAGGCGGAAGACTAAATCTATCTGATCAATCTTACCTCACAAAGCATCCTATCCTCCTTCCTGGCTTTCATCCATTCACACGAACACTTGCACAACATTATCACCTGAAATTGTTGCATGGTGGCGGCCGTGTAACGCTAGCTAAAATGCGCCAAGAATATTGGCCAATTAACGGAAGACGAATAATAAATAGCATAATTCGTAATTGCTATCAGTGTGCGCGCGCTTCGCCCACACCCGCTAAACAACAAACTGGTCAATTGCCACAACAAAGAATAACTCCAAGTCGCCCATTCTCAGTGGCTGGAGTAGACTATGCTGGCCCTTTGTACATAAAACCGATTCACAAGAGAGCATCACATACAAAAGCATACATTTGCATTTTCGTATGCTTCACCACGAAAGCCGTGCATATAGAACTGGTGAGCGATTTGTCAACACCAGCATTCTTATCGGCCCTAAGAAGATTTATTTCCCGGCGAGGCCGCCCAAATCAGATTCACTCCGATAATGGGAAAAATTTCGAAGGAGCACGAAACGAATTACACGAACTTTACCGGCTACTACGAAACGAAAATGCAACACAACAAATCACAAATTTTTGAACAAATGAAGGCATACAATGGCATATGATTCCACCAAAAGCCCCCCACTTCGGCGGATTGTGGGAGGCAGCTGACAAGGTAGCCAAAAAGCATTTGTATCGACAGCTGAGAAACACTATGCTCACATTTGAGGATTTATCAACAATTTTGACCGAAATTGAAGCGTGCATGAATTCACGGCCACTCACACCATTGACCGAGGACCCGAACGACTTGGCCGTGTTAACACCCACACATTTCTTGATTGGGGAATCACTGTCCGCTCTCCCCGATCCCGACTTCACCGGACATACAACAAACAGACTCAACCACTATCACCTGCTGCAACAACGAGTGCAGCAATTCTGGCACCAGTGGAAAACCGAATACCTCCAAGAACTGCAGAAGGAAAACAGACACCACCGAAAAACATCATTCCAAACAGACAGGATGGTCGTCATTGTTGACAAATTTCTTCCACCAGTCAAATGGTCATTGGGCCGAATCATCGAAGTTCACCCTGGAAAAGACGGACTCATCCGAGTCGTCACACTTCGCACCGCAAGAGGAACTATCCGCCGACCTATCACAAAGATTTGCCCGCTTCCGTACGAAAACACTGAAAATTCCAACAATTTTTCGGATTCCTAAAGAAAAACACTTTCGATTCGATTCCGTTTATTTTCAAAACAAAACAAATTGTAAATACCGAACTGACATTAGATTAACCAGAGTGAAATTCAGGAATTTCAGGTGGCGGCGATGACAGTTGTCAGTATAAATAAGCTTAGCGACAGGGATTTTTACAGTCAGCTCTAGTACTGCCACACTGAAATAATACAACAGAACAGGTTCGTGTAGTGGTAGAATACTGTCAGTTTGAATAGGCAGCTAAATAATAGCTTGAATAACATATTCAATTTGATTTGAATTCGACTTAGCAAATAATAAATCAGGTCCAATAAAGCAAGTCAATCCCAATTGTACCGCCAAAGTGAACAGAAGTGTTAAATAAAATTTATTACAAGCCATTAGTCGATCCAAAGTGCATATTGAATTTTTCTAAGTTCCGATTAGAAATCAACGATCCTGCCCTAACAGTGAGTGAATGACTCCGAGACTATCTCTGGCGATATCGTAACCAATAAGTTTTATCCGAGGTGCGATTATTGCTAGTTGAAAACTAAAAAAAAATTAAGGGGTTGTATCTAGGACACAACCGCATATTTTCGACGTAGAACTACGCAATTATATTATGCAATCCACTTGTTTACAACTTCGAATATTATTTTAGAATGCATCGAAATTTTTGTAATAGATTATGTCCTTCGTTACAAATAAATTTGATGAACGTCCTTTTACGTTTGATATGATGCCTAGGACTACCAAAATATGTGAAAGGAAAAATTGTCAAACGATCATTGTATTTTACATTTCCCTCTGAAATTTTTGCACATCTCATGTTTATGAAGTTCTCGAACCGCGAAAGTTTATTCTCCTCTAGTATCTGAAATGACGATTTTCCCAGGCTTCTCAGTTTAAAAGTACGTTTAGAGAAACATAATCCGGTCCCCCAAGCACATTAATTTTGAAGTCCGTGTTAAGGGAACACAGCTCGGTGGGAACAAGAATACCCCTAACTTGCATGTATATTTGCAAAGCGGATTTCAACAGGTACATCGATTTTGAAGTCTTGGGGAAACCGACCCAATCGAAACTTGGCAGTTAGAGATTTTAGATAACGCTTGATATTTTATAGTTAATCAATTATTCATCTCATGAACATTTTATTAATTATGATAGACGCGTAGAAATATTTCCTATCAATTGATGCAAACATCTTTCCGATCTATTTTTGACGTAGGACTACGTCTTTCATTTCTATACCGGGGTGTAAAACCAAAGTTTCGAGAACGAAAGCGTTACGCTGGAGACCGAGATTTTGAGCGTTAATAGCTCTTAAACAACTGAACGAAATGGTATGATAAACACTTCATTTGAAAGATAAAATGTCTACGCGTCATATACTTGTTACTTTTCATCCAAAAACTTGTTTCAATAGTCTTAAAATTGCTTTCAAAACAGGCTATTGAAATCACCAATCGGTATATAAGCGAGCGCCGCTCGAAAACCCACTCAGTTATGATTGAACAGCGATTGGAGCATGTTGTCGCTGTTGTTGTGAAGCTAATTTCGTTTATCATGAATGCGCTGATGAACGGTGTCACCAAGAGCCTGTTTGTGAACCTAAGGCCAAAAGGGAATCCATCAGGAGGAGAGTGATGCCACGGTTCCGCTTGAAACATCGAAGCAGCCGCCACACACACACACACACACATACACGCGCGGAATTCTCGTTGCTATCATCGTTGCTGAAAAATAATCTGCCAGTTCCCCTGGGAATTGAAAAATACATTCATGCGAAATAGTTTATTTTAATGTTTTCTATCCATATAACACTGCAACCAAATACATTTGGTTTTGTTATTTTTCAATCAATCGCAATTAACAGGAAAGCTTCTGAATATTTTTTCCCCATCAGTGGAAATTTTCGTATCCAATATTGGATGCATAACATGAAAAACGGAAAATGTTTCACATCGCGAAAATCAAGTCATTTTCGAGCGATTATTTGCTTTCTACTCATATAATGCTTCGACCAAATACATTTCGTTTTGGATTTTTTCAATCAAGTGCGATCAACGTAAGAATGTAAGAATGTAATGAACGTGAGAATGCGAATGTCTTTCGGCAATTTATTAGAGGTGCAATGAATCTTTAGGAATTCCCGCTCTACGCGCACTGGCAAACAATGTTTACTCAACAATTTCTCAAACTAGAAATGGGTGTTGTGAGAGAGGATTAGCGAACGCGAAAACGACAAACGGGAGAAAGATACGTTTGGAGGTTGAAGGAAATTGGCAGAAAACTTCTTCATTCTATCATTCAAATAATGTGATTCATACCACATCGTTTCGCCAGAAAGAGATTATTAATGCTCAAAGGAGGAATCGAGTCCTCCGAGTAAATTACCCAGCGCAAATTAGAGTCGACTATCGATTGCGGCATTCGTACACAAATAATTTTATAATGCAGTTTCACCAAAGTGATTTCTTCGGATATATTCACTACATCATGTCATGTATTTCATATTCTTCATAAGGAAATCCATATCCATGGCACCTATCGGTAACGAATTATTATCGAAACCACGATTTTCGCTAAATGCTCCTTTCAGTTCGGCCTGTAAAAAACTTTTCTGTACTCTAATCCATCAAATTTGGAGCCCTGAAAAGGGCCGTTGATTATATGCTAAGCTAATATAGCACGCTCTCCTCGGATACGATGGGCCAGCTGGATATCCTTGGGCATGATGTGACGCGTTTTGCATGGATAGCACACAAATTGGTATCTTCGAATAAGCCTCCTGCAGCGTCATAACCGCGGAACTTTGGAAGCGCAAGTCGGTTTTGAAGTCCTGAGCAATTCCACGAACCAAATGCTGCAAAGGTAGCTTGCGGATCAGCAATTCGGTCGATATCTGATAGCGAAGAAATTCATGAGAAGTTCCCGGTCGATAGCGATGTGGCTTCTCCACCTATCCTGCGCTACTGGTGCGCTTATCCGAGCTGACTTCGTGTGCCTTACCACCGAATGACTAACGAGCTGTCTGCGAAAGACTAACGAGCTCGAGTCCTCACGGTGCGAGAGTAGAGTAAGAAATGAACGAAAGCAAAGGAAGCGTCATTTTATAAACCATAAAAGTATAGAATCTAAATCCCACCCTTATTATATTCGTGAGTATACAGTAAGCTTATACAATAAAGAGGGTGGGGTTTACATTCGATTCTTTTATGTTTTATAAAATGACACTTCCCTTGCTTTCGTTCATTTCTTACTCTACTCTCGCACCGTGAGGACTCGTTTCATCGGGACTAAGCAGACAGCTCGTTAGTCTTTCGGTGGTAAGGCACCACGAAAGCAGCTCGGATAAGCGCATCAGCCGCAGGAAGCGTGAAGAAGCCACATCGCTATCGACCGGGAACTTCGCATGAAATTCGTCGCTATCAGAAGTCGACCGAATTGCTGATCCGCAAGCTACCTTTGCAGCATTTGGTTCGTGGAATTGCTCAGGACTTCAAAACCGACTTGCGCTTCCAAAGTTCCGCGGTTATGACGCTGCAGGAGGCTTATTAGAAGATATCAATTTGTGTGCTATCCATACAAAACGCGTCACATCATGCCCAAGGACATCCAGCTGGCTCATCGTATCCGAGGAGAGCGTGCTATATTAGCTTAGCATATAATCAACAGCCCTTTTTAGGGCTCCAAATTTGATGGATTAGAGTTCAGAAAAGTTTTTTACAGGCCGAACTGAAAGGAGCATTTAGCGAAAATCGTGGTGTCGATGATAATTCGATACCGATAGGTGCCATGGATATGGATTTCATAATGAAAAATATGAAATATATGACATGATGTAATGAATATATCCCCATATCGAAGAAATCACTTTGATGAAACTGTTTACCGTTTGTCGTTTTTAATTGTTGGGAAAGGGCATTATTTCTGCTGACTAAATTCCAAGAAAAAAGACGGGTGGGTAATGTCGGGGACATAACCGGAGTGACGTAGGACTATACAAAGGGGACAGCTTTTGTTAAATATATATTTTAAATATATTGTTTTATTTTCTTCACCTACGTGAATACCTACCTATCTACCTGAAAAATGGATTAGTTTACTGTTTACTCTTAATGAATATGTTGATGGTTCTGAAAATAACCTTTGGTGTTGTGTTTTTGTTATCACTCGATATTCCCATCTTGTTCGGCTAAACCTTCCTGTTTAGCGATTTGTTGTCACTCGCCACAGCTTTCACAGTTGGAAAATTTCTTCCCATCCAGCTTGTGACATATTTTACAGTAAATTACATTCAATGGCACGTCGCATTACCACCACTCAGTGCCGGATTGGAGGTAATTTTAACCTGTAATTGAACATTTGCGATGACAGTGGTACAGTGTCGACTTTCAATGTGGGGTCATAATTTGGATCTCTATGTTTACAAAAATGTCCAACTAAATAAGTCACATTACATGTCCGTCCAATTAGCAAAATGTCGAACTAATTGTAGATTACTGTACTTTAAATCTGGAAACAATTTAAGAATTGGTGAAAATTGAATAATTAGGAAAGTCCCCAACTATCAATAAGCTCAGAACAACTGCCAAATTCACATACTATGAAAACATCAATTTGTGTTTTATTATTATTTTGGATAATGTTTTAGAAAGCATTGAACTTTATTTCCTAAACTCTTTTTTGGAAGGTTTAATGGCCCTGAAAAGCGCCTTGTTTTATGGAATGGTTCCAATTTAGAAAACTTAGTACTCGTGGTTTTGAAAAAAACCATTTCGAACGCCCTCGATGCCGCCTTGTTCTGGATTTGCCGCCAAAGCAGTTTGTATAAAGAACAAACTTTTTTCTTCTGCTACCTGATGCCGTTTTGCGATTGCGTTTGCCACTCGCCATTCGCTGCAACTGCCTGTTGTCTTGATGTCCGCCGAACCGAATGTGTTCTGTTCCGAATGCAGGTTTTCTTATCGTCGCGAGCAGCTTTGCCAGCTAACTCGATCACTCCGGCGGCCGAAACTATATAACGCCGGCGAGGTGGACTGGTACACAGGTACTAACGCGCTCGACCTAGCTACCTTTTCCGGTGCAATTGGCGGATACACCTACGGGAAATTGCAGACCACCACGGTTCGAGCGGGATTTTGCCTTTCCCTTCTCTTTTCCTCCTTTGTTGAGTACACGATGCCGATGTTGTACAACCACACGGGTTTACGGTTTGAAAGAAAATTAAATATTTTTTTGGGGTCCGCGTGTTTTATACTCTAGCGGTACACACTCACAGGATAGAGACAAATCGGCAGACTCAGCCAAAGGGGCGGGTCCAACGAGACGAACGAATGAGCGTTAAAAGGGAGCGATGGCAAAAAAATACATAATTAGAGGCGAATGAACTGCAAAGTTTAAAGCCTCTTAAAAACAAAGAAAGAAGAAGAAAAATACATTCATTACGGTTTGTTCGCTCGTTGGATTCACATACAGACTAAAAAGGGTCCTTTTCAGGATCACAAAAAGTCTAAAGAGTTTATTGTTTTGTTATCACTCGATATCCCCATCTTGTTCGGCTAAACCTTCCTGTTTAGCGATTTGTTGTCACTCGCCACAGCTTTCACAGTTGGAAAATTTCTTCCCATCCAGCTTGTGACATATTTTACAGTAAATTACATTCAATGACACGTCGCATTACCACTACTCAGTGTCGGATTGGAGGTAATTTTAACCTGTAATTGAACATTTGCGATGACAGTGGTACAGTGTCGACTTTCAATATGGGATCATAATTTGGATCTCTATGTTTACAAAAATGTCCAACTAAATAAGTCACATTACATGTCCGTCCAATTAGCTAAATGTCGAACTAATTGTAGATTACTGTACTTTCAATCTGGAAACAATTTAAGAATTGGTGAAAATTGAATAATCAGGAAAGTCCCCAACTATCAATAAGCTCAGAACAACTGCCAAATTCACATACTCATCAAATCCTGGCAAACAAATTATGAAAACATCAATTTGTGTTTTATTATTATTTTGGATAATGTTTTAGAAAGCATTGAACTTTATTTCCTAAACTCTTTTTTGGAAGGTTTAATGGCTCTGAAAAGCGCCTTGTTTTATGGAATGGTTCCAATTTAGAAAACTTAGTACTCGTGGTTTTGAAAAAAACCATTTCGAACGCCCTCGATGCCGCCTTGTTCTGGATTTGCCGCCAAAGCAGTTTGTATAAAGAACAAACTTTTTTCTTCTGCTACCTGATGCCGTTTTGCGATTGCGTTTGCCACTCGCCATTCGCTGCAACTACCTGTTGTCTTGATGTCCGCCGAACAGAATGTGTTCTGTTCCGAATGCAGGTTTTCTTATCGTCGCGAGCAGCTTTGCCAGCTAACTCGATCACTCCGGCGGCCGAAACTATATAACGCCGGCTAGGTGGACTGGTACACAGGTACTAACGCGCTCGACCTAGCTACCTTTTCCGGTGCAATTGGCGGATACACCTACGGGAAATTGCAGACCACCACGGTTCGAGCGGGATTTTGCCTTTCCCTTCTCTTTTCCTCCTTTGTTGAGTACACGATGCCGATGTCGTACAACCACACGGGTTTACGGTTTGAAAGAAAATAAGATATTTTTTTGGGGTCCGCGTGTTTTATACTCTAGCGGTACACACTCACAGGATAGAGACAAATCGGCAGACTCAGCCAAAGGGGCGGGTCCAACGAGACGAACGAATGAGCGTTAAAAGGGAGCGATGGCAAAAAAATACATTCATTACGATTTGTTCGCTCGTTGGATTCACATACAGGCTAAAAAAGGTCCTTTTCAGGATCACAAAAAGTCTAAAGAGTTTATTGTTTTGTTATCACTCGATATCCCCATCTTGTTCGGCTAAACCTTTCTGTTTAGCGATTGCATTTGCCACTCGCCACAGCTTTCACAGTTGGAAAATTTCTTCCCATCCAGCTTGTGACATATTTTACAGTGAATTACATTCAATGGCACGTCGCATTACCACCACTCAGTGCCGGATTGGAGGTAATTTTAACCTGTAATTGAACATTTGCGATGACAGTGGTACAGTGTCGACTTTCAATGTGGGGTCATAATTTGGATCTCTATGTTTACAAAAATGTCCAACTAAATAAGTCGCATTACATGTCCGTCCAATTAGCTAAATGTCGAACTAATTGTAGATTACTGTACTTTCAATCTGGAAACAATTTAAGAATTGGTGAAAATTGAATAATCAGGAAAGTCCCCAACTATCAATAAGCTCAGAACAACTGCCAAATTCACATACTCATCAGATCCTGGCAAACAAATTATGAAAACATCAATTTGTGTTTTATTATTATTTTGGATAATGTTTTAGAAAGCATTGAACTTTATTTCCTAAACTCTTTTTTGGAAGGTTTAATGGCCCTGAAAAGCGCCTTGTTTTATGGAATGGTTCCAATTTAGAAAACTTAGTACTCGTGGTTTTGAAAAAAACCATTTCGAACGCCCTCGATGCCGCCTTGTTCTGGATTTGCCGCCAAAGCAGTTTGTATAAAGAACAAACTTTTTTCTTCTGCTACCTGATGCCGTTTTGCGATTGCGTTTGCCACTCGCTGCAACTGCCTGTTGTTGTCTTGATGTCCACCGAACCGAATGTGTTCTGTTCCGAATGCAGGTTTTCTTATCGTCGCGAGCAGCTTTGCCAGCTAACTCGATCACTTCGGCGGCCGAAGCTATATAACGCCGGCTAGGTGGACTGGTACACTGGTACTAACGCGCTCGGCCTAGCTACCCTTGCGGGGAACTCCAGATCAACACGAGCGGGAACTCCAGATCAAGGTTCGAGCGGGATTTTGCCTTTCCCTTCACTTTTCCTCCTTTGCCATATCCAACCATGGCTGCTTGTGTTGGTTTGTTGATGTGAGGTGATGCGAAACGATGTGGTGTACGGTTCGGATGAGAATGATCGTTACGGCAGCGGAGCGGGGATTTTTAAGCTGACTGGATGGCTCGAGAATTACGCATGTGTGAGACTGCGACCGATGTTTCGTTCATTTTTTTCTTTTTCCTTTCCAATCGTGCTTCATTCTATTTCGCTGCTGCTCTGGTTGCCCGTTTTGGTCAGTACGATTTGAGGAGCACAAAATGGACCAATCAAAAATGGGCACATAGTGTATTTGGACAATGCTTGATATTTCACAATTATTCAATTATTTATCTCAAGAAAAATGAAATGTTATTCGTTATGATAGATGCGTAGATATATCTCCTATCAATTGATGCAAAAACCTTTGCGATCTATTGAGAAATGCTCGAGTTATAAGCGTTCCAAATCTTGCATTTTTTCCTACTTGTTCAGTGCCTAGATTTCCATTTCACCCCCTATATCTTCCGGTTAGACGTAGTCCTACGTCAAAAATCCATTCCTTCTTTAAGCGTGATTCATTCTGCTTCGGATCAACGGAACAGTATGATAATCATTTCATACAAAAGATAAAATGTCCAAGAGTTATATGATTGCTATTTATTGAGTGGAAAAATTGTTTCAATAGCTTAATGATAGCTTCGAAAACAGGTTATTGAAATCATTCGTATCCGTATGTAGCGCGCCCACTTGGAAACCCATTAATCTTATTGGAATGTGAGATGGGGAAGCTCATACTTACGTCTATGCATTATGCTGTACACTACAGACTTTTTTTCTCCGTACTGATTAAGAAGCCGACCGAACTATCGGTCGACAAGTCAGTCTGCAGTCGACGGGGGCTCTTAATTTTGTTTTTGCAGGCCGAACCGAAAAAATTTCAGTCGAGTTAACTCTTTTTTACAGTAATGCTTTTGAATCCGGACACTTTGCATTACATTCAATATCATACCACAGCCATAAATTTTTTTTCATGTTGAATTTATGCGATTAATAGTTGCTAATATAGTTACTGATAGTTTCTTGATAGTTAATTATCAATCGCATTAATTCAACATGCAGAAAATGTTGTGGCTGCGGTATGGTATTAAATGTAACGCAAAATGTCCGGATTCAAATACATTACTGTATACTTACTTCGATGTTATTCGTTTCTCTCTCAGGGTAAGCAACGAATATAATAAGGGTGGGGTTTAGATTCTATACTTTTATGGTTTATAAAATGATGCTTCCTTTGCTTTCGTTCATTTCTTACTCTACTCTCGCACCGTGACGACTCGTTTGTTTGGGACCAAGCAGATAGATAGTTAGTCTTTCAGTGGTAAGGCACACGAAAGCAGCTCGGATAAGCGCACCAGCCGCAGGATAGGTGAAGAAGCCACATCGCTATCGACCGGGAACTTTGCGTGAAATTCATCGCTATCGGAAGTCGACCGAATTGCTGATCCGCAAGCTACCTTTGCAGCTTTTGGATCGTGGAATTGCTCAGGACTTCAAAACCGACTTGCGCTTCCAAAGTTCCGCGGTTATGACGCTGCAGGAGGCTTATTCGAAGATACAAATTTGTCTGCTATCCACGTAAAACGCGTCACATCATGCCCAAGGACATTCAGCTGGCCCGTCGAATCCAAGGAGAGGGTGCTATATTAGCTTAGCATATAATCATCGGCCCTTTTCAGGGCCCCAAATTTGATGGGTTAGAGTTTAGAAAAGTTTTTTGCAGGCCAAACTGAAACGAGAATTTTCGTTTGAATGCCATACAGCATCGAGAAAATTCCGGAAAGATCTAATCGTTGCTGAAAAATAATCTGCCAGTTCCCTGGGAATTGAAGAATACATCCATGCGAAAGAGTTTATTTTAATGTTTTCTAATTATATGGCGAACACAGCGACCAAATACATTTGATTTCGTAATTTTTCAATCAAGTGTAATTAGTTGGATAGCTTCTGAAGATTATTCTTTCCCATCAGTAGGATATTTTCGTATCTAATATTGGATGCATAACATGAAAAACGGAAAATGTTTCGTATCGCGAAAATTATATAATTTTCAATCGATTATTGCTCAGTCGCCGAAATTTTCATACTCAGAGAGTTCATTCTCCTCTAGTTTGCCTTCCAAATTGCCATCGTAAACCACACCTTCTCTCGATTCAATCACGCACGAAAAGCATACTGAAATGATATTCTGGTGGTGAAACCGATTCATTTTTCGTGAGGCGTCGTGCACAAATTACGTAACGGGATAAGGGAGGAGGGGGTAGATGTTGCGTTACTTTCTGTTTATTAGAGATAGGAAATTGCGTTACGAAAGGGGGGGGTGGAGAGGTGGTTCAAAATTCGGATTTTTAGCGTTACGTAATTTGTGCACGACGCCTGAGGACATCGACACGACAACATCGTTACTGAACGAGCTGAACGGCGAGGGATCGAGGGATTCATTACCTGGCCTGACCTGACCTGAAATGCAATCAGTTTGTTTTAACTGTGAGGGAGCGCAGAAAAGCCGATGCTGATACTCTCGTGACCAAGAGAGTATCAGCATCGAAATACGGTTCCTCGGGAAGACATAGAAGCAGCCGCCACACACACATATACACGCGCGCAACTCTTTTCGTTTGCTGGTTATCGAGAGGAAACCTGGAAAGAAATGATCGTTGCTGAAAAATAATCTGCCAGTTCCCCTTGGAATTGAAAATTACATTCAAGCGAGTTTATTTCAATGTTTTCTATCCATATAATACTGCGACCACATACATTTGGTTTTGTGATTTGTCAATCAAGTGCAGTTAGCAGGAAAGCTTCTGAAGATTATTCTTCAGAACAAGGTTTTTTGTATCCAATATTGGATGCATAAAACCTTGAGTCTCCAACGTAACACTCTCGTTTTTGAAGTCACCCAAATATTTATTTATTCATTCATTCAGGATGGATTTAGATTCAACTTCAAACAAATGATCTCTAAATCAACGATAGTCCTACGTCACCCTTGCGGTTATACCATAGATATAACCCACTTCCTGTTTTTTTTTATTTTTTTTTTGTAAAAATTGTTTTATTTTTCTGTCATACTTGTACAAATTTTGTGTGTTCTAACATTTCGTCAAACTTCTAGATCTAATTGAAAGTTTAATTCAGCTACATTAATTCTTCCGTTGCATTCATTTACAAAACATATGTAACTAATGAAAAGTTTGAGAATTTTCTCTCTTCGTGATTTGTCTATTCCTGCTAAAGCAGGTTTAACCAGGTCCTCGAAATCAAGCCTTCTCCACCTAAGATGCCCGAAATTTTTTGCTGGAAAGCCATCCAAGCCGGTCCAACTCGAACACATGTGCAAAATTTGTGAATGAGGGTTTCAGTACATCGGTTTCCGCAATGTTCACAGCTTGTCAACTCGCTGCATCACGAAAAGCAATTTTCGGTGCTCAATTTTTTCGTTCACACGTAAGTATAAGTTAGTTCGCTGTGTTGAAGTAAGCTTTCTCGAGGCAATGTTCCGCCATGTGCGTGGCCAGTTCACTGTTGGACTGTTCCGTTCCACCCTTGGCAATTCAGTTCGCTTGATGAAGAGCTGGTGGATTGCACCGACGGAAGGGTTTTGTAGGATTTGGTGGGGAATTTGGGATAGGTTTGCTAGAATTGTTTTAAGGTCGGGAAGATCTATTGGGATTCTTGAACGGGGATTTGCGTGGAATAGAAGGGATTTGTAGAAAGGAAGGGACTCGATTTCTCGCAGATGTCGGTTTATTGCAAGTGATTTGCGTTTTAGCGCTGGTAGTTGCAGCTTCAGGCCTCCTTCTTCTATGCTACGCGCCAGCTGCATCATCGGGACGCGGGCAACTATTTCTCTCCACAGAAATGTTCCCATCGTTGATGTTAACTTCGCTGTATGTATACCCAACGGTGATAATATGGACGCAATGTACCATATCTTGGAAGTGCCGAACGTATTCAGCATGATGATTTTCTGAAGCAGCGTTAGCGTGCACAGAGAATGCAGCCACATTTGCTGCGAAAATTTCCCCACCAGCGCGCTCCAATTCAAAGTTGTCATCTGTTGTATGGAATTTGTGAAAATAACACCTAAGATTTTGACAACATGGGCTGTTTGCAGCCATTGGGTGTTGATAGTTTCATCTTCACAAAAACCGACGTCAACAGCCACAGTTTTACTTAGGTTCAGTATTGCCCCGGCAGCCCTCTCGAAGCGAGTAAACAGCCCATTCATAACTTCGATTTGACTTGCCGATGTGACGATCACACTGATGTCATCTGCATACGCCACCAGCAGATCGTTTTCGCACACATGTTCAAGCCTGCATACCAGAGGATGTAGGTATAGTACGAAGAGGTGCATTGACAACGGGTCCCTCTGTCGCACCGATCGCTGGATCTCAAACGGACTAGAGAGATGTCCATCGACTCGAGAAGTGGATCGACTGATAATGCAGGATAGCAGAGCAATGAAGTCGGGGTTGAAGCCGAGCGATCGCATGGCCTCGAAGAGGAAAGAATGTCGGACCCGATCGAACGCATGGTCGAGGTCGAAGCTGATTAGCTTTCCTGCACGTCGGTGATATCGAAGACTCGCTATCCGATCTTTCAGAGCGAGAGTAGCTTGGAAGATGTTGTGCTCCGAGTTCGAGCATTTTTGTCCATCGCTTATAACGTGGTGTTCTCTCATCACCCGCTCCAGTCTGGTTTTGAGGATACGGGAGAACAGCTTGTAATCGCTGTTGAGCAGAGAGATCGGACGATATGATCGGGCTGTGTTATTGCCGCCTCTTTTCTTTACCAACACTATGATGCCCTCCACGAAGGCTGGAGGAACATTGCCGCTGAGCGCCTCATTTAACAGCAAGTTCAACTCGCGGTGGATGACATCGAACATGCGGTGGTAAAATTCTCTGGGAATACCGTCGCAGACAGGGGACTTTCGGGGTGCGCTCGTTTTTATTGTAGACCAGATTTCCTCTGTCGTAATATTTCTCATTATGACTTCGTCGTTCGACGGAACAATATTTTCGCAGACGAAGCTGTGCTCATTTTCCCCCCTCGCCGCCTCAGAATAGAGTGTCGAGAAGTAGGTGACCATGTGCGCCTCAATCGTTCGTGGATTTGTTATCGTTTCATCCTGCTCTGTCTGCAGTTGCGTGATGATGGTTTTCTTTCTCCGTCTTTTCCCCAACTGAAATATCGATATAGGTTCTCCCGCCACGTGCGTTTCGTTTATCCTCATGAAGGTGCGAGAGAATCTCCGTTGAAGCGCTAGCATTTCGCCTTTAAGTCGGTTGATAGTGGTCAACATTTCTGGGTGCTGGTAGTACCCATCGTACGCTTGCCGCAGCTCACTGTAGAGGAACTGATGTTCTCTGTGGAAATCATCGAAGACGGCTCGAGACTTCCATTTGAAAAATTGTTTGATTTTTGGCTTGGCAAACGCGATCCACCATTCAATCCAAGAGCCATAATTCCTGCGTTGCCGGGTCCAGAACTGCCACTGGTGTTGGAATTCTGCAACGTTCTCGTCGGTCAGAAGATATGGTCTTAGGGACCAAAAACCACGGCCATGCTCTGGTCCAAGATGGGGAAGGCATATTCGAAGTGTCAGTGCTTTGTGATCAGTGAATGATCGCGCAGACCGCTGCTCACATATATGCGATCCAGGCGCGACTGAGCGTTGCGACAGACGTACGTGAAACCATATCACGCGGACACAGTTTCTCCCATACATCAAGCAGCTGTAGTTGTTGGATAGCAGCCTTGAGAGCGGTACTCGTATTCGGGCTGCTTGAATCGCATGTTCGAAGCACACAATTAAAGTCGCCTGCCAAGATTACATTCGTGGTGTGATGACGAAGATAGTAGGGAAGCGTTTCGTGGAAGAAATTCTCCCGAGCGGCGCGATGCGAAGATCCGGAGGGAGCGTATATATTACAGATCGTGGTGTCTTGCACTCGCAGCGCAATCAGCCGACTGTCCAGGCTTCTCTCGACGTGAGTGACTTGTATGTGCTCCTTCAGAGCGATAGCTGTTCCCCTTCTCGAGTGGTCTACATTGAAGAAAACGATGTAGCCGGGCAAGGAGAGCTGTTCGTTCTCTACTTCTTGCAGACACACGATGTCGAGGCTTTGACTATTGACGAAGTTTCGTAGCGCGTTTAGTTTCGTGGGGTTTGTGATGGTAGCGATGTTGATGGACGAGATGTTGTACGATGTGAGGGCCATTTAAATTATTGTTACCTCACTCCTATCGTCTCGGTGTCATCTCGGCGGAATTTCTTTCCAGCTGGTCGTCCTCGGCTTTGTCTGCTACTAATAGATGTGGTAGAGTCGTCAGTTTCGTTACCATTGCTGCTCTTGCTCTGCGAACGCAGCGCTGGTTTTCTGAAGAAATCGTCTACGGCCACGACGCCTTGTGGTGGTGCTAGTAGAGACGTTGAGGACTTAGTGCGTTGTATTTGAGCTACTGGCTGACTGCTTGGGTTCGTTTTCGTGCCGGGAGCGATCTCGGATTGGCTGTTTTGATTTGATTTCAAACCTGAGGGTTCAGGCTGGCTCGCAACACTCGGCAGTTCTGGAAAAACTATCTGTGATGACAGTGGGGGCACGGTGGACTTATGACCGACTACCTTCGTATTTGGTGGTCTCGCACCAGCTGATTTTCTGGGTTGTTGACCGGTGGTGGACCTAGTAGTCTGCTTCGTCACGTTCGCGTAGCTCTTTTGAAACAGTAGCTTTTTGTTCTGGGCACATGATATGCCAGTGTGCGCTTGTTCCTTGTAGTGGCGGCAAGATTGAAGTTGTCCCTTGTATACCACGAACGCTTGCTCTCCGTCGATGGTGACCCAAGAGTCAATGTTACGTTTCACTAGCATACGGGCAGACCAGATACCGAGTGGTATGCCTTCGGCTTCGGTGTTCTCGCCCCACGACATCTCGCGAATCGAGAATACTTCTCCGTATTGGGTTAGAAAATTGACGACATTTTTTTCTGGCACATCTTCGGGGAGATCGTGAACACGCACTTCAACACTACCGTCTACCAATGTGATACGGAGTTTCTGTTTTTTTCCCTCATTTTCCACTTCATGTTTCCCGTCATGTTCGTCAACGATTTTTTGGGCGAGTGTCAGGTCACTGACCTTAACGAACGCACATGCATCACCTCTATGGCACTGAAGTCTTTTGATTTCTTCCCTCTTCAACCCGAGAACCGAACGGCAGAAACCAAAAAGTTTCTCGACTGATGGCTTCACGGCGATTTGCGAATAATCAATTTTGAATGTGTTTTCTCGCCTCATCGCGGAACACTTATCACGCGACGCGGCACAGTATAATATTGAAATTTTCAACGGTGGGTACTTCACTTGAGATAAGCGCAATCGAAAAAATACGTCTGCACGTCTCAAAAGCTGAGCGGGTTATAATCTATTAAGAAATGTTCGAGTTATAAGCATTCGGATTACGGGTAGGGTTAGCACACAAATCGGCAGAACAAATGTATGGGAAAAAAAAGAAAGTTCTTCCAGTTTTCATGAATTTAAACCGTTTAGACATTAGTGAATTGTAATGTATAGCATATCAAACAAATCTTAGAGAATTTCCGATTCGATTGGTATGCAAATCATGAGAAGTCAGTCACAGTGAAAATAGTTATTAACGTAAACTTTATTTCCTAAAAACGTGACCTGTTTTCTGATTTGGCACCCTTCCTGAAAGACATAATTCTACGTCAAAATCCTCGAGACAAAAATCTTCGTTGATAAAAGTAAACAAGTGAAAATGATAAAAAAAGCGAGCGAATTACACTGAGAAACAAGCCCTACTTCTTTCGACGATACTTTCGGCCAATAGTTAGAATTTTATGGAAATAATATCTCTCAGAAACCCACGTACGCTATCATACCGAAATGTCTTCACATATTCCATAATGTCTTCAAAATGGCTTCACAATATCAAATGTCTTCACAGTTAGTTAAATGTCTCCAAAACGAAGACTATCTTCAAACCAGGCATCCCTGATATTTTGGTTTGGGAAACATTTCGGCAACGTTTCAAAATATGCAATTCGCAACCAGTGCCACAAATTATCAAAATTTATTCACGAAGAAAGGAATTAGCTTTTTCCCAGTGTCGGATGAATTCTCTTCTGTTGAAATTCAACACCATATCTGTCCTAATGAGTATAACACAAGAGTCGAGACGCGTGAACTTTGTCTAGTATGTTGAACGAAAACAGCATGAATAACTTTCATCACTGTCTATTATTTCAGGTGATTAGCACGAACGTTAAGTTGATCTTCATCGCTTGCAGTGAATTTGTATTGAAAACGTGTTTAATTTCCATATTTAGAAAAAGAGAAAGGACCAGGAATTCGGAAAAGGCAACATTAGTTTTCCTTGAATGTTAACCGTTGTGTGGTTGAGCGACGTTTAGCGTTCCGTTTCCTTTTTCGTTCCCGTTTACGTTTCCGTTCTTTTATTACCGCCATTTCGCTCTAACACGATCTTAGTTTCTAACTCTTTCTTTGTCTAATTTCACTTCACTAACTCCATTTTCGGGTTTTCAGGACCTTTTACAATGAACTAAAGCCACCATCTTCTTTCCCAAAATGGCATCGGAATACGATATTCGACTTCTGCTGTTGAAGCCATTTCATCCAATAACCATATCGTAGGGGTTTTATATCATTGCTGGTCATTCAGAGCCAGTATCATTAAGCCAGAAATCAAAACAGGATCGTTTTCCGCTCTGCTGTTATTTTCACCTTTTGCCCATATAATTGGACGTTATGCCATTTCCGGCCAATCGGGAGTTTGTCGAAGTCGCCAGAAACCAGTTTTTTTTGTGATGAATGGCCATTCAACGTCAACCAGTTGAGAGCAAGATTGATTCATGGTGAAGAATCAATCTTGCTCTCAACTGGTTGACGTTGAATTTTATGCTTTGATTTTCAACAACACGCAATGATCTTCAGTATCGACGTTTCGAATACCATGTTCACTCCACTGGTGTTCATTGATAGTGTTGTTTCATATTTATCGACTCTCGCTCGAGCAGCAGATTATCAGTACAAGATGGGTTGAAATTCGCCGTATTTGAATTCAATTCGATACGAAATCTTGAATGGCATTAACATCCCTGTGGAACTTTCGCTATCTCATCATAGGTATTACTTGCGTCATTTTTATTAGTACTACTTAGTTGAAATTTCTTATGCCAAGTAACACGCCTTGAATGCCACTCAGGCTAGCCCTAGATTACGCGTGGAGTACAAGTAGGATGAATTTTCTTTGACGAAAAATCTCCCGACCAGAACGAGAATCAAACCCCCGGCATGATCATGTGTGACGCTAACCGTTCGGCCACGGGAGAACGTGATAGTTAAAGGGATCGAATCAACCGTTCGATTCAATTTACGTAATAAGGCCAATTATTTCCGATAGATAGTTCTTACAACTCTATGTAATTAAGGAATATAATAATCTTCTTAGGTGTATTTTTATGGAAAATAAATACTTTATATTATTTTTTTATTCACACGGAAAATGCCAATTTTCTCTAAAAAAAATCAGTGATATTGATAATGGTACTGAGTATCCGATAATTATTTTTATTCTATAGATTAATTTATCATTAAATATTTATTAGTCTTAAAGCTAACAAAACAGATTTTTTTGCAATTAAGATTTGAATGGTACAGGTCCCGGTACAGATTTTTGATAGGAAAAGTACAGATTTGTTCATTTGTTTTGGCATTAACAGACTACAGTGGTCCAAATAATACAATTTTACCCTTCCAGTACAGATGAAAATGTGGCACCACTGTTCACAGATAGCATGCAAGATTGTGTTCAAGCCTCACACACTTTTCTCACGGATGTCGCTGCTGTTCATTTAAAATTATCGTTTGAATTTCAAATCGGAGATGCTAGATGTGGAGAAATGTATCCATTTTAAAGACCTTATAAAGTTATATGTTCGATGTAAAAATATGTCTTTTCTATAAAAATACTAAATCTATGATAAATATCCGAGCAAAACTGGTAGAAATTTTCACACATTCATAGTTTCATAGTAGATCGTGCTTACAGGAGGCTTCAACAGAGCTAAAAGCCTTTCCAACATCTTTCTTCTGGAAATAGACTCACTTTCTGAATTAACAGAATTCTCTAAATTATTACAATTTCTGAACAAAACATCGTAATTCTGCTCATTATCTTAATATATTCATACCCATTCTTGTTTTCGTTTGAATCAGACACGCGCGTAGATTTTGTCCATTCGTATTCTGTTCGTTAGTAAGTGGTGGAACAAGATAGCAAATACGGTTACCAGCAGTACTGTGCAAAAAATGATGAGTGCCACGGAAAGTTCGAAAATTCATCCGAACACCTGACGAATAACTTTCATGTATTTTTCCATTAAGGTGGAGGTGGAACGAAGCCATTGTAGTAGTATAGGTAAAATCACGTGTTTTCATATGGTAATAGTGTTTGTGAGAGAAGAGCAGTTTGTTTTGTTTTTTGTATGCAAGTAGATCAATTCACTTATTAGACCGTGTGGCGCTTGACACGAGTCTTAAAATACATTTGGAAAAAATAACAATTCAATACTGAAGTAAAATGTATGAACGATGTGTTCCGATGAACAATTGCAAATATAAATATATATAGAAGGTACATTTGCATATGAAGTAAAGTTCTGATTATACGCGAGCGTAACATGAGCAAATTCATAACACATGCGAATTGGGGCTCTTTTGGTATTAACAAGTTCTTTCGCACTTTCGTTGATCGTATTTTTTTCACATATTCACGTTGAAGAGCCCTCGCCCTTCTCTTCGTTGGCCGAGGCAGTTTGATTGAATGAATTACTTCTCCGTTTACTATTTTTGATAGCAGAGGCAGCCGTGGCAGTGTTCCGAGTTCTGCAAAACAATGTTCTTAACCAATGTTAAAGTTGCTAAAACTTGCATTATGGACCCAACGTAAATCATTTCATTTTATTGATATGAATACAATTTTATTTTATTGATTTTCATGACATGAAACGCTATGACTAAGGAATAACATTTTATTGAGAGTTTTTCATAGCTGTTTCGATGATGTTGTTTGGTGTGTAGGAAAAATAACGTTGCTTTCACCAATTTAAACAAAGCATTGCGGAAAATTGGAAAATGAAAAACTAACTTTCAGAGCACTAGCTCGAGTTTTCCGAAGTTTTTCATTATACAGTGCGACGGCAGATGAAAATTTTATATCTCGTGAGTAATCGATTAGAGTTTGGTTGATATTACTTGATGGGAAGTGTGCGAAAACGATAATTTTTTTCACACTGTTTCGCTAAATTATTGATTTTCGGGCGAGGGGTGAGGGAGGGAGATGAAAGAAATGAGCGCCATTGTGGCAGTCATTTGTGGCTTCCTTCCACCTTCACCGTGAAATTCATTAACATAAAACCTACAAAATGACATCCCTCCTTTTTTTACGTTATTTCTATACTGAGAAATGTCCTGCTTTATGCGACCAAATTATAACTGAAGCAGTGTATAGTAGGTCTAGGGATCATTTACTATCAGGTAAACGTAGATTGGCTCCTTCAAGACCAAGAAGTATCCATTAGTATTCCGGAAAATTTTCACATTTTGGTGAGTAGTTTGTCATCCGCAACTCATATTTCCGCACTTTTTTCAAACGATTCCTAAATCTCTGGAATTGTCAAAGCCTCAAGCTTCTCGCCTCAGCGCTATTTAATATGACTTATATACTTATATGAATGTGTTCAGTTCTTTGTTTTTAAGAGGCTTTAAACTTCATCATAAGGATGTTATGGCTATCGACTCACAGGAGAAGTCTTGTAGCTCTAATAGGAATTTTTCCGTTGCGGACCAGATTTTTAATTAGTCGGCTCCTTGCATTCTTCTTCTTGAATGGCACTAACGTTTCCAGTGGAACGATACATTACTTGCGCCATTTTTAGTAGCGCTTAGTTGAGATTTCTTACGCCAAATAACACGCCTAGAATGTATTCTGAGTGGAATGCTTTAGAACACTCATGACCGCAGTACAAGTCGGAAGATATTTCCATGATAATAAATCTCCCTACTTCAATGTGAATCGAACGCGGACCCCGGGCATGATAATGTGTGACGCTAAACACTCAGCTACGGCTCCTTTGTCCGATTAGTCATGTCTCCTAATGCATACAAAAAAAAACGCGCGATGAAATATAATTTCTTCATATACACAGAAGACATACATGGAATGAATCTCCATAAAAGCATATGGTGAAGGTCTTCCTGAAGAGATCACATTATCGGGACCAGTCTTCCGAAAAACACTTACACATGTCCACGCGATGTGGAAGTTCCATGTTTTTGTTTGAATTCGAACATGATTTTCGCTAGTATTGAATGTCTATCCCAAACACGAACAACAGAGGCGAATGCCACATTAGGCAAAGTCTCTATAAAAATAAAAATAAAATTAAAAAAAAAAAAACACGAACAATGATACACAAACATAGACATGTGAAAACAAACACGATGTTTATAATTCAAGAACATCATGTACAAACATACCACCCGAAGTCGCAGTATTCATTGCTTTCGTTTCGTTTCTTTTCATACACGGAAAGAAATTATTCATCGCAAAACATTTCCTCGTAGAATACTTTTTCACAGAAACGAACTTGAAATTTAGTTCGCATTACAAAAGTTGCACGAACTAAGAGGCTATGAGTTCATGCACATTTTGCAAGTCTGATTAAATAATCCTTGGTTTCGTGCAAAGAAAACATTCTCTAAATAGAAAGAAGCTTTCTATGAGAATTTTTTTGCGTGCATGTTGGCAATTAAAGTCTGGGGAACCGACTGCACAGCGGGCGACGTCGTACAAATGCTGGCCAAATAAATAAATACCCAAAAATTAGTTCTAGATGCAACCTTCGGCGGCACACAGCAGAACCAGAAAAGAAATTTCAGCGGCTCAAACACAACATTAATTTCTCGATGTTATCACAGACTGAATGAAGGAAAAAACTAAAAGCACACTTACACTGCAATACATATGCTATGTGTGCATGCGATTGCATCATCCTTTCTTCTCCTCTTTTTCGCTCGTTTTATAGCTCGGGTCGCGTTCGTCGCGAACAAGCAGTATTGGCCATTTGAATTCAAAGATCCAGCCAAAATTGTGGCTCCCGTGGTCGAGTGGTTGACGTCATGCCTAACATGTCACTGCTGAATAATTCTGGTACTTTATATTCGATTAAAATTATAGAAATATTGTAATCAAAATTTGTTGTGGGTATCTAAACATCTCCGCCACGCTCTATTCAATTTTAGTACTTGTTCAAATAGCTAATAATAGCGAATGTTACATGAATTCAATATATAAATTGATGCGTGCACTAAATTATGATTTCAGTTGTGAAATACTCTTATATCAATCGACGTTTATTTTGTTCAGAACAGATAAAGAGGTTTATTTTATTTGCCCAATATTTTAAACGAAGCACCCATTGTCATGATAGGAAAGCATTTTTTCCATGTCAACATACCAACACACCACGCGTTGAGTGGTGGTGGTGTGGTGTCCGATTCGCTTTAACTACTCTACGCACTGCCGGTGCTTGGGGTGAAATTGCAAGAGAAACTGTACACCATGTTCGAACATCATGTGAAACATTGGGATTAAACATCGTATGTCCAAACATACTACGAATACAAACATGTCACATTTTCAAACATAGGTACGAAAAAATCATGTTTGTATTCGAACACAAAACTGCGAACAGCAGCGTGGACTTGTTTATCCCGGACGCAGTGTTTTTTTGTGAAACATGGAAGACTGATCGGGACTGTAGAAATAGAGCTATTGTAAGATATGTCATATGCAAGATATATGCAAGATACCACTCTATCCATCATTTCACCTGGTTGAGGCCAATACAATGTGGGTGAATGTGAGTGGAACAATAGAAAGATCAATACTTTCGCTACACATGGATTAGCTAAACATGGATTAGAAGAAACATCCATCATACGTTTTAGTCTTTTCATTAAACTGTATTTTTTACTTATAACTATCATAAAACTGAAAACTGTTGAATCAACATAGAATTTACCCCAAAAATTGTTCGGCAACAATCCCATTCAAAACGCAAGTATTTTGTCTTTCGAATTTTTTATTCTTTCAAGGATAATCAGTAATATAAAAATTAGTGACTAAACAATAATAATTTACAATTTTGAATATTAATGTTATAGGGTTTATCTCATATTCATTCGGTCTTTTACCAATTGCAGGAAATCCAATAAGACGATATTTTTCAATTACTACCTTATATTACAATCTAACGTTATACAGAATAGCTTTATGGTGTGCAGAAAATGTCGAATTATCGTTCTCAAATTCCTCTCCCTTTCTATCTTCTGTTGGATGATCCTGAAGGAGACACAGATCAGTGAAAAGTACAAACTAAAGATACAATGTTAAGAAATGTGCTCTCAGATGACGCACCGAACGTTTAGTGTATAATTTAGTTAAAATTGAATGAAGCCGAATACATGGAATTGAAGACAATTTTCGAGAGGAATATACAAATAACGCGCATATTGAACGATGCATATGTATTACTGAATGTATTTATAAGGTAGATCATAAAAATGGAATAAGGTGTTTACTGTGGAAAACAATACATAAATAATTTCCTTATAGCAGTCGTGCTTTGAAATATTCCTCCAATTTCCACCCATAATCCTTATCAAACTTCCTTATACTGGTTTATGAATCGATTGTAGGAAACTGCTTTCAGATTCCTACATCCTGGATTATAACATACAATATAAACGACAAATACAATAACATACATATTTAAATCACAAGATACAAGACAGAACTTACATGCCATTCCGTTACAACAAACAGCCGTTACTAAAGCATGTGTTGTACCAGGATATTCCTTCTGTCAGTCATTTGAACTGTACATTACCTAACTAACTCTAAATCTTCAACGATATCTCTGTTTCTGCCTTGGAACGTTTCACGTTCCATTGAACTGGATTTTTTAGCAATCGATTTTTCTTCCTGAGTTTCCAGTGAGCCTTCTGCTTACCCAAGAAAAATTCGTTCAAATGCAATTAAGGGGGTTCGATTTTCGTTGACCTTCTGTTCGGGGTAATGTGAAGTAATGCAACAAATAATAATAAACAAAAGCAACTGGGACTCATTTTCATCTCGGTCACTGACTAAAGCTGTATGATGGCTATTGTCTGTGGCGCATGTTGAACGAATGTAGTAAACCAAAAACAGAACGAACGCATAAAGTTTGAGTTATCAATAGATGTTCTTCTTACAGTTGAAGTTGAATTGATTATTCGATTGAAATTCGGGTGAACAGTAGTCCTCGTTTATGTAACCAGGCACTGAAGAAGAACAGTATTCAATCGTTTGTGTATATGCTAAGCTATGTTTTAACGTGATACAAACCCGAGACCGGCTCCCAGCAGTAATGACAATACATTGGTCAATACGAGTGAATATAGAACTTCTCGTGAGAAGAGTGAGTTCTTTCCGACCCTAGCCTGCCGCATCGAATATCCTTGCTGCAAACGGCGAATGGACTGCTTGGGATGCTCAAACTTCCACTCTCCCCTACAAATGGATGGCAATGATTACAAATATTACAATTATGTCGATGTAAAATAACTCACTTTGACGGCAAGTGATCCGATCTAGTGCCCCATTCCCAGATCCAATCGTTATCTTTCTGAGCGGTAGTGTTTCCTTCCTGTGGATGGGACAATCAAGCAAGTATTCATAAATTTAATAGTCAACACTCTATTACACTATACACTAAATTTTCGAAAGAATATTCCAGTTCAAAGAAACTTAAGATGTAAAGATTGTTGAAATTCTATAAAAGTGTACAATGCATGTTTTCAGCGTGCTCATTACGCCTCCAGATCTACTCCAATGGTTACCTTATTGAGATAATTGATGTAAACTCCTTTAAGCTCTTCCTCTGTGGTGGCAAGCTCTGTATTCGGGCTGTTGGGTGGTGATTTTGGACTACCACGAGGCGAATCTCGTCGCGAGCTGGTCAACGAAGCAACTCGGCTCGATTCCTTGGATTCTCGCTGGGCTTCCCGCAGCAGCCGGAGATACTCTTCCACTGAGGTGAAGGGTAACGGTGTCGTTCGTTCAGGGCTCTTTGGGCAAGTACTTGTGCTGGAGGATACCTCGATCCACGATTCTGAAATTGGATCAAAAATTTAAAAACAAAATTAATAAAATGTATACAAACCGCGAGAAATACATGGTAACAAGAACACCTAACAACAGATTCGAGGTGATGCATAGTAATAACCATAATAGAAATATTCTCTTGGAATCAAAATTATAATTAAAAAACTAAAACTCCACCTAACTCTGCGCACTTTCGTGTTTCCAGACTGAATACATCAATTGACTATTTGTTGCGCGTATTTAAACTGTTGAATAGTTAGATTGTTCTCTTGTCGTTGTTATAAACCGATAATTCGCCGAAAATATTTGAGTTGTACAGGGAAAAAAACTAAAATCAAATCTGACATCACTGAAAATGTCATATTTTTGTTCCTTTTAGCATCGACGCTAAAACACAACGAATTCTTTTTCAGATCCGGAATTTATCCGCAATCAGTAAGTTTTGAGTGTTTGCATCTGAATGTGACTTATTTGAAGTATTTAAATGAATAAGCTATTAAAAAAAAGAATTTATGACGCGCAGGAGTAAGCTCATTATGTTTTGTTCATGTTCCACCGCGCAGAATGAAACGGATGACTCCAGAAAAAATGGCGCTATTCCCGCCAGCAGCTTGTTTTGGCCACGGAGATGGCAAGAAAAAGGTATTTTGAAACACCCAGCAGCAAAATATCAAGGAATTCCGGAAAGTACACACCTAAAATTGAATGGTAACGTGAAGAGAGAGAAAGAAAGCATAGTCCAGTGAGTAACCGCGGCATCCATAGGCGCGGTTTCCGATTGACACGAAACGTTTAAAGACATCCGTGACATATTTTCAGCGGACCATTAAAAGGGAGATTGCATTTAAGGAGCGTGTTCCTGATAAAAGTGGCTGAACTTTGGTTGGTTTGGAAAAAATCCTCAAAGCAGCTCATCTATAACATTCTGAATGCGTCTTGGCCCGGTCTTATAAGCTATAAAAATCTGTTTTATAAACGGCAGCAGATAAAACGTAAATCAACATCTAATCAGGACGATTCCGAAGCGTTCTATGGATTTACCAAGTCAAATATAAACAGTAGGAAGTTTATACCAGTAGAATGTACGGAGGCAGCATTCATAATCATTCTATTACCTTTTAAGATCAACATAATCGTATTGACTCGCAATTTAGTAATGCATCGTGTCATGAGAAATCAACCCCACTGAAACACGATACAAATTCGACATTCGACACTGAAAAAATCTCCTATTTCTCAACAACATACCACAATAGTTCAGAATAATGGACGCAGTGGTTCACACCCAACAGGGGAAAAAATTAAAGGAGGTTGTGTCCAAGATACGACCGCATTGTTGACGTAGAACTACTCTGTTATTTGATATAAGTCGCATGTTTATAACTTCGCATACTATTTTATAATGCTGTGAAATTTTAGAAATAACTGTTTGGTAGAATATCATGTCATCATGCTACATGTTATTCAATTATATGCATATATCGATGGCTTGAAGCCACTAAATATACACACACTTATCTCCGTTTTTGCGCTCTTCTCAACAGAAGACCTTTGTGGAGAGAGTCGGAAACCAAAATTCCAGAACATTTATTTTCTTGATGGGCCGACGATAGCCTAGCTTGATGATTCCCCACACAATTGTGTAGCTCAAAACAATGTAATGACATCAGTTTGATGCAATGATTGCAATGCCAGAGTAATCAGCGCGTGAGTAATTTGGTCACGTCCTCAGCTCTCTCCGAAACGAAGACATGTGATGACGCAAAACAAGGAAGAACAAGCTATGTTTATTGCCTTGAATAAAAAATGTGACAAAAAGTTTGCCTCAGCGAGATCCACTGCTTATACTCTAGGCAAGTATTCCCCTTCATTATTCTTCTTCTTCTTTTCCTTTGTTCACGGGATCATAAAATTTAAATATGATTTCCCCTTCGTTGCTCGTCGATAAGTTACCCGTTATTGACAGCTCTGTTCGGGAAAGCACACAAATGGACAGAACCAATGTATGGAGAAATGGAAACGTTTTAATGAATTTTAACCATTTGCACACCAAGTGATCGTAATGTATAGCATATCAAACAAATCTTAAGGGCTTTTTGATTAGTTTGGTATGTAAATCGCCAAAATCCGTTCGTGACAAAAATAGTTAAAAACGTTAACTTTATTTCATAAAAACGTGACCTTTTTTCTGATTTGGCACCCTTAATGAAAGACGTAGTTCTACGTCAAAAACATTGAATCTTCAGATGGTCTGCGGAATGTTACTTACGAAGAAGCTTTCCAAAGGGCTTTTCCGAAGCACGTCTTGTCAGCCTGAAAACCAAGCAGAGTAAAAAATCGTCCACCGGTACCCGTTGTGGCCACTAGTGAAGAGTACAAAGACTATTATAATTATAACGACTTGGAAGTTGAAAAACAAAACAAAAAAATATATATTATCAATTATGATAGACGCGTAGAAATATTTCCTATCAATTGATGCAAACATCTTTCCGATCTGTAATGTATTGTGATGGATATATATATATATATCCAGTGATATATATATATATATATATATATATATATATATATATATATATATATATATATATATATATATATATATATATATATATATATATATATATATATATATATATATTTATATATATCTCTCTCTCTTCTATCTATACTAAAAAAAGGATCGCCGGATGTCAAAAAACAGCTTGTAACAATAATAAAATAAATTAAATAATAAAATATCGCTACAGATAATGTCTAACTACCTGACAATAATTTCATTATTTTAATAAATAACGTTTATCTTCTCTACTTTTCTATCAAAGCTCACTCGCGAAATAGTTTTTTCCCAGAACGACAATATTTTTGTGGGACATAAATCAAACATATAATGCACATATTGGTTATGTTTTTTACAATGTTTGTTAATTACACATCATGCCTAGTTCTGCGCACCCAATAAAAAGGTAAATTTGGCTGTTAAAAAGGTTATTTTTCTTATTTATTAACAAGCATAGAATAATGTTTACAAAAATTATTTTTTAAATAGTTTACTAAAACATTGTTTGTGGTTTTATTGCCAGTGTTACTACTAATGATGTAGTTTCAAGACAGTATTAATTTTATATGATGCAAATATTTTGTTACAGAATGATTTAAACTTTGAAAGTTCTTAACTGCGCAGAATATGGAGGAGTTACGGTACTGAACTCAAACATAACTTACTGTCTGTTTACTCTTTGAATATGTTTCCATTTTCAAGACCATATCGCCGGCAAATTAAACTGTAGCCGGCTGAATCAGTGATAATTTTGTTTTGACGTTGTTCCACACAAACGCTTGCAATGTATTGCAAGCTTGTCTCAATGCGTGCATTTATGCGTTGGCTGGGCATCTTGTTTTCTAATTAACATACCGGTAGCATTAAAGTGTCACACGATTTTTATCGCAAGTAGTATTGCATTTATTTTTATTGCATTATATGGTACAGGAAGCGGTATCATTGTACAAAAGTGTTTCTGAAGCTCCGTTCCACATTCCGGTCAGTCACCGTCATAATGCATTGGAATTGACTTACTGTTTAATAATAGCTGTTTAAAAGCTCATAAAAATAAAATATATATCGAAAAATTTCAGCCAAATCAGTCGAGTAGAGAGAGATATTTGAGATATCGATACCATCAGCTGAAAAAAACAAGATTTCGAGAAAAACGCTTTGAAAAATTCGTACAGAAATACTATATCCCTTGAGATAACCTCACACTTTTGGTTGTGACTTTCCAATGAAATCAAATATCGTAAAATCCTTTTAGGACGATATTTCTGACGGCATAGGCTTCCCAAAAATGAAAAAAAAAAAGAATGGGTCAAGTCGGGGACATAACCGGAGTGACGTAGGACTATACAAAGAGGGCAACTTTTGTTAAATATATTTTTAAATATATTGTTTTATTTTCTTCTCCTCTTGATGCGGGCTAAATGGAAAGCGCAGCAAGAAAAATTCGGGGCTCAACGTGTTAAACAAATCGCTAAGGAATGCTTGCAAACGGAGGATTTTGTTACAAAATCATTAATTCCAAGAGGAAAACTGCCATCTTCACTATCATTTGTGTCCTTTAAAGTGAGTATTCCTAAAGACCTCAAATCCAAAGCAATGGATCCCGCCACCTGGCCGCAAGGAATTGAATTTAGAGAATTTATCAGCAATGATTCTAAGGTTCGGCATTTTTGGAAACCCACGCAGCGTCTCGATCGAGGAGCAACCTCCTTGAACCTATTGCAACTTCAGGCCAATCAACAAGTTTCAACCTAGACATACATTCATCTGATCTACGAAATCATCCTTCTCGTTCGTCCGACGCTTACTCTAAATACTTGACGATTTGCTACCAAAATGTTGGAGGCATCCGTACTAAAACGCAGGAACTGTTTCTCAAACTATCGTCCTGTGATTATGATGTTGTAGTACTCACGGAAACATGGTTACGCCCGGACATCATTAACTCTGAGCTTACTTCAAAGTATAGCATTTTTCGATGTGATCGGAGTTCTGCCACCAGTGACCTTCAACGTGGCGGCGGAGTTTTGATTGCGGTTAAAGCCTCCTTGAGTTGTATCTCTGTTGCTCTGGGAGACTGCAGCAATCTCGAGCAAACCGTCGTTCGCATAAAGCTTTTGAAGTCAACGATCTACGTTTGCGGAATTTACCTCCGACCCAAATCGCAACCGTCGTTGTTCTGCACACTTCGTCGCAATTCAACAGCTCCGCGAACGTATTGCGGACTCCGAAAAAATCGTTGTAGTCGGTGATTACAATTTTCCTCGTCTAACATGAGAAAAAGACGACGATGTCAAAGGATTGCTGCCATCTAACGCATCTTCTGAACAAGAGATTGTGCTGATCGAAACTATGATTGCTTCTGGTCTACACCAAATCAACAGCCTATTAAATTCAAATGGTCGTATACTCGATCTAGCATTCGTGGACGAACCAAGTGATGTTGAATTGATTGAACCGCCTTCAGCTCTCCTCAAACTGGACAACCACCAAATGCCGTTCGTTCTTCGTATTGACGTTGATGACTTTTCTATGCAGTTTCCTGAGAGCCTGGATAAAACTGTAAACTATGACTTTCGACGATGCGACTACACGGAGCTGAACACTGCCATTTCCGCTATAAACTGGGATACGATTTTCCACGGCCATGATACTGACGAAACGGTATGTTTATTTTATGACAAAGTGTATGAAATCCTGGATCAGTTTGTTCCGCGTAAAAGGTGCATACAGCACTCTTACAAGGATCCTTGGTGGACATCCGAGCTACAGCATCTTCGCAACGTTATACGAAAATCTCGAAAGCGCTTTTGACGTAGGATTACGTCTTTCGGGAACAAATTGGGGTACAAACACATCTTGAAAATTGTCCAATTTCAAACGCTTATTGCTCAGTCATTTCGTGATGGATTGATAAAATTTTTGCGTCAATCGATTTTGGCACTCCATAACAATTTTTATATTGAAGAAAATAATATATGTCATGAAACTAACTATCGAACAATTGAAAAATCTCCACCCCTATCCTAACGGAAATAGCCACTTCTGATTGGTCGAAATTGACGACACATTCGGCGGGTCCCAAACAGACATCAAAATCAAGCTGCCTGGGGGAAATCGGCATTGCAAATACATGAAAGTAGGAGGAGCTTTTGTTCCCACCGGCATATGTTCCCTAACAGAGACATCAAAACCAAGCTGCCTGGGGGAAATCAACATTGCAAATCCGGAGACGAATGAGTCACTAGATTTAAAGTCTCCGTAAACGAAGGAAAAAAGAAGAACATTGCAAATACATGAAAGTAGGACGAATTTTTGTTCCTGCCGAAATGTGTTCCTCAACGGAGACATTAAAACCAAATCACTATCAAAGAGATTAACGATATAATTCTTCAAACATTTCCAAAATCAACAGATAGCCTAACGGAATCCTACGTCAACTATGCGGTCGTGTCTCGGACACAACCCTCCTGTGACTTTTTTCGAGCAAGGACAAACGATAATCGCAATCATATTCGTTCGATTGAAGCCCTGTACAACGATTGCCAAATTGCATCGTTTCGTAGCTACATTGATCAAATGGAAATGACCGCGAAGCAAAATCTCTCTGCTCTTTGGAAGCATGTACGCAATCGTAAACGCTGTAAACAACTCCCAGCTGAGATGACGTTAAGAGATAAGACTGCTGATTCCCAGATCGGTGTAGCCAATTAATTCGCTGATTTCTTCGAAAGCGTACATAGCGCTAACTCACCGGCATTTTCGTCTCTCAGCATAAGAGACCATCCTGCTTTTGAGGTGAATTTACCACTTTCAAGCATAACAATTTGAAATTTGTACTGCTCTAAAAAAACTCGACGCTTCTAAGGGACCTGGGACAGACAATCTTCCACCGTTGTTCCTGAAAAAAATGTGCAGAGTCTCTAAAAAAGCCGCTTTCAACAATTTTCAATATATCTCTCCGTCACAGTGTTTTCCCGAAGCTATGGAAGACAGATTCAATCTGCCCAATACACAAAGCAGATTTGAGACATCTAGTGGAAAATTACCGTGGTATCTCCATTTTGTGCTGCTTGGCTAAAGTATTCGAGGAATTAGTCCACAACGTCATCTATTCAGCGTCTCAAACAACCATCTCCGAATTTCAACACGGATTTGTGAGGAAGCGGTCAACCACAACAAATCTCATGGCGTTCACCAGTTTCATATCAACAGAAATCGAGAAAAAGCGCCAGATAGACGCCATTTATTTCTATTTTTCCAAAGCGTTCGACAGAGTTCCTCACGACCTCGCCGTTACGAAACTTCGTCATCTGGGTTTCCCTCACTGGATCACCGAGTGGCTGCGTTCCTATCTGGCTGAGCGACAGGCGTACGTCAATATCAACGGTTCGTATTCTCGTGCATTCTCCATCACATCTGGTGTGCCACAGAGCAGCGTGCTGGGGCCACTGATTTTCGTGCTATTCGTGAACGATCTGTGCTTTCGATTGAAGTCACCAAAACTGCTTTACGCCGACGATTTGAAGATTTATAGATCCGTCACATCTTACTTCGACTGCTGTGCACTTCAGGCCGATATTAACGAACTGCAAAAATGGTGCCTTGAAAACGGTATGGAACTGAATGTGAAAAAGTGTAAGTCCATCGCATTTTCTCGCCGACAATCTCGAATCGAATTTGTGTATTCAATTGGACCCGTACCCCTGGAGTGTGTCGATTCCATCCGCGATCTTGGTGTGATCATCGACAATAAAATGCGATTCAACGAACATATTAACGTAACCACCGCCCAAGCGTTCTCAGTCCTAGGATTTGTTCGACGTAGCACCAGCAACTTCAAGGATGTTTACGCAATGAAGGCACTTTACTGCTCATTAGTTCGTAGTATCTTGGAGTATGCCGTATGTGTGTGGGCTCCATTTCATACAACCCAAACACTTCGTATGGAGAGAGTGCAACGCAGCTTCGTCCTTTACGCCCTACTCTCATTACCGTGGTCGGACCCAGCGAATATGCCCGATTACGAAAGCCGCTGTAGACTCATCGCTATGAAAACGCTACCCTCCAGACGTTCGAATCTACGACGGCTTTTTGTGTTCGATTTGGTTATGGGGAACATCGACTGTTCATCATTGTTGTCCAGTGTTGCATTTTATGCACCTTCCCGTCAACTTCGTGAGCGTGAATTATTATACATACAGACACAGAACCTCTTATGGTTTTAATAACTCGTTAGATGTTTGTTTTCGTTTGTTCAATAATGTTTGTACAGTGTTTGAGTTTAATGTGTCAAAAAATGTCTTCAAGAATAGGATTAAGGTTTTATTAGGTAAATCCAGTCTGTGGAATTGTTTTATAACATTCAAGACGCTGAAAATAAATAAATAAATAAATTCAAGTATGTATCTTGAAAGTCTAGTTACAAATATTGAATTTTTGCCTTCTTTACCAAAAATGCCTATCAATGACTTGTGATCAGTATAAGTGAAAACCCTTTGTCCATATAAATATTTATGAAACTTTCTAATTGTGCAAACTAGAGCTTAAGTTTTCATATGCAGAATTGAATATCTTTTTTGTGCGTCATTTAACGTAAATAATGAAAAACTAATTGGCGTTTCTATGCCATCAATCACATGTGCAATTACACCACTCAGACCATAGCCTGAAGCATCTGTTACAACAACAATCTCCTTCATGGGATCATAAAATTCCAAAATGTTGGCAAAAATCAAAGATTGCTTACTCTCTTGTAACGCGTTTTCACAATTACTGTCCCAAACAAATTTTGTGTTCTTTCTCAACAAATCATATAAATAGTATATTTTGGAAGACATATGAGAAACAAATCTGTTATAATAATCTATTAAACCGAAGTATGATATGCATTTATATTTATGCATTAGCAAGTCTTTCCAATACCAACAACAATTTAATATGACAATACTTCAGATCGTTACCTGCTATTAAAATATCATCAAGATAACAATAAATATGATGAATTCTACCCAACACCTGATCCATAACTTGTTGAAATATTGATGCACTAGAAGATGCACCCTGCAGTAACCGATTGTATGTGAACAGACCTTTGATTTATAACCATAAACTTCTCGGAGCGTTCAGTTAACACAAGATGAGTGTAAGCACCCTCAAGGTCTAAGGAACAAAAAACCTTGCAGTTCGTCAATTTAGCAAAGAAATCACTAGCTAAAGGTAAAGGGTATGTATCCGGTATTAACACCTTGTTTATCGATACTTTGCAAACAATTAGGAGTCTGATTTCATTTTTTCATTCTTCATAACTATTATCACAGATGATACCCACTCACTAGTATTTATCGGAGTTATAACTTTCTCTTTCTCCAATTTGTCTAAATATGATAAAACTTGAATCCTCAATCTAAAAGGTACGTCATAAGCTCTTTTAAAAATACGAACCCCGCTCTTTAACACTAATTCCGCTACAAAATCTTTGATGGGTGTCGAAAATCTACAACTACAAAATGTACAGTCTACCCAAGCTCAAGCTCAAGCTTAAGCACTGCTTGTACTGGCTTGGGTTTGGTCCGGGGTTGCACTGCCCTCGGTAGCTGCTTAAGACTTCTTCATAGTTGATAGGGCTCGCCCCGATGATTGTGGCGGTTAATACAATTGCAACGGCAAACGCAAGTAGCACTCCCGAAGGACTCATCTTGTTCCGTTGATTCCGTGTATAAATGATCCCGGATTGTCGCAGACTCAGCAGAATAGTTCTTAACAGCTTCCACTGACTGATTTAAGATGAGTCCTTCAAGAGTGCTACTTGCGTTTGCTGTTGCGATTGTGTTAACCACCACCATCATTGGGGCGAGCCCTATCAGCTATGAAGAAGTCTTGAGCTGCTACCGAGGGCAGTGCAAACCCGGACCGGACCCAAGCCAGTGCAAGCAGTGCTGCGAAAATCTCGTGCAGAGTTTCTTCAAAGACGTGGACACCATTCGAGCTAACTGTTTCAAAAATTGCACTGCCAGCGTCGTACCGAGCGCCCTAATCGTGAACGACATCCTTAGTGGTATTAAGGATGCGATATTGTCGGCTGTAAAATATATTGTGGACTAATGACTCAATTAAAAAAATCTCCAAAAAAGATTAAATAAAACAGGAAGTGGGTTATATCTATGGTATAACCGCAAGGGTGACGTAGGACTATCGTTGATTTAGAGATCATTTGTATGAAGTTGAATCTGAATTCATTCTGAATGAATGAATATTTGGAGAACTTCGAAAACGAGAGCGTTACGTTGGAGGCACAAGGTTTTATGCATCCAATATTGGATACGGAAATATCCTACTGATGGGGAAGAATAATCTTCAGAAGCTATCCTGTTGATTGCGATTGATTGAAAAATCACAAAACCTAATGTATTTGGTCACAGTGTTACATGGATAGAAAACATTAAAATAAACTCTTTCATATGAATGTAATTTTAAATTCCCAGAGGAACTGGCAGATTATTTTCAGTAACGATTAGATATTTCCACATTTTCCTCGATACTGGAAGCCCACCAGTGGTTAATGCTAACTCGATAACCATCTGTTAATAGCACTTGATTGAAATATATTTGGTCACAGTGTTACATGGATAGAAAACATTCAAATAAACTCTTTCACATGAATGTATTTCTAAATTCCTAGAGGAACTGGCAGATTGTTTTCCGGATCTTTCTCGATCCAAACGGAAAGAATTCCGTGTGTGTATGTGTGTGTGTGTGTGTGTGTGTAGCGGCTGCTTCGAGATCTTCCCGGGGAACCGTTTGTAGCATCACTCTCCTCCTGATTGATTCCCTTCTGGCCTAAGGTGCACAAACAGGCTCTTGGTGACACCGTTCATCCGCGCTTTCATGATAAATGAAGAGCTTCACCACAACAGCGACAACATGCTCCAATCGCTGTTCAATTAGAACTGAGTGGATTTCCGAGCGGCGCTCGCTTATATACCGATTGGTGATTTCAATAGCCTATTTTGAAAGCAAATTTAAGACTATTGAAACAAGTTTTTGGATCAGAAAGTAACAAGTATAGAACGCGTAGACATTTTATCTTTCGAATGAAGTGTTTATCATACCATTTCGTTCAGTTGTTTAGGAGCTATTAACACTCAAAATCTCGGTCTTCGGCGTAACGCTTTCGTTTGATTTTGATTTTACACCCCGGTATAGAAATGAAAGACGTAGTCCTACGTCAAAACAGTTCATGTTCTTACATATTTGTACAGGGTTTTTTATTTCGGGCTTCCGAAAGTATACAGCCCTATGCTGACAACCGTTTGACATAGCTGTCAACCAAAGCGTCATATCGTTAGTTGAATGTCTGCCATTTTACAATATGGATCGTTTTAGCATCGCACAACGTGTTAATTTTGTTAAATTATACTATAAAAATTATGAAAAACCGGCAAATGTTTTTCGAGCATTACAGACGGATTTTGGTCGTCATGGACGGCCTACAGAGCACACAATCGCTATTGTAGTGCGTAAGTTCGAACCATGGATCCGTACTGGATCCGTAGCGGATATTGTGAAACCTGTGCATCATCGTAATATGCATTCGGCCGAAAATATTGCTGCTGTTGCTGCCAGTGTGGAGGATGACCCGAATGTTTCGATTCCACGACGTGCTCAGCAATTGAGCTTGTCAAACACATCATTGTGGCGAATTTTGCATTTGGACTTGCACCTACATCCATATAAAGTCCAACTGGTACAAAAATTGGAGCGTGGTGACCATGGAATGCGTCGGGCATACGTCGATTGGGTGAACGAACAACAGCAGCAAAATGTTGAATTTACGCATCAAATTTTCTTCAGCGATGAGGCACATTTCGAGCTCGGTGGCTATGTGAACACCCAAAATTTCCGTATATGGGGCTCAGAAAATCCACACGTTATTGTTGAGAGGCCATTGCATCCGCCAAAAGTCACTGTTTGGTGCGCATTATGGTCTGGTGGAGTCATCGGGCCGTATTTCTTTGAAAATGAGGACGGCGAGACAGTAACTGTGAATGGTGAGCGCTATGGCCGCATGTTAACCGATTTTTTTGCCACAAATTGAAGATATGGATACGGATGACATGTGGTTTCAGCAGGACGGCGCCACGTGCCACACAACACGACCGAACATGGCCATATTGCAAACGAAATTTGGAGGACGCATAATTTCGCGTTTTGGTGATGCCAATTGGCCGTCCAGATCATGCGATTTGAACCCGCTAGACTATTTTTTGTGGGGTTATGCGAAAGACCGTGTCTATGCCAACTCTCCGCAAACTCTTGAACATTTGAAAGACAACATTCGTGAAGTTATGACCGAGATACCGCCCCATATGTGCCGAAGAGTCATCGAAAATTACCTGTTCCGGATCAAGGTGTGCGAGGAAGCCCTAGGTGGACATTTGAATGATGTTGTATTTCACACATAATGGCATAAACCAAACTTTAATATGAAATAAAAGTTTCATCGAAATTCGAATTCTAAGTGTGTTTTATTTCAATTTACTTTCGGAATTTAAAGTTAGAAAACCCTGTACTTTCACTATGGACAGAAAGTCAGCAAAAGAAAACTTTGTTTTATACATAATAATTTATCCACATTTTTGCGAAGCACTTTTTGCTTGGAAGCCATCTCGATAACCACTTGTCAGATTGTGACAAAATTTTGTGCGATTTACGGTTTCCCCAACACAGACTTCAAAGTCAATGTACCTGTGGAAATCCGCTTTGCAAATATACATACAATTAGGGGGGCGCCTAGGAGAATTCGCATTGCAAATAAATGCAAGTTGGGGGTATTTTTGTTCACACCAAAATGTGTTTCCCTAACAAGGACTTCTAAACATAGATGCTTGGGGAAATCCGCTTTGCAAATATATGCAAGCTGCGACTACTTTTGTGCTCGCTTGTTCTTGTGCAGACCGGACTATATTTCTCTTAAACGAACTTCTGAACTGAGAAGCCTGGGAAAAACAGGAAGTGGGTTATATCTATGGTATAACCGCAAGGGTGACGTAGGACTATCGTTGATTTAGGGATCATTTGTTTGAAGTTGAATCTAAATCCATCCTGAATGAATGAATAAATAAATATTTGAGTGGCTTCAAAAACGAGAGCATTACGTTGGAGGCTCAAGGTTATATGCATCCAATATTGGATACAAAAAACCTTGTTCTGAAGAATAATCTTCAGAAGCTTTCCTGTTAACTGCACTTGATTGACAAACCACAAAACCAAATGTATGTGGTCGCAGTATTATATGGATAGAAAAAATTAAAATAAACTCGCTTGAATGTAATTTTCAATTCCATGGGGAACTGGCAGATTATTTTTCAGCAACGATCATTTCTTTCCAGGTTTCTTCTCGATAACCAGCAAACGAAAAGAGTTGCGCGCGTGTATGTGTGTGTTTGTGTGGCGGCTGCTTCAATGTCTTCCCGAGGAACCGTATTTCAATGCTGATTTCGATGCTCTCTTGGTCACCTTCTCTTCTCCTTCTGATCGATCGGCTTTTCTGCGCTCCCTCACAGTTAAAACAAACTGATTGCATTTCAGGTCAGGTCAGGCCAGGTAATGAATCCCTCGATCCCTCGCCGTTCAGCTCGTTCAGTAACGATGTTGTCTTGTCGATGTCCTCAGGCGTCGTGCCCCCCCCCCTTACGTAACGGAATTTCCTATCTCTAATAAACAGAAAGTAACGCAACATCTACCCCCTCCCCCCTTATCGCGTTACGTAATTTGTGCACGACGCCTCACGAAAAATGAATGGGTTTCACCACCAGAATATCATTTAAGTATGCTTTTCGTGCGTGAATGAATCGAGAGAAGGTGTGGTTTACGATGGCAATTTGGAAGGCAAACTAGAGGAGAATGAACTCTCTGAGTATGAAAATTTCGGCGACTGAGCAATAATCGATTGAAAATTATATAATTTTCGCGATACGAAACATTTTCCGTTGCGCGCGCATACAATATTGAATACGAAAATATCCTACTGATGGGAAAGAATAATCTTCCGAAGCTTTCCAGCTAATTACACTTGATTGAAAAATTACGAAATCAAATGTATTTGGTCGCTGTGTTATATGGTTAGAAAACATTAAAAAAAACTCTTTCGCATGAATGTATTTTTCAATTCCTAGGGAACTGGCAGATTGTTTTGACGTAGGACTACGTCTAACCGGAAGATATAGGGGGTGAAATGGAAATCTAGGCACTGAACAAGTAGGAAAAAAATGCAAGATTTGGAATGCTTATAACTCGAGCATTTCTCAATAGATCGCAAAGGTTTTTGCACCAATTGATAGGAAATATATCTACGCATCTATCATAACGAATAACATTTCATTTTTCTTGAAATAAATAATTGAATAATTGTGAAATATCAAGCATTGTCAAAATGCACTATGTGCCCATTTTTGATTGGTCCATTTTGTGCACCTCAAATCATACCGACCAAAACGGGCAACCAGAGCAGCAGCGAAATAGAATGAAGCACGATTGGAAAGGAAAAAGAAAAAAATGAACGAAACATTGGTCGCAGTCCCACACATGCGTAATTCTCGAGCCAGCCAGTCAGCTTAAAAATCCTCGCTCCGCTGCCGTAACGATCATTCTCATTCAAACCGTACACCACATCGGTTCGCATCACAACACATCAACAAACCAACCCAAGCAGCCATGTCTGGACATGGTAAAGGAGGAAAAGTGAAGGGAAAGGCGAAATCCCGCTCGAACCGTGTTGATCTGGAGTTCCCCGCAAGGGTAGCTAGGCCGAGCGCGTTAGGACCAGTGCACCAGTCCACCTAGCCGGCGTTATATAGTTTCGGCCGCCGAAGTGATCGAGTTAGCTGGTAAAGCTGCTCGCGACGATAAAAAAAAACCCGCATTCGGAACAGAACACATTCGGTTCGGTGGACATCAAGACAACAGGCAGTTGCAGCGAGTGGCGAGTGGCAAACGCAATCGCAAAACGGCATCAGGTAGCAGAAGAAAAAAGTTTGTTCGTTATACAAACTGCTTTGGTGGCAAATCCAGAACAAGGCGGCATCGAGGGCGTTCGAAATGGTTTTTTTCAAAACCACGAGTACTAAGTTTTCTAAATTGGAACCATTCCATAAAACAAGGCGCTTTTCAGGGCCATTAAACCTTCCAAAAAAGAGTTTAGGAAATACAGTTCAATGCTTTCTAAAACAATATCCAAAATAATAATAAAACACAAATTGATTTTTTTCATAATTTGTTTGCCAGGATATGATGAGTATGTGAATTCGGCAGTTGTTCTGAGCTTATTGATTTTCACCAATTCTTAAATTGCTTCTAGATTGAAAGTACAGTAATTTACACTTATCTCGACATTTAGCTAATTGGACGGACCTGTAATGCGACATATTTATTTGGACATTTTTGTAAACATAGAGTTCGGGGTCCAAATTATGACCCCACATTGAAAGTCGACACTGTACCACTGTCATCGCAAATGTTCAATTACAGGTTAAAATTACCTCCAATCCGATACTGAGTGGTGGTAATGCGACGAGCCATTGAATGTAATTTACTGTAAAATATGTCACAAGCTGGATGGGAAGAAATTTTCCAACTGTGAAAGCTGTGGCGAGTGGCAAATGCAATCGCTAAACAGAAAGGTTTAGCCGAACAAGATGGGGATATCGAGTGATAACAAAACAATAAACTCTTTAGATTGAAGATAATTTTGTGATCCTGAAAAGGACCCTTTTTAGCCTGCATGTGAATCCAACGAGCGAACAAATCGTAATGAATGTATTTTTTGCCATCGCTCCCTTTTAACGCTCATTCGTTCGTCTCGTTGGACTCGCCCCTCTGGCTGAGTCTGTCGATTTGTCTCTATCCTGTGAGTGTGTACCGCTAGAGTATAAAACACGCGGACCCCAAAAAAATATCTTATTTTCTTTCAAACCGTAAACCCGTGTGGTTGTACGGCATCGGCATCGTGGACGTAACAAAGGAGGACAAGTTAGGGGAAAGGCAAAGTCTCACTCGAACCGTGCAGGTCTCCAGTTCTCTGTTGGTCGCATTCACTGATTGCTCCGCAAGGGTAACTAGGCCGAACGGATTGGTGCCGGAGCACCAGTATACCTAACGGCAATTATAGAGTTTCGGCCGTCGGAGTGCTCGAGTTGGCTTGCAAAGCTGCTCACGACAATCAGAAAACCCGCATCAAGAGCAGCTTCGGTTCGGCGCTCATCAAGGCAACAATTAGTTTCAGTGAGTGGCAAAGTGTTTCTCCGGCACGTCGCATTAAATGTACTTTACTGAACAATATGTCACAAGCTGGATGGGAAGAAATTTTCCAACTGTGAAAGCTGTAGCGAGTGGCAAACGCAATAGCTAAACAGGAAGGTTTAACCGAACAAGATGGGAATATCGAGTGATAACAAAAACACAACAACAAAGGTTCTTTTCAGAACCATCAACATATTCATAAAGAGTAAACAGTAAACTAATCCATTTTTCAGGTAGATAGGTAGGTATTCACGTAGGAGAAGAAAATAAAACAATATATTTAAAATATATATTTAACAAAAGCTGTCCCCTTTGTATAGTCCTACGTCACTCCGGTTATGTCCCCGACATTACCCACCCGTCTTTTTCAGCAACGATTAGATCTTTCCGGAATTTTCTCGATGCTGTATGGCATCCAAACGAAAATTCTCGTTTCAGATTGGCCTGTAAAAAACTTTTCTGAACTCTAATCCATCAAATTTGGAGCCCTAAAAAGGGCCGTTGATTATATGCTAAGCTAATATAGCACCCTCTCCTTGGATTCGACGGGCCAGCTGAATGTCCTTGGGCATGATGTGACGCGTTTTACGTGGATAGCACACAAATTTGTATCTTCGAATAAGCCTCCTGCAGCGTCATAACCGCGGAACTTTGGGAGCGCAAGTCGGTTTTGAAGTCCTGAGCAATTTCACGAACCAAATGCTGCAAAGGTAGCTTGCGGATCAGCAATTCGGTCGACTTCCGATAGCGATGAATTTCACGCAAAGTTCCCGGTCGATAGCGATGTGGCTTCCTCACCTATCCTGCGGCTGGTGCGCTTATCCGAGCTGCTTTCGTGTGCCTTAACACCGAAAGACTAACGAGCTGTCTGCGTGGTCCCAAACAAACGAGTCGTCACGGTGCGAGAGTAGAGTAAGAAATGAACGAAAGCAAAGGAAGCGTAATTTTATAAACCATAAAAGTATAGAATCTAAACCCCACCCTTATTATATTCGTTGCTTACCCTGAGAGAGAAACGAATAACATCGAAGTAAGTATATACGGACACTTTGCGTTACATTTAAGGGGGTATTCTAGTGTAGAGACACGAATTTCGGACGTTTTTTCGAACTCCGTAAAAATAAAACAAAGAATATTTTTACTATCCGTTATATCATTATTCGTTTATCTATCTTTCAACAATAAAACAAAAATAGGACGGAAAAAAAATATTCATAATTAGAATAGTTACATGCTGGTGAAGTGAGGGTGTTCAAAAAAAAGTTGTGCCATGGCGTACACGATTCCAGTCCTTCTGGTTATCTGAAACAAAAAAATCGAACAGATTCTGAATCAGTAAAGATGTCGCTATGGCATGAACCTCGGACAAGTCAAAAACATGGGTTTTAACAAAATGGCGGCCGTTTGAAAACAAAAATGCTGTTTAAAACGTTTTTTTTTGCGTTTACCGATTTTTTAAAAATAGTAAAATTAAAAAGTTCTAATTTTTTATTGGTTCATGCGATAGAGATGCAGATTATTTTCATATAAATTTGACATAAATCGGTTCAGTAGAACTTGAGATATCGTGTACGCCAGTTAGAAAAAAACTAGTTCCGAGAGAAACGCGTTTGAAGTTCATTGTGATGGCCGTAACAGGTTAGATACCACATCACTAAGATGGCTCTAACTAGGTAAATAATAGGATTTTCGATAAGTCCTTTCTAGAGTATATTCTTGAATGCCTAAACTACAGAAATATGGTAAAAAAAATTTCGATTTTTTCAGATTTCTAGACTAGAATACCCCCTTAATACCATACCGCAGCCACAACATTTTCTGCATGTTGAATTAATGCGATTGATTAGTAACTATCATGAAACTACCAGTAACTATATTAGTAGCTATTATTCGCATAAATTCAACATGAAAAAACAGGTAGTGGGTTATATGTATGGTATAACCGCAAGGGTGACGTAGGACTATCGTTGATTTAGAGATCATTTGTTTGAAGTTGAATCTAAATCCATTCTGAATGAATGAATAAATGAATATTTGGGGGACTTCGAAAACGAGAGCGTTACGTTGGAGACTCAAGGTTTTATGCATCCAATATAGGATACGAAAAACCTTGTTCTGAAGAATAATCTTCAGAAGCTAACCTACTAACTGTACTTTATTGACAAATCACAAACCCAAATGTATTATATGGATATTTTATGGATAAAAAACATTAAAATAAACTCTTTCGCTTGAATGTAATTTTCAATTCCCAGAGGAACTGGCAGATTATTTTCAGTAACGATTAAATATGTCCACATTTTCCTCGATACTGAAAGCCCACCAGTGGTTAATACTAACTCGATAACCACCTGTTAATAGTACTTGATTGAAAAATATTTGGTCACAGTGTTACATGGATAGAAAACATTCAAATAAACTCTTTCACATGAATGTATTTTTAAATTCCCAGAGGAACTGGCAGATCATTTTCCAGCAATGATTAGATCTTTCCGGAACTTTCTCGATGCTGAATGGCATCCAAACGGCAAGAATTCTGCGCGTGTATGTGTCGATCCTTCGCCGTCCACCTCCTCCAGCACGTTAGGCAACGATGTTGTCTTGTCGATGTCCTCACGAAAAATGAATGTGTCTCACCACCAGAATATCGCTTAAGTATGCTTTTTGTGTGTGATTGAATCGAGAGAAGGTGTGGTTTACGATGGCAATTTGGAAGGCAAACTAGAGGGGAATGCACTCTCTGAGCTCGGAACTTTTGGCGACTGAGCAATAATCGATTGCGGGCGCATACAATATTGGATACGGAAATATCCTACTGATGGGGAAGAATAATCTTCAGAAGCTATCCTGTTAATTGCGATTGATTGAAAAATCACAAAACCAAATGTATTTGGCCACAGTGTTACATGGATAGAAAACATTCAAATAAACTCTTTCACATGAATGTAATTTTAAATTCCCAGAGGAACTGGCAGATTATTTTCAGTAACGATTAGATATTTCCACATTTTCCTCGATACTGGAAGCCCACCAGTGGTTAATACTAATTTGATAACCACCTGTTAATAGCACTTGATTGAAACATATTTGGTCACAGTGTTACATGGATAGAAAACATTCAAATAAACTCTTTCACATGAATGTATTTTTGAATTCCCAGAGGAACTGGCAGATTATTTTCCAGAAATGATTAGATCTTTCCGGAACTTTCTCAATGCTGAATGGCATCCAAACGGAAAGAATTCCGCGCGTGTATGTGTGTGTAGCTTCCCGGGGAACCGTTTGTGGCATCACTCTCCTCCTGATGGATTCCCTTCTGGCCTAGGGTGCACAAACAGGCTCTTGGTGACACCGTTCATCCGCGCTTTCATGATAAACGAAGAGCTTCACCACAACAGCGACAACATGCTCCAATCGCTGTTCAATTAGAACTGAGTGGATTTCCGAGCGGCGCTCGCTTATATATCGATTGGTGATTTCAATAGCCTGTTTTGAAAGCAATTTTAAGACTATTGAAACAAGTTTTTGGATCAAAAAGTAACAAGTATAGAACGCGTAGATATTTTATCTTTCGAATGAAGTGTTTATCATACCATTTCGTTCAGTTGTTTAGGAGCTATTAACGCTCACAATCTCGGTCTCCGGCGTAACGCTTTCGTTTTCGAAACTTTGATTTTACACCCCGGTATAGAAATGAAAGACGTAGTCCTACGTCAAAAATGTTATGGCTGTGGTATGATATTGAATGTAATGCAAAGTGTCCGGATTCAAAAGCATTACTGTAAAAAAGAGTTAACTCGACTGAAAATTTTTCGGTTCGGCCTGCAAAAACGAAATTAAGAGCCCCCGCAGACTGCAGACTGACTTGTCGACCGATAGTTCGGTCGGCTTCTTAATCAGTACGGAGAGGTATGCATGTGCGTACATTACGCCGATTCAGTTAGGTCGGTTTTCCCACCAGAAGGCCGATCCGACCCAACTGTCGGCTGAAGAAAAGTCTGTAGTGTGCGGGGGCTCTAATTGAAGTGTACAGCATAATGCATAGACGTAAGTATGAGCTTCCCCATCTCACATTCCAATAAGATTAATGGGTTTCCAAGTAGGCGCGCTACATACGGATACGAATGATTTCAACAACCTGTTTTCGAAGCTATAATTAGGCTATTGAAACAATTTTTCGACTCAATAAATAGCAATCATATAACTCTTGGACATTCTATCTTTTGTATGAAATTATTATCATACTGTTCCGTTGATCCGAAGCAGAATGAATCACGCTTAAAGAAGGAATGGATTTTTTCTTGGAATTTACTCAGCAAAAATAATGCCCTTTCCCAACAATTAAAAACGACAAACGGTAAACAGTTTCATCAAAATGATTTCTTCGATATGGGGATATATTCACTACATCATGTCATATATTTCATATTCTTCATTATGATATCCATATCCATGGCACCTATCGGTATCGAATTATCATCGACACCACGATTTTCGCTAAATGCTCCTTTCAGTTCGGCCTGTAAAAAACTTTTCTGAACTCTAATCCATCAAATTGGGAGCCCTGAAAAGGGCCGTTGATTATATGCTAAGCTAATATAGCATGCTCTCCTCGGATACGATGGGCCAGCTGGATGTCCTTGGGCATGATGTGACGCGTTTTGCATGGATAGCACACAAATTGGTATCTTCGAATAAGCCTCCTGCAGCGTCATAACTGCGGAACTTTGGAAGCGCAAGTCGGTTTTGAAGACCTGAGCAATTCCACGATCCAAATGCTGCAAAGGTAGCTGCGGATCAGCAATTCGGTCGACTTCTGATAGCGACGAATTTCACGCAAAGTTCCCGGTCGATAGCGATGTGGCTTCTCCACCTATCCTGCTACTGGTGCGCTTATCCGAGCTGACTTCGTGTGCCTTACCACCGAATGACTAACGAGCTCGAGTCCTCACGGTGCAAGAGTAGAGTAAGAAATGAACGAAAGCAAGGGAAGTGTCATTTTATAAAACATAAAAGTATCGAATGTAAACCCTTCCTGCATCCTCACGGGAGCACACGATGCATCCTCATGAAGCTAGATCTCGTCCCTCTAGTTTTGTAACCTGGTTGTATCCACGCTGGACTTTGATGGCTTTCGCAAAAACATCAAATCTTCGAAGAAATCGTTTTGTCCAATGGTCTGCAATGGATGATCAATTTCTCAGACTGCTCACTCTCGACTAGAGATGAAACGGAATGTTGATTTTAATTTCACTCCGGATGATCAAATTTTCCGGATGATCGAATCATAAAAAAATTAAAAGGAAATCTCCCGGTAAACGTAAAATAACTATGATTTGCACTGACTTATTTGTATAATGCAGTATCTTAGCCACAAATTGACTAGCGCCCCATAAGGGAGCAGTAATGTTTTGAAATTCGAAAAAAAATCATTGCCTTGTTACAGCTCATGAACCGAAATATTATTCAAATGATCAAGTCCAAATACAAGCAAAAGCTTGGTCCAGGAGCCAAGGAGAGTTCGATGAGATGGTTAACCGAATCAACATTAGGGATGCTATGTTTCGGGTGGCCGAGGCTTGGGACGAGGTACCGACTGATTGCATTGTGAATTCAAGGAAAATGTTGATATCCCGTTGTTGGCTGTAAAAGAACGCATGAACGCATTAACGGTGATTTTATGGTTTTCGGAAGACTCAAATTTTGGCGTCTTTACGACAATAGTAAGTAAAGTCTGAATGAGCTAAAATGTTGTATAGTGTATTTGTTCGAGGTAATCTATACTTTTCAGGAAGTCCCATTCGTAAATTTGAGATGACCATTCTCACTGGAACTCTAATGCAAATCGTTACTCATGAATTTATTTTTAAACCGAAATAAACAATAATTTGCAAGAAAAAAAATTAAATTAAATTAAATCTATTCTGCGATAATATCGTAACATATGAAGATGCTAAATAGACATCTTTTGAGGATCCAATAAATCAAAGGACTATCCAAGCGGATTCAAAGATTTATCACTTATTTTGTATTCTTTGCAACAATTTCAACACTCCTACCCCAACTTTTACTTTTCTTTACTACATCCATGATTATTCGAAAGATCATAATATATATGATGCCCTGTGGATAACCGAATTAAAACATACTAAAAAGACCCTGCTCATCCTAACTACATCCATGTTTCATTATATTATCATATTAGGTATGTTTGAATATTAAATCGATGTATTCATTTAAATTTGGAAATTCCTACGTATAAAAATCTACTGGAGATAATCGAAACTAGTTGTATTGACCAACCCCTTTTCCAGCCCTCTCCTCTATCTAGCTTCGTACAAATTTGTTCAAATAATCATATTTATAAAGTATATCAACAAATTATTCAAAATTTTCGATAAAAAAAACAAAACCAAAATACTCCACCATGATCGAGTCTAAAATTCCGGATAATCGAGTCGGACCTGTATTTACTTTTTCTTAACTTAACCTTTTCTGTTATTAAGTTCTTAACAGAAGAAAATCTGTTCAATATTCCTTGCAGAAAACGTGATACTCTATTAATATGTGTTCTTCATCTTCACTCAGTTTTTAAAGTCAATTAATTCATCCTCTTTAAAACAAAACTATTGATTGTCGGTCTAGGAGACCATTTTCGCGAGTATTTTATTGTTAAAAACAGGTTAAAAACGTTTTGTTGGGAGAAGTAATGGATACAATCTGGAACGTAACGTTATCTGATTGTGTAGAAAGTTCATTCGGATTTACATTAGAACTTCATTTCTTTTCTGAAGAAACATTCCGCAAAAACTGAAATATATATATATTCGGAAGATTATCCATCGTATTTATTTTCCATCGATTGGTGAAACGCTACACTCCATGCGAAAACTGATAAATATTGACCATCCGGATAACAGAAAAATTCTTGCTATCAATTTCATATCACATCTGTGTGTATATTCGCATGCACCAGACTTTTTTATTCGATGTTTTCTTCTTTACGTTAGCCATGTGGTCCTGATCTTTTGTTGTTAAAAGTTACCTACTGGCGGTTTTCCAATTTTCTTTAATGCTGCAAACAAACAAAAACAGACTACTGTACCACAAGCATTTACAAAACATAACATCTTTTATCGCATATACAATTAGCCCACATTAATCTAAAATATGTATTACACCTGATAATAAGAATAAGTAGGGGACATTCAAAAACAACTGATCGAATAAAAATCGCCGCTTTATTCCCTGCTTATAGATTTTTGTACAGTATGCATCACAATATACAGACATTTGCTGCATTGACCCCTAAAACGCTTGCTGTCGGTATGATAATTGTTCAAATGAGTGCAATCACGGGAAAATTATCGCTTGGCGATCCTTCTCTGTCTCATCCACACACAAATCCGATCGATGGAGAGTGAATCATTGGTCGACAGAGCTGCTGTTCTTTCTACTTACGAGACAGAATGAACATGTCTACCACATGTTTGGATTCGCTCACTCACTGAGTGGTATCGTATGATGCGAGACCAACACGTTGATTGAAGAAGCTGTTTTCACTTGCTGAAAAAATTTGGTTGCTTTCGTCGATTCTCTCGTCAATCACCAACATTGATTGTAACTAATTTTATGAACAAATGAAAATTCAAAAAAAATACCGCAGGACTTTTTTGACAGCCTAATATAATTACACAACCATGTTAACCATGTTAAAGAATTACTAAGAGTTGTAGAAAAACAATTGGGGAGAATGATAGAAGGCTACTAAAACTACACAGCTTCAAGCTTTGAGTTTGATTTACTCGAAATCATAGGTATGTTACTTAGTCCGGTCTGACTGAACACCGACTATACAATAGTCTTCAAACGATGAAGGCTAGGATTGGATCAGGGTACGTGAACCGGTTCTTTCTTCTGTTTCTTCGGTCAATGGTTGTAAAGTCCGAGGAAATGAAGATACTTAACGCGTTAGTTATAATAATGTTTGTAAATTTGTAAATTAATGATTTTTGAGAATCAAAGAATACAAAGTAAATTTATACTGTATTCAAGCTCACAAGCGCGTTTGGTGTGCGGAATGCGTGCAAATAAATTCTTAGCTTGAAATATAACTAACTCACGTTACTCACGTTTTAACCAACAATACAAAGATCCATAGGTCATCATAAACTCATCCCACCACCAACAATGAATTTAACGTGTAGTGTTTCCATGTTCAGATCTATCGCAACCACACGACATTCTAGGGCTTCCATACACAGGGTCAACAAAAATAGACACCTATCTTCAATTTGAATTAATCAGCTTTGAACGAGTTATATACTTTTCAATACTGGATGATACTTAATGTTATTTCATACGCGGACATGAGAACACTGTGTAGTTGAATGCATACTGTAAAATTCTGCGTTGTAATCGTGAATGGCCTTGGCAAGGGTGGCAGCGAAAATGGTCATGTCAAATTTCAAAAACCGACCATGTGCATTTTGTTTATTGGCCCAAAAAATTACTGTGCAAAGTTTCAGCTAATTCGGACATGATTTAGGGGTGCCTCAAAGCTCTCAGAGTTTTAATTTTTTGATCCTCGAAAATCTTCCAAGGGGCGAGTAAAGGAAATTTAGAAAATCGAATTTTTTTTTTCGATGTCAAATGACTTAATAATGCATAAAACTGGTGTCTGGTGTTATCTCGAAAAAAAATTTTTGGCAGAAAATCGACTTTTTGGGACTTTGCCTGAGTGGCCAAAAAATCAAAACTTTGAGCGCTTGAGGCACCCCTAAATCATATCCGATTGAGACTTTGCACAGATCATGGACCAATAAAAAAAATGTACACGGTCGGTTTTTGAAATTCGATGATGAAATTGTTTCCATACATCCATTGCCACCCTAGCATTGGCGTGTTGACCAATGTTATTCGGGTTATCAGGATCGCCTCAGTGTGCCGATAATGAGAATTCAGAGTTCTCCTATACATCAGCAGAAAAGGTTTTCTCGAGAATTCATTCGAAATGCAATTCGACCCCTGTGCTACGTAAAATAATTGACGTATTTACATTCCACAGCTAGCAGAAATTCCTAGCGTCTCTTCGTAGTATCGTGTCCACAATTATAGATTCCCACCGTCCCAAGTGTGTCAATAAAGCCTCATCATGAATGAATGAATCGATCCGTTGTAACAATTGACTACCGGCGCGGTACGAAATATATCTATTTTGAGCATTGATTGAAAAATACGACGCGAGACAAATTTCTTCGTCTACCTAGAATTAGAATTATTATCATCAGTGTAACAAATAGTTCGACACTTGCTTCATTTGCTCTATCCTCCCGTACACTCACATTAAACGTACCGGCAGCACAAGATATGATACTTGTCAGGAAAATAAAATCGACTACTAAAAATAAACGAAAGCTGCAATATAAAATCAAGAGAATATCATAGTTCATGTTCTGTTAATAGAGGGTGTATAAGCACGGATGAGGGGTCAATGAACCGTACCCTACACTAGAAAGTATAGGAATAATTTGGGACTACGTTGTACATGACTGTTTATACCGTGGTTCAGGAAATGTAGTTCTGAATTCCGATGGCTGTTTGACAACTTGGATGTCATCCAAAAATGGTCAAACAACATCAAACTTTCGTTTTACAGAAGTACAGAACTATGATTACCCATTGCTTAAATTGTGCTAAAAGTTCCCAAATCACGCAGTTTGAAGGTATGGCAATTTGCGATTACAAAAGCTTCTTTCCCTAGTTCTGGTGGTTCTCGGGACGTAAAAAAGCAGCATCAGAAAGGACCACCTGTGAAATAGTGAGATTGGTCGCAAGCGTTGCCACACCACAACCAAGATACACAAAAAAACTCGCCCGAATATTGTGAGTCAGACCATGTTGTGAAGACATTAAAGGGTGTGTCACATCAAATTGCATCACGGAAAAAACGCTGTAGAAATTTAATTTTTAGGAATGATATCTTCAGCTTTCTCTTTAAAATCAGATAAGAGTGTATAGATCACGTTGGCCATGCTTCACTGTCAATTTTTCGTAAATTTGGAAAAATGTCGTCGAACGAAAAAGAGCGTCGTGAATTAATCCTGTGCACTCATTTCGAGAATCCGGAGTTGTCACATCGGGACATCGGTAAGATGCTGGGAATCGTCCAATCCACGGTCAGCAGAGTACTAAAACGATACTTCGAGAACCTAACCATCGACCGGAAGGTGAAGAACGGCAAAAATGGATGCTCCGTCAGTGAAAAAGATTACAAGCGCGTAGTTAAGCAGTTTAGACGTGATCCGAGAAGTTCAGTCCGGGATGTCGCCAATAAGCTGAATTTGTCAAGTTCATTCGTCCAGCGGACCAAGCAGCGGGAGGGCCTGCGTACATACAAGGTTCAGAAGGCTCCTAACCGCGACGAAAGGCAAAACATGGTGGGGAAGACGCGAGCCCGGAAGCTGTACACCGAAATACTGACGAAGCCGCATTGCCTGGTAATGGACGACGAAACCTACGTCAAAGTGGACTTTCGTCAGCTGCCGGGCCTGTTGTTCTTCTCCGCAGAGAACAAATTCAGCGTTCCGGAGGAGATTCGCAAGCAGAAACTATCCAAGTTTGCCAAAAAGTACATGGTGTGGCAAGCGATCTGCTCTTGCGGAAAGCGGAGCGCCCCCTTCGTGATGACCGGCACGCTAAACGGGCAGGTTTACCTTAAGGAGTGCCTACAGAAGCGCTTACTACCACTATTGAAGCAGCACGAGGGCCCGACCATCTTCTGGCCGGATCTCGCTTCGTGCCACTATTCAAAGGACGTGTTGGAGTGGTACGAAGCCAACGGGGTCACCTTCGGTCCAAAGGAAATGAACCCGCCCAACGCGCCGGAGCTTCGCCCAATAGAGAATTATTGGGCGATTATGGAGCAGGCCCTCCGGAAGAACCCAAAAGTTGTCAAATCGGAGGCGGACTTCAAGAGAAAATGGTTTTCTGTTCAAAAAAAACTACAACCTGACGTTGTACAGAACCTTATGGACGGGGTAAAGAGGAAGGTACGAGCATACGGGCTTGGGCTCGAAGTATGAAAAATGGTAAATGCCAAAAGTTGTTTAATAATTTTTATTTTACTGTCTAAAATTTTCAAAAGGATCGGTCTACTGGGTGAATTTCTACAGCGTTTTTTCCGTGATGCAATTTGATGTGACACACCCTTTAGGCCTGCTTAGGAATGCTCTAACATAAAATTGCGACAGATGATCTCGCAATCATGATCTTAACTGAATTACAATGAATTACATCAATAGTCAACGATGTCATGTTTTTGTTTCTTCAATAAGTAAATTATCTAAAATTCAAGATTTGATACTGTAGGGGCTGTACTGTAAAGTTCCGGGATTTTTCAACATATGACACCCTAAAAATGAACAAGATTCATTCCGAGAGGTTCACCGGTCACTAGCTTATGTGTGAAGTTTCATGACATTTCGTTTATTTGTTCAAAAACTACAGATGTAATCGAGTGGACTTCTTTTAACGTTTTGTGACAATGGATGAAACGTGGATCCATTACCACATTCCTGAGTCCAATAGGTGACAAGAGTGGCTGACAAGCTGGTCAAAAGACCAACGGTCCGCCGTTTTTTGAGATTACCTACACAAGGGAAAAACAATCACCGGAGAGTATTATGCTGCGTTATTGGACAAACTGAACGACGAAATAAAGAAAAGATGGCCCCATATGGCGAAGAAAAATGTATCATCACAACAATACACCGTCGCATACGTCGCATAGCGATGACCAAGTTGGGCAATTACGATTCCAATTGGTTGCTCACCCACCATATTCTCCAGACATGGCCCACAGCGACTACTATATCTAGATCAACATGTCAAAAAGGTCTTTCTTCTTTGATCGATTCTCTTCACCGTCTTTCTCTTTCGATAACCACGGCCTTTCAGACAGATTTTACTCCAGTTTAGCCATATAGCAGGGGATAGTAACTTCAAGCGAAAAAGTGGGACTGATTCGAGATTGCTTTTATGTAAACAGTGAACTTTTTTTACACTCTAAAAATTGAACCGACTTGCACTGACAACTGAATGATATTGTCAATTTGTACGAGATGCCTCAAAACAACTGGGAATAAATATTGTTTATATACAGTAAGTTACATTGAATGTGACGTTTAGATTATTGGACAGACCTGTAATGTGACACGTTTAATTGGACATTTTTGTAAACATCGAGTTCGGGGCCCAAATTATGGCGCCACATTAAAGTTGCCACCAGACGTCGACACTGTACCACTCACATCGCCAATGTTCAATTAAAGGCCAAAATCGCCTCCAGAGCGACACTGAGTGGTGCCTCGGCATGTCGTATTAAATTTAAATTACTGTATTATGTTGTTATTTATGTTCGCATCATGAGCAACGAACACACATTCATTTTCCACTTGCAACAGTATTCACGACGATTGGATGGATGAATATACGACTCCTACATGCATCTAGTACGACTATTGTCATGCGTTTATACGATTTACTACAGACAACACAAAAACGAATGGTGGAAAACGTTCTTGATAATTATGATAATTATTATAGATTTTTGTAAATACATGTATGTTTGGAATATTACGTTAAAAATTATTTTTAAGTCAGAATATTTCCGGTTTTAAGAAAAGTGAAAGTTAAAGTTGCTTTTTTATTTTTAACTTTTAAGAACGAAAGATTATCTGTTTGCCGGCCTTTTGAGTTCTGATAAACATGGTGACAAAAATAAATTAGTTCAACTTAGTAATTCAATTGCACTTAACTCAAATCTGTAAACTTGAGATTATGAACTTGACAAACCAAGCTGCCAAGTATGCCAACCCAGCAAACATTAAATCGTATAACTATCTTTTATCGAGCATCGAATATCTGATATTTTGGGTGGTATATGATGCGCCCAAATAGCATATACAGTAAGTTTCCTCTAATCCTCGACATACCGAGGCACTACTCAGTGTCCCATTAGAGGTTATTTGCCTGTAATTGGACATTCACGATGATAGTGGTACAATGTCGACGTCTGGTGGCGACTTTCAATCTGGAGCCATACTTTGGGTACTAAACTCGATGTTTACAAAATATCCAATTAGAGATGAAAATGTCCAATTATTTGTGTCCCATTACAGGTCTGTCCAATTAACTAAATGTCGAATTAGAGGTAACTTACTGTACATGCAAGGTTATTAGGCAATACCTAATAACATAATAAGTCTGTTGTCATACGAATATACGATTCATCACTGCCATAAAAAAATGGCAGAAAATATTTAAGTAAAATGTTCGGCCCGGGGAATCACCATTTTTATATGTATATAGAACCTTTATAAACATTTATGTTTGTACAAATAGGAATTAATCAATTGGCTTTTAGGGATATAAATGTTTGATATGAGTGGTGGCGACGGTTATAAAATTGCTCCGATGGGATTTGAACTCCGGTTGTTTGGATTATCAAGCCGCAGCTATCTCGTACGGCTATCTAAAATATGATGCTAGGGCAATTAAAGTTTTTACATATGATACGAAAGAGTTGCACTCGGATACTTCATTCCTGATTGTTTATTGTGCTTTAGTGGAAATATCGCAAAATTTATATAGAAATGGTTAAATAAAGTTCAGTACTACATGTTTCAAGTAATCAAATAACATGAAGTAAAAAATTTCATTCATATTTTAACAATTTAAAACTGCCTTGGGGCTTGCCTAGCAAACATTAAATCGTAAAAAAAATCGAGGGGTTGTATCCGAGACACGACCGCTTAGAACGTAGGACTACGCAATATTTTTGCTTTTGAAATTTGATGGTTCATCATTTCGAATATTATTTGCGAATACGTCGAAATCTAATAAATAAATCTTTAGTAAAAAGTTCCGGGGACCCTGAAAAGGTTTAATGGCTTGCGTAGTTTTGTAGACTCATTTCGAGAAGCAACGATCATTTTTTGCCTTTGCGAGAACAATACACTAATTGGTCACATGTCGCAATGCGTTTCTTTATATCAATGCACGCATTGCACTGAATATTAACGAGAGGCATCTTCCGTGCATCGCCATAGAAGACGAATGAACTCTCTGAGTTTCAAGTGTCTATAATTCAAAAGAAGAAGAAGTGCATCGCCATTCAGCAAGCATCAAACACGCGTCTAACAGATGCAGTGCTAAAAATGAAATATCGCGAGAATGACCGTTTATGAAAAATCATTTCTCGACTCTCGGTCAAAACCGTCAACAAAGTTTCTAAGTTCTAAGTTTTGCGCAATGAAAACAAGCTACACACAAAAAACCAAACACTGATGTTTAGAAGCGACCTATACTCAATTGTACTCTGCTCTTTTTTCGCCTGCTTTGCCATGACTCGGATGGTTGTGTTAATTGCAATGCCAGATGCACTTCAAGTGAAATATTCACTAGCGTTCACAGCTCGAGAGGATACATTAAACACAAAACGAGTAGAATAAGCGACCTTTGTTGTTTCGGGCACAGAAATATTCTGAGAATTTTCCTCAGAGGAGATGCAATACTTATACGCTAGCGGCAGCTTACTTGCTATGCAAGGGTGGAGTTTACTTCGCAAATTTTCTCTTTCCGCTATCCCCCTTCGTTGTTTCTGTTCTAGCGGCTTCATAAGTTACCCGTTATTGACAGCTCTGTTCGGGAAAGCACACAAATGGACAGAACAAATGTATGGAAAAATGGGAATTTTTCCATTTTTCATCAATTTAAACCATATACAGATTATTGTAATGTATAGCATATCAAACAAAAAAAATCTTAGAAAATTTCCAATTCGATTGGTATACAAAACGTTTAAATCAGCTCGTAGCAAAAATAGTTATTGACGTTAACTTTATTTCAGAAAAACGTGACCTGTTTTCTGATTTGGCACCCCTAATGTAAGACGTAGTCATACGTCAAAAATCTAAAAAAAACATACATCTAAGACACATTACTTGTATGATGTATATAACTGGCATATGAATATGAAATTGGAGGCCATATACATGTAATATTGGGGTATATGATGTAATATAAACGGTAATTATACGATTTATTATTTTCTAGGATGTATGTATATCGCCGCCACGTTTGCAGGCGCATCATATACATGCAATTTATATTAATCATACTTGTATGTTTGTGAATATAATCCTTAAAATAAAATCATTACACTAAAAATTCGTTCCAAACAACTTATACAGTTACCAAATCACGCAATAAACATTAAGAAATGCAGGGAATCTCTTATCAATATTTGTTCAAATTTAAAAATGTGTTTAACTCCTGTTTTGTTGACAACTTTTATGTATTCAATTAAATCGTATGATAAATCATATATAAACATAAACATTCCCACCTTTCATCCTTCATTAAACACCTCGTAGTAGAAATCTGTCAGTAGTCATACACTCTCCTACGAAACATAGTGGAAAAAAATATATTCGTCGATGTAAACAAGCGGTGAAAAAGGAGACACTTTTCGTCGAGTGATTTGTATGAAGTTCTACTGCCGTGCATATAGTTTGATAAACGAGGTCCCCTTTCACACTCCTTGTCGTCGAACACATCAGGAAATCCTGTTACTGCTGAGTTATTAATGAAAGAGAATGTAGATTAAGAGAATCGATCAAAGAAGATAGACCCTTTTGACATGTTGATCTAGATATGTTCCCAAACCTCAAGCAGTGGCTCCAGGGAATGAGATTCACATCGAATGAGAAAGTCGTCGCAGAAACTGAAGCATATTTCAATGACTTATCCGTTTCGTACTACAGAAAAGGGAATCAAAATGTTGGAAATATTTATTCTCAAAGGAATAAATACAGCTTTACCTAAAATACGATTGTTTCCATTAAAAATCGCGGGACTTTTCAGCCGATGTGGTGTTCAAATAAGTCAACATAACCGACAAGCTGGCATTGGAACATCGCTTACCGAATCAGCGAGTAAAACTATGTTGCACATTGTAATTATAGGGTCAGAGAGTAGAAGAGCTCGGTAGTTCAATTATTACAACGTCTGCTTCGTCTTCGTCTGCTGCTAATTGCTATAAAGTATCATTCCCTGGATTATTCCAGGGGTACTTCGCCGTCTCAACGTAGTATTACTTGCGATTCCGGTAAGCTCGTAGAGACCTTAAATGAACCACGTGAAGACCCTAGTGAAAAAAAACTAAAATTACCATAAACAAATGTAAGCTGCAATATAAAATCAAGAGAATATCATAGTTCATGTTCTGTTAATAGAGGGTGTGTAAACACGGATGACGGGTTAATGAACCGTACCCTACACTAAAAAGTATAGGAATCTTTTGCGACTACATTGTACAGGATTGTTATATACATTTCCTGAACATGTAGTTCTGAATTCCGACAGCTGTTTGACAACATGGATGTCATCTAAAAAACAGGAAGTGGGTTATTTCTATGGTATAACGCAAGGGTGACGTAGGACTATCGTTGATTTAGAGATCATATGTTTGAAGTTGAATCTAAATCCATTCTGAATGAATGAATAAATGAATATTTGGGGGACTTCGAAAACGAGAGCTGGAGGCTCAAGGTTTTATGCATCCAATATTGGATACAAAAAACCTTGTTCAGAAGAATAATCTTCATCCTGCTAACTGCACTTGATTGGCAAATCACAAAACCAAATGTATGTGGTCGCAGTATTTTATGGATAGAAAACATTAAAATAAACTCGCTTGAATGTAATTTTCAATTCCAAGGGGAACTGGCAGATTATTTTTCAGCAACGATCACTTCTTTCCAGGTTTCTTGTCGATAACCAGCAAACGAAAAGAGTTGCGCGCGTGTATGTGTGTGTGTGTGTGGCGTCTACTTCGATGTCTTCCCGGGGAACCGTTTTTCGATGCTGATACTCTCTTAGTCACCTTCTCTTCTCCTTCTGATCGATCGGCTTTCTGCGCTCCCTCACAGTTAAAACAAACTGATTGCATTTCGATCAGGTCAGGCCAGGTAATGAATCCCTCGATCCCTCGCCGTCCAGCTCGTTCAGTAACGATGTTGTCTTGTCGATGTCCTCACGAAAAATGAATGGGTTTCACCACCAGAATATCGCTTGAGTATGCTTTTCGTGCGTGATTGAATCGAGAGAAGGTGTGGTTTACGATGGCAATTTGGAAGGAAAACTAGAGGGGAATGCACTCTCTGAGTTTGAAACTTTCGGCGACTGAGCAGTTATCGATTGAAAATTATATAATTTTCGCGATGCGAAACATTTTCCGTTGCGCGCGCATACAATATTGGATATGAAAATATCCTACTGAAGAATAATGAATGAAGCATGTTTAGAAGCTTTCCTGCTAATTACACTTGATTGAAAAAATACAAAATGAAATGTATTTGGTCGCTGAGTTATATGGTTAGAAAACATTAAAATAAACTCTTTCGCATGAATGTATTTTTCAATTCTCAGGGAACTGACAGATTATTGACGTAGGACTACGTCTAACCGGAAGATATAGTGGGTGAAATGAAAATCTAGGCACTTAGCAAGTAGGAAAAAATGCAAGATTTGGAATGCTTATAACTCGGGCATTTCTCAATAGATCGCAAAGGTGTTTGCATCAATTGATAGGAAATATATCTACGCATCTATCATAAGGAATAACATTTCATTTTTCTTGAGATAAACAATTGAATAATTGTGAAATATCAAGCATTGTCCAAATACACTATGTGCCCATTTTTGATAAGTCCATTTTGTGCTCCTCAAATCGTACCGACCAAAACGGGCAACCAGAGCAGCAGCGAAATACAATGAAGCACGATTGGAAAGGAAAAAGAAAAAAATGAACGAAACATTGGTTGCAGTCTCACACATGCGTAATTCTCGAGTCAGCCAGTCAGCTTAAAAATCCCCGCTCCGCTGCCGTAATGCTCATTCTCATCCAAACCGTACACCACATCGTTTCGCATCACATCACATCAACAAACCAACACAAGCAGCCTTGTCTGGACATGGCAAAGGAGCAAAGGAGGATCGCGACGATAAGAAAACCCGCATTCAGAACAGACCATAATCGGTTCCGTGGACACCAAGACAACAACAGGCAGTTGCAGCGAGTGGCGAGTGGCAAACGCAATCGCAAAACGGCAGCAGGTGGCAGAAGAAAAAAGTTTGTTCTTTATACAAACTGCTTTGGTGGCAAATCCAGAACAAGGCGGCATGAAGTGCGTTCGAAATGGTTTTTTTTTCAGCGAGGATTAGATCTTTCCGGAATTTCCTCGATGCATCCAAACGAAAATACCCCTTTCAGTTTGGCCTGCAAAAAACTTTTCTGAACTCTAATCCATAAAATTTGGAGCCCTGAATAGGGCCGTTGATTATATGCTAAGCTAATATAGCAAGCTCTCCTCGGATACGATCGACCAGCTGGATGTCTTTGGGCATGACGTGACGCGTTTTGCATGGATAGCACACAAATTGGTATCTTCGAATAGGCCTCCTGTAGCGTCATAACCGCGGAACTTTGGAAGCGCAAGTCGGTTTTGAAGTCCTGAGCAATTCCGCGAACCAAATGCTGCAAAGGTAGCTTGCGGGTCAGCAATTCGGTCGACTTCTTCTCTTTATTATATAAGCTTACTGTATCTCAGGGTAAGAATATAATAAGGACGGGGTTTACATTCTATACTTTTATGGTTTATAAAATGACGCTTCCTTTGCTTTCGTTCATTTCTTACTCTACTGGCGCACCGTGAGGACTCGTTTGTTTGGGACCAAGGAGACAGCTCGTTAGTCTTTCGGTGGTAAGGCACCACGAAAGCAGCTCGGATAACCGTACCAGCCGCAGGAAGTGTGAAGAAGCCACATCACTATCTACCGGGAACTTTGCGTGAAATTCGTTGCTATCAGAAGTCGACCGAATTACTGATTATCATACCATTTCGTTCAGTTGTTTAAGAGCTATTAACGCTCAAAATCTCGGTCTCCGGCGAACACTTTCGTTTTCGAAACTTTGATTTTACACCCCGGTATACAAATGAAAGACGTAGTCCTACGTCAAAATGGTCAATCAACATCAAACTTTTGTTTTACAGAAGTACAGAACTATGATTTCCCATTGCTTAAATTTTGCGAAAAACTTCAACTTTTGCTCACTCGATTCCTTTCGCCTGGAATTGGTATCAACATCTAGTTCAATGATCCTATGAGCCACTGGTTATAGTATGCTCCTCATTAGCTGTCACTAGTCTCTGTCAGCATTTATACGGAAGTAAATCGTAGAAGAAACGTTCCAAATGTTGACATTATCGTTAAAAAATTGTTAGGTAGTCTTTGGTAAGATTGAAATTGATTTATACTGAAAAACAAATCTACAAAAAGTTATGTTTTTCGGCGTTATACAATGACGCAATAGCCTGTACAAACACGTATTGTCAATATGCAGTGTTTGTTAAAACGGTATCAACATTTTTTTTGACGTGGGACTACGTCTAACCGGAGTATATGGGGGGTAAAATGAAAACCTAAACACAGAACATGCAGGAAAAAATGAAAGATTCCGAATGCTTATAACTCGTGCATTTCTTACTGGATCGAAAAGATGTTTGCATCAACTGATAGGGAATATTTCTACGCTTCTATCCTAATTAATAAAATGTTATTTTTCATTAGATAAACAATTGAATAACTGTAAAATGTTGTTAAATGTTATCTAAACGCCCTAACTGCCTCGTTTTGATTGGCCCGGTTTACGGTTTCCCTACCACAACCATCTAAACCAAGTAGCCTTGGAGAAATCGGCATTGCAAATACATGAAAATCGGGGATATTTTTGTTCCGACTGAAATGTGTTTCCCTAACACAGACTTCGAATCCATGGAGTGTGGGGAATTTGGCATTGCAAATACATGCAAGTGGTGCACCCGTGGCCGAGTGGTTAGCGTCTCACATTATCATGCCGGGTGTTCGGTTTCGATTCCCGTTCTGGCCGGGGGATTTTTCGTCAGAGAAATTTCCTTCGGCTTGCATGGTGGTCACGCGTATTCTAGAGCTTGCCCCTCGGAATACATTCAAGGCGTGGTATTTGGCTTAAATAATCTCAACTAAGTATCAATAAATGACGCTAGTTGATGCATACGTTGAGACGGCAAAAGTTCCACAGGGAACGTTAACGCCATTCAAGAAGAAGAAGAAATACATGCAAGTTGGGGTTATTTTTATTCCGACTGAAATGCGTTTCCCTAACACAGACTTCAAATTCATGGAGCGTGTGGAAATTGACATTGCAAATTCATGCAAGTCAGAAATTGTTTCATTCAATCAAAAATTTAATCAACGCAAACACAAATGATTGGTAAGCTGAGATAGTCCCACGTCAACCTTGCGGTTATATCATAGATACAACCCACCCGTTTTTCTTTAAACTATCGTTCGGATACACATCTTGATTGATGAATCAGAGGGCTTGAACCACGGCTTAGAAATACCTTTCTCGGAAATGGCAATGTACAGCATCACTTTCTGTTCAAACTTACGTCTTAACATATATGTTATGTTCGGAGATGCAGTAGAACTATCCATGGAATAGTATCGATCGTTTCCGATCCGTTTCCAATGTTTTGATCGCCACTATGTTACTGATTCCCTTTTGATGGCAAAACTGGGGAGCTGGGGACATGGAAAACTGTGGACATAAAAAATGTTTGTTGGCGGAATTTGAAAGAACAAATTGCACTCTATATAATATGTGAATTTCAAAACTATGTTATTTTTTGTGTTTGAGTAAATGAAAATTGAAATCATGAGTTTTTGGGTAAATACTCATCAATAACTTTGAGCAGGATTAAGATATTGTCATGTACTGCATCGCAAAATGTTGGTCTTGATAAGCTCTAAAAGTCCTACGACGACAGTTTTGATGTAGAATTTCAAATATAAAAGTTAGAGTGAAAAACCCCGTTTTTTCATGGTTACCCTAATGCAACTTAGATAGAAAGCGCTAAAAACAACTTTGTGGAAGATATTAAATCTCTAGACATAAAAATGTCTTCGACAAAGTTGTTACACATGATAGAGCGCTTATTTTTATGTTATCAAAATAGGGAGATCAAAACTGTCAATGAAATAAAAAATCTAACTCTCTTATCTTTAAAGATAGAGGTAAATATATTTCGACAATGTTGTAGGTCCAGTTATTTCAATCCACTTTTTAGAACGAAACTTTTTTCTATGTTTTAATATTATCGATTTAGCGCTTTTTTACTATATTTGACTCTATCTTTAAAGATAAGAAAGTTAGATTTTTTATTTTGTTGACAATTTTGGTCACCCTATTTTTGATAACATAAAAATAAGCGCTCTATCATATGTAACAAATTTGTCGAAGACTGTTTTTATCTAGAGAATAACTGTCAAGCTCTAGATGCTAATTTCCACTTGAATGCACCTCCTGGACCAGTATGCATTGGTCATTCAAGATACTTTGCATACTAGAAATCATCAAAAAAGAATTGGACTACTTTTTGGAAAAGGCCAAAATGCGTTTGTTAATTTTTCACAAAAAATCATAAATTAAAAACTATAATATCTACAAAATTCTGGTCAAAGGATGAAATGTAGAAAACACAAACAAAACAAACCCTTTTTTTTAATTATACTGAAATAAAAATATTTAAAAATTGAAATTCACTTTTCTTAAATGCGTATTTTTTGAAAATTCTTGAAAAAATATATGAATAGCCAATTTTCAATTTCCAACAAGTCACCCATACATCAGAAGATGGGTACATTTACAGGGAAAAAGTTTTTCTGACAACAACTCTTTTATGTTTTCTTTGAAAGTTTAAGTTTAAATTTTAAAGTCAAGATAGCGATAATACACTATAGACAAATATTTAGAACTTATTGAAATATGAACTTTTGTTGAAGACATCAACTTTCTATCTTTTATAGTATAGTTTTATAGATTTTAGTATGGGGATTACTGAAAAACTCGTAACATTGTCGAATACACTATATCGCTATCTTGACTTTGAATAAAATTAGGATTAGTTTTGTTTTTTCAAAGAAAACATGAAAAACTTGATGTATGACTCGTTGGAAATTGTAAGGGCTATTCATATTTTTTTTAGAATTAAAAGAAATTAGAAATTAGAATTAAATTTATGAGAAAAATAAATTTTAAAATCTTTTTTTAGTGTGATTTTTTTCAGAAAAATTTTGATATTTTTTATGATAATTTAAATATTTTCTTTTGGCCAGAATTTTGTAGATATTATCATTCTCAAGTTATATTTTTTTGTAAAAAATTAAGAAAAAAATGACCCTTTTCAAAAAGTAGTTTAATTCTTTTTAGAAGGTTACAAGTATGCAAAGTTGCTCAAATGACCAAAGACATACTCACAACGTTTCACTGCTATCTGAAATGGCGCTACCAACTCCTAAGACAAGTTGGCATGAAACCCGTCTATTGCGAATGAAAACTTTTCTTGTTTTTCAGGTTACCTACTTCAGCTGCGGTGTCTTCGAATATTTTAATTATCAAATTTAGGTAAAATTTCCCAGAAAAATAAAGAATCTTGCAAGTACCAGTCTATTCATGAAGGAATGTAAAATCAAACTAAACACAAAACAAACGATGGCTGTCAGAACAGCAAACATAAAAAACAAAGTTGCCAACATAAAGTTCTAACCACAGCGCAACTTAAAGGTTTGACTTCCTGGATGTGAAAAAGGTAAGTTCTGAAGAATTTTATGTAATGATGTAAAACTGGTTAAACCTCCTGCTAACCCAAGTGCTCTTGACCTCTCGCTTTGCTCGAATTCACTATCGTTAGATTGCAAGTGGAATGTAATCCAGGATCCCAACGGTAGTGATCACTTGCCAATCGAAATTTCCATCACCATTGGGTCGAATTCTTCTGAATCTATAAACATGGCATATGACCTCACAAGACACATTGACTGGAAAAAATATGCGGACGCGATTGCTCTAGCCATCAATTCCAAAGATGGTTTACCTCCATTGGAGGAGTATAACTTCCTTTCTCGTTTGATCTATGACAGCGCGGTTCGCGCTCAAACGAAACCCATCCCAGGTTCCACTATTCGTCGAAGGCCTCCCAATCCATGGTGGGATAGCCAATGTTCCAAGCTTTATCAGGATAAATCGAATGCATTTAAAGCTTTTCGGAAAAGTGGAACCATTGAGAATTTTCAAACGTATTTATCCCTTGAAAATCAATTTAAAAACTTGATCAAAGGGAAAAAACGTGCTTATTGGCGAAATTTCGTGGGAGGTCTGTCACGAGAAACGTCAATGAAAAAATTATGGAAAGTGGCTCGAAACATGAGAAATCGCTCTTCAACGAATGAAAGCGAGGAATATTCACATCGATGGATTTTAAATTTTGCACGGAAGGTTTGTCCCGATTCCGTTCCTGTACAAAAAATTGTTCGAGATATTTCACAAGATAGGTGCGATCTTGATTCCGAGTTTTCGATGGTAGAATTCTCTCTTGCTCTCCTTTCATGTAACAATTCTGCGCCGGGATCGGATAGAATTAAGTTCAACTTGCTGAAAAACCTCCCTGATGTGGCGAAACATCGCTTGTTGAATTTATTCAATCGGTTTATGGAGCATAATATTGTTCCAGATGATTGGAGACAAGTACGAGTTATAGCTATTAAAAAACCCGGAAAGCCCGCGTCCGACTTCAATTCGTACCGCCCAATAGCAATGCTGTCTTGTATACGGAAATTGTTGGAGAAAATGATCTTGTTTCGCCTTGATCGTTGGGTTGAAACGAATGGCTTACTCTCAGATACACAATATGGGTTCCGCAGGGGCAAGGGGACGAATGATTGTCTTGCGTTGCTTTCTTCAGAAATTCAAATGGCTTACGCCGGAAAAAAACAAATGGCTTCAGTATTCTTGGACATAAAGGGGGCCTTTGATTCTGTTTCAATAGAGGTTTTGTCAGACAAATTACACTTTCGGGGTCTGCCGCCTCTATTGAATAATATGTTATATAACTTGCTTTGTGAGAAACATTTGAACTTTTCTCACGGAGATTCGGCAGTAAGTCGGTTCTCTTACATGGGCCTCCCCCAGGGCTCATGTTTAAGCCCCCTTTTGTACAACTTCTATGTAAGCGACATCGACAATTGCCTTACACAAAATTGCAGCCTAAGACAACTTGCAGATGATGGAGTGGTGTCTGTCGTAGGATCAAACGAATCCGACCTGCAAGGACCCTTACAAGATACTTTGAACAATTTTTCAACCTGGGCCATTGGGCTAGGGATCGAATTCTCCACGGAGAAAACAGAGATGGTGGTTTTTTCGAGGAAGCATAGACCAGCAAAACCAAAGCTTCAACTTTTGGGTAAACCGATCACTCATGCTATGTCATTCAAGTATCTTGGGGTATGGTTCGACTCCAAATGTACTTGGGGGGCCCATATTAGGTATCTGAGTAAAAAATGTCAACAAAGAATAAACTTTCTCCGTACAATTACCGGCACCTGGTGGGGAGCCCATCCCGAAGATCTTATAATGTTGTATCGAACAACTATTCTCTCAGTGATGGAGTATGGCAGTTTCTGTTTTCAATCAGCTGCCAAAACACACCTCATTAAACTCGAGCGAATTCAGTATCTTTGTCTCCGTATTGCGTTGGGATGTATGCCCTCAACGCATACCATGAGTCTCGAGGTTTTGGCAGGCCTACTCCCACTAAAAGATCGCTTCAATTTATTATCTCTTCGGTTCCTCATCCGGTGTAAGGTCATGAACCCATTGGTGATCGGAAATTTTGAGCAGCTGATCGAGCTAAATTTTCATTCTGGATTCATGAGCTCATATCATGAATTCGTCTCCATGCAGGTTGATCCTTCTTCGTATATTCCCAACCGTGTTTGTTTTCCTGACTACATCAATTCCTCTGTACATTTTGATCTGTCCATGAAGCAGGATATCCATGGAATTCCAGATTATCATCGATCGGGGATCGTTCCTACGATTTTCGAAGCAAAGTATGGGCGTGTCAATTGTGATAATATGTACTTTACTGATGGGTCCTCTATGAATGAGTCCACAGGATTTGGAGTGTTCAACAATTTTTTTAGCACCTCACACAGTCTTCAGTATCCTTGCTCAGTGTATATTGCTGAATTGGCAGCAATTCATTGGGCGCTGGACAGCGTCGCCTCACGACCTGTTGAACACTATTACATTGTAACGGATAGTCTTAGCTCTGTCGAAGCTATCCGTTCAGTGAGGCCGGAAAAGCACTCGCCGTACTTCCTTGAGAGAATACGAGAAATTTTGAGTGCTTTATCCAGACGCTGTTATGTCATTACCTTTGTCTGGGTCCCTTCACATTGCTCAATTCCGGGTAATGAGAGGGCTGACTCATTAGCAAAGGTAGGTGCAATTGAAGGCGAAATTTATCAGCGTCAAATCGCCTTCAATGAATTTTATTCTTTAGTTCGTAAAAATACCATCGTTAACTGGCAACGCAAATGGAACGAAGATGAATTGGGCCGGTGGCTCCACTCAATTATCCCTAAGGTTAGCCTCAAACCATGGTTCAAAAGTCTGGACTTGAGTCGGGACTTTATTCGCACCTTCTCCCGACTCATGTCCAATCACTGTTCGTTAAACGCGCTACTCTTTCGTTTTGATCTTGCCGACAGCAATATCTGTGCCTGCGGCCAAGGTTACCACGACGTCGAACACGTTGTTTGGTCGTGCGAGGAGTATCTTGTTGCCAGATCGAATTTAGAAAACTCTCTTCGGGCTAGAGGAAGGCAGCCCAATGTGCCGGTGAGAGATGTGTTGGCTGGTTTAGACCTTGATTACATGTCCCAAATATATGTCTTCCTAAAAGTTATCGATCTTCGTGTCTGATTATCCTTATATCCTTATATTCTCCTTTTCCTTTTTCTTCGCGAGAAATCAAATCCCTTCTTATTAACAATAGAATAAGGTGAACTGTAAAAACATTTTAGATATAAGATAGGCTTAAGAATTGAGTGTAATGAATGTGAGTGTGAATGTGAGAGTGAACATTGTCAACATATCCTTTTATCCCTTCCTTTTCCTGAAGAAAATATGTCACCCTTCTAAACTCGAGTAGACCGCGAGTAATCGGTTTTCTACACCATTAACATTAGAATTAAGGAAAAATGTTTATATATACTTGTAACAATACAGTCAGGAGTTTGGCTCCTTTAAACTTATGTAACTGAGCCTGTAAAAATAAACGATTTAATAAAAAAAAAAAAAATGTAAAACTGGAAAAAAACTCGGCATTTCTCTCTTTGACGCTCAAAGCAGCTTTAAATTCAAAACAAATCCTAGTTTCAGAAAATAACTTGAATGTAAGCAAGATTTCATCCTAGCGAAAAATACTAGCGATGGAAAAATCTTCAGTAATGGTCAATCGTTCTGTGGACGAAATATTATCTCTTGCACTGAGGGCTTGGTAAACATTTATTCTATTTTATTCAAATCGAAGAGAATCAATCATTCACTCGTTCGGATGGCGGCTTGCAACTAAATGTCTATGTAATGAAGCAAAACCGGTGAATAGGTCATGAGAAGTTCTCTATATTCGAACCGAAATGATCGAATCTTTTCAACCTTTTTTGGCTTCAAGATTAAATATCAACAATAAAGCTCCAAAAACTCGCATAACGAAGAGCTGCTTCCAGTACCGCTTATGCAGTGGTAATGATCGCGAGGTGAAATCATGAAATTTGTTGATATCGCCTCTGGACCGGTTTTTGTTTTGTTTTTGCAAAAAAAAAACCTGCTACCCAACCTCAACGCACACTGTTGCAAAATTGAATAATCGTTTCGCATTTCTCTACCATATTCTTCTTCTTCTTGAATGGCGTTAACGTTCCCTGTGGAACTTTTGCCGTCTCAACGTATGCATTCACTAGCGTCGTTTATTGATACTTTGTTGAGATTTCTTAAGCCAAATAACACGCCTTGAATGTATTCCGAGGGGCAAGCTCTTGAATACGCGTGGCCACAGTGCAAGTCGAAGGATTTTCTTTGGCGAAAAATCCCCCGGCCAGAACGGGAATCGAACCCGAACACCCGGCATGATAATGTGAGACGCTGACCACTCGGCCACGGGTGCACCTTCTCTACCATATTGCGAACTACTAAAAAACCTTGAAACTATTCGCCAGTATTTGTTGTTATATTAACGTTTTGGATCCAGCGAAAAAAAACCTACGAACACTTTGTTATTCGTTAGAAAAATATTGATAGCGCGCCAAAGAGGAAGCGATGACTCACCCTGAGGAACGAACAAACGACAAGCACACATGCGTTCCAGTTATTGAAGCGCGAAAAATGATTACACGCTAAATGTACCAAAATAATCGTTTCTTTACGAAAATAGCATCATCAGTCAAAAACAACATATGTTTCGTGTGCGGTACCGTTTGTTCCGATAGCACTGGCCATGTTAGACCCACACACTGTCAGCTTAATCAGATGTTTGTAAGGTTTCATTTATCTACAGCAGGAAGAGTTCCTTCCTATATTGTTGTACATAGTGCACCTTGCGTTCGAAGCCAAATGGAAACAATCTTTCGCAAAGTTTATTACTTGAAAACAAGATAATGGATAGTGCAAGCATTGGGGCATCACGTAACCTCAAGTGCGAGAAAACAATAATAACTTTTGTTTCCTCGGTAGCGTCTGTAATAATCATCGAAAATACTACATACTTCCTCTCCGCCCCTTTCTTAGTGCATCGTTTTCATACAAACACTACTACACTAATCTACGCTTTGGCAACTAGAAAGTAAATACAGAAGAACGCAAATTAGCAGTTCATTTATTCACACTTTATTTTTAAATTTTGATACGCAACGCATTCTTTCAACTATAAACATGCAAATATTTATTCTGATATTTCACAGCAGACACAGAACGAGAGATCACAAATAACATCCGAAAGCAGGGCGTCGTTCAAGCCTGAAGTTTTTTTCTGCTAGCTGTGGCAACGCTTTCGCTTCCGGGATAAACAAAGATAGAACTGTGAGCGGACAATGTTATGCGAGTTTTTGTAAAGGCGATTTGCAAACGTTTGAAAAGTTGGGTCAGTTTAAAACCATGTTTTTTTTCGAAACCTATTCTTTAACGGTTCAATGTTCAACAAAACAGGAACACACATCATAGAAATTTCACATCTGAAATTTCAAATGTGGGTGTACGACCTTGTTCCACGCTACAGATGGCCTTAGAATATTGCCATATTTCAGTCGCACGGAAGAATGGACTTGTACATTGATACGCGTATCATGCGTATTAACGTGTACGTGTGAGCACGTCTTCAATATTTACTAACAAACCGTACGCAAGACCAAACATTGGAAAGAGCAACCATAAAACGCCTATAACACACAATAATTGAGTTCCGTTGTATTTGTTCTGTTTTTATTGCATTTTTTTCCACGCTTCGAGTTTTCACGCGGAAAGGGAACCGCCATGAAAGTATGCTGCTGTAGACTTCCGCGAATATGCGTGTGGGGTCGTTCATATTCTTTTTACGAAAACATAGTTCTATAGGAAACATTGAAACTCGTGTCCAGTTTCCAAACAGCAGTAGAACATGAATACTCCTAGAGCAAACGCTTCACAAGCTTCGACATGCAATTATCACGAAGCATATTCTAGCTCACAGTGCATGATAAAACATGTCCGAATGTGTTTATAATACTTTTGTTGCCACACAATACAAAAATCAATATGCCTTCACCTAGTTAAGCCAAAACAACATGCTCTGTTTATTTGGACGGTGCCTTCTCAAGACAGTGTGTTTACGATGGGCTGTTTTGTGTCGAAATGTTTGCTTCGTTTGGTATCAAGTTACAAAGCGGCGCTAAATACCAACTAAACGTCGTGTTGTTATTGAACGTACAAACATCGAATGTGTTGTAGAATTGTGAACAATGCATAACTCAACCATAACCGTATTTTCACTTCCGAAACATAGCAAGGTGAAGGACGCGTACGAAGAAAGCCTAGATACTGATGATCTGCTTGTTTTTGATATCTATGATGCCGTACGCTAAAATAAGTGAGTGAGATAAAACAGAATGAACAACTCAACGCTCAGAAGCGTTCCAGTGCTAGTTGAAAAGTTGAACACAGAAAAAACCGAAGGAGGAGGAGAGCGTTAAGGTTTGATGGTGCATATCAGGATATTTTAAAAATAAGCGACTGCCCGCCCCAAATAATCACTTATGCGGGCGCTACACGATTCGTCCAACGTTTCACTCGAATGTTGGACTCAAACATTTGACTCGATGAATCGACAAATGTTGTGACGAATGTGCTGCTACACGGTGAAGTGAATGTTCGATTCAATGCAATCGGACCAAACAATCGGCGAGCATTTGGATCGAATGTTTATTGTTTTGATTTACCATCAAAAATGTTAGGAAACTGGATGACGATGCGAGTATTGAAATTGCTGCCGTAGCAATTGTACTGATATCGGACTGTAAATTAAAAATGCTTGAACTCAACATTATTAAACTGCAATATTTTGCCGAATATTTTGAATTTTATGAACCAATTTCATAGTTCCTTCATCTAAAACTTGTAAACAAACCAATCTGTCAAAGATAGATTCGGACGAATCGTGTAGCGGTGTATCGAATGTCATCGAGTGTCGAATCAACGAATGACGAAAATTCTTTGACTCGTGCCACTCGCGTTGGAAGGTAATCCACAACGAACGGATTACCTTCCAACGCGAATATTCGACGCTCGACATTGGAGGCTCGTAGCTCGTCAGTCGACTACACGATGCGTCGAATCATCGAGCGTCCAGCATTCGAGGGTGTTCGTAGCATCGTGTAGCGCTGGCTTTACATGATTCGCAACACTTCCTATCTTTTGGATATTAGGGCATAGGGAGACGATGATGTAAATAATATTAGGCTGTCAAAAAAGTCCTGCGGTATTTCCGCGAGGTGTCGTTGTAAGCGCGTAGTTCTAGTTGTATTCATTTTATCGAGTCATGCTATAGCTTGTTGGAAAGGTATTTTTGCGCGCTATAATATAGTCCTTGACAGTGTTTTGTTTGGTTAAGTCGTTCGTGAGTTATAGTGTCTCAAATATGGAGCAAAATAAAGAGGAAATCCGACATATTTTACAGTACTACAATGACGAAGGCAAAAATGCATCTCAAGCTGGCAATAAAATTTGTGCAGTTTATGGAACCGATACAGTTTCTATTTCCACCGCACAACGATGGTTTCAACGTTTTCATTCTGGTGTAGAGGTCGTCGAAGATGCGCCACGCTCCGGAAGGCCTGTCGTCGAAAATTGCGACAAAATCGCTGAATTAGCCGAGCAAGACCGGCATAGTAGCAGCCGTAGCATCGGCCAAGAGCTGGGGATAAGTCATCAAACCGTTATTAACCATTTGAAGAAGCTTGGATTCACAAAGAAGCTCGATGTATGGGTGCCACACACGTTGACGCAAAAAAACATCTTTGACCGTATCGACGCATGTGAATCGCTGCTGAATCGCAACAAAATCGACCCGTTTCTGAAGCGGATGGTGACTGGCGATGAAAAGTGGGTCACTTACGACAACATGAAGCGCAAACGGTCGTGCCCGCTGAAGCGGCTCAGACGGTGGCCAAGCCCTCATTAACGGCCAGGAAGGTTCTGCTGTGTGTTTGGTGGGATTGTCAAGGAATAATCTATTATGAGCTGCTATCCTATGGCCAAACGCTCAATTCGGACCTGTACTGCCAACAACTGGACCGCTTGAAGGTAGCACTCATGAAGAAGAGGCCATCTCTGATCAACAGAGGCCGCATTGTCTTCCATCAGGACAACGCCAGGCCACACACTTCTTTGGTGACGCGCCAGAAGCTCCGGGAGCTCGGATGGAAGGATCTTTTGCATCCGCCGTATAGTCCGGACCTTGCACCAAGTGACTACCACCTGTTTTTGTCCATGGCGAACGAGCTAGGTAGTCAGAAGTTAGCCACAAAAGAGGCCTGTGAAAATTGGCTATCCGAGTTTTTTGCCAATAAGGAAGCGAGCTTCTATAACAGGGGTATTATGAAGTTGGCATCTCGTTGGGAACAAGTCATCGAACAAAACGGCGCATATTTGACTTAAAACAGATGATTGTAACTAATTTTATGAACAAATGAAAATTCAAAAAACATACCGCAGGACTTTTTTGACAGCCTAATATGTGTCAATGTTAGTGTTTGGAAATATTGTTAAATTACTGCAATTACAGCAATAATAAAATCGGAGCTAACTTAGTGATACTAAACAAGAAATGGGTTATATCTGTGATATTACCGCAAGGTAGACGTAGGACTACCGTTGGCTCGGTAATCATTTATTTAAAATTGCATCTGAATCAATTCTTAATTAATGAATGAATGAATATTTTGAAAGTTTTTCTTTTTAGTGTGTGGGAGGATGAGTATAAGTGTGGAATTGTTATTTACATAAAATTCAGCTCTCTCGAACTTGTTGGTGGTCCCGAAACGAACCGATGAAATTTAAGTGGCCTTGTAAAAGCAACTCAAGATGTTCGATATGTGATTCGTGAGAATAACACGAGATTTTTCATGATCACTCCATGCGCAGAATAGAAACTGAGGGCGCCATTTCACGGTGAAAACGAAATAAAGTCTATATAACTTTGTGGCAATTTTTCATGACTGTTCCATGCGAAAGCAGAACAGAAACTGATGCTATTGGATTGCATCACGGGAACACCAGGTCGAATGCGTAAATGGGTGCGTATATTCCTTCGCCCGAACGAATTCACACGCAAACAATTTTTCACGACTATTCCATGCGAAAGCAGAACAGAAACTGATGCGAGTAAAAGTACTCACACCTTGTCTGTGTCCGCTATGGTTTCCCAAACACTAATATAAGCGAGCAAAAGAAATCACAGCTTGCATGTATTCACTATGACGGTTTCTCCAGGTGCTTAGCTTTGCGTCCGTGTTCGGGAACACATTGCGATCACCAATCATCATCAATGAGCTAGATTGTTATGACTTCAATAGCTTGCTTTAAAAGCAATTTTTAAGCTATTGAAACCATTTTTGGACCAATTAGTGACAATCATATACCTCGTTGACATTTTATCTCTCTGATGAAGTGATTATTATATCACTTCATTCAGCCGGTAAAGAGGTATTAAAGTTCAAAACCTTGCAGTCCAGCGTCACTCTCTCGCTTTCGAAACTTTGAACTTACACCCCGGTACAGAAATAAAAGACGTAGTCCTACGTCAAAAGAATTGCATGTTTTCACTTGGTGGCAAAATTCCCCCTGATTTTTTAAATGTCTTTGATTTTCAAGACTTTGCAAGTAGTCGACCCCATAGAGAGGGGTTTAAAAAATGTCTGTGATGATACCAAGATACCAATAACAATTTTTTGTAGCCGATGGAATGACTTTTTTTTTTCATTTGAATTAGATGCACGCCACCCTACAAGATTATTCTGAGATGATGGAGTTTTGCAACAGACCCATCTGGTCATAGGAACCATTTTAAATTTCAAGAAATTTACGAAAATAGTCAAGTCCTATGGTGACTATTTTTGCATAACATATCTCGATCTCTTTTGTGATAAGATTTTTCAAATTTGACGGATGGTTCGAAAAACAATTGGCTTCAATTTGATTTGTCGACCATCAAAATCGGTTCAGAGGTTCAAAAGTTATGAATTTTTGAAAACAGTCATTTTAGGGAAAAAGTGGATAAACATAATTTCCACCCTAAAATGGAAAGGGACACTCTAATAAAAAAAAACAGGTCTAATGTTTCGGCATGGTATGACTGTATATAGATTTGTGTGATTCCAATAACCTGTTTTCAAAGCAATTGTCAAGCTATTGAAAAGTTTTCGGGTCAATAATTAGCAAGCATATAACTCTTGGACATTTTATTTTTCGATTGAAGTGACTATCATTCAACTCCGCTCAGCCGACAGAGGGGTATTAACGTTCAAAACACTGCAACTTTGTTTTGAAAACAAATGATTACTAAGCCAACGGTAGTCCTACATCCACCTTGCGGTAATATCACTGATATAACCCACCACTAGTATTTTTAATTTTTGTTTTGCACTCCGAATTACGATTTTCAAATGATTCAACATTCCTGATATATGTTGAACGGTATTATACTGATATGGAACAGTATACTTATCATATACTAGCTGACCCGGCAAACTTCGTCCCGCCCAAAATTTATTTCCACTTCTTCTTACTAAGCGCACGTTCATGGGTCCAATCACAGAACTGTTCAAAAATTATGTTTACTATAACATGTCAGTACTTCTACCAAAACTCGACATTATAATATCAGATCATTTCCAGACACAATTCTCGTGCAAGCTTTGTCATCCACTTGCGAATAACATGTTTCTCCGTTACATGGAATAAATGTTTTATACAGAAAATATGATAGAATGAAGACAGCCCTAAACCGGACAATTCCTTTCTCGAGTTTTGCTCTTATTAACACATTCAGCGATCTATTTTTATTTATTTAGATAGAAGACGATATAGAAGTGCGTTTTATCACATTAAAATCCATTTTCACTTTCGAACGAAGATCAATTTCGTTACCGCAAACATCAAATGGAATAACAACGCTTGTCAATATGTAGTTGTAGAACACATGCGAATTGAATTTTTCGAGTTTTCCCAATTTCCTTCAGAGTTTTTCCAAAATTTTCAATTGTCACGTTTGGTTGAAATATGTGCATTATTTTTATGGGACCCCCTCTTCTTTCCAGAGGAGGAAGGAGTGTCATACTATCATAGAAACATTTCTCGTACCCAAAAACTAAAAGTGGGTTATATCTTTGATATAACCGCAAAGTGGACGTAGGTCTAACGTTGACTTAGCAATAAATAAGTAACAAGCATATAAATCTTGAACATTTCAGAGAGAAACGAATAACATCGAAGAAAGTATGCAGTAATGTACTTGAATCCAAACGCTCCTCAATCCGGACACTTTGTATTACATTCAATATTATACCACACCCATAACATGTTGTGCATGTTGAATTAATACGATTGATAGCTACTAATCAAACGCATCAATCGCATGATAGTTACTAATCAATCGTATTAATTCAACATGCACAAAATGTTAAGGCTGCGGTATGATATTGAATGTAATGCAAAGTGTCCGGATTCAAAAGCATTACTGTAAAAGAGAGTTGACTCGACTGAAATTTTTTCAGTTCGGTCTGCACAAACGAAATTGATTGGGAAAGAACAGCATAATGTATAGACGTGAGTAAGAGCTTCCCCATCTCATATTCCAATAAGATAAATGGGTTTCCAATTGGGCGCGCTACATACGGATACGAATGATTTCAATAACCTGTTTTCAAAGCTATTTTTAATCTATTGAAACAATTTTTCGAGTCAATAAATAGCGATTATATAACTCTTGGTCATTTTTTTCTTTTGTATGGAATGATTATCATACTGTTCCGTTGATCCGGAGCAGAAGTATTAACGCTTAAAAAAGGAATGGATTCCTCCTTGGAATTACTCAGCAAAAATAATGCTCTTTCCCGACAATTAGAAACGACAAACGGTTGCGACATTCGCACACAATTAATTTCATAATGCAGCTTTCATTAAAGTGATTTCTTCGACATGGGGAAATATTCACTACATCATGTCATATATTTCGTATTCTTCATTATCAAATCCATATTCAATGGCACCCATCGGTATCGAATTATCATCGACACCACGATTTTCGCTAAATGCTTCTTTCAGTTCGGCCTGCAAAAACTTTTCTGAACTCTAAGGTAATAGCACGCTCCTCGAATACGGTGGGCCGGCTAGATGTCCTCGGGCAGGATGTGACGCGTTTTGCGTGGATAATACACAAATTGGTATCTTCGCCATAACCGCGGAATTTTGGAAGCGCAAGTCGATTCATGTCGATCGGTTCAGTAGTTTCGGAGGCCATAAGAATCAGACAGACAGACAGAAAGAAATCCATTTTTATATATAGTGAAACAAATATCGATTCAATAATAATTGAACAATCGATAACGATTTTTGTAGAAGAGGAAAATATTTCCCTTGAACGTGAAAGGGTTAAAGATAAAGTTCGAGGTAAAGATTGATTGACCACTTTCCACTTTTCCTCAATCTCATCAAATATGCTGCTTTGCAAGTGGCTACAGTAGGGTGGCCGCGAAAATGGTCATGCCAAATTTCTAAAACATTCTGTTTATCTGCCCAAAAAATGACCTGTGCAAAATTTCAGCTCAATCCGACATGATTCAGGAGTACCTCAAAGCGTTCAAAATTTTTCTGTGAACCTCGAAAATCTCCCAAGGGGAGGGTAGGGATACACGAAATCGAGGTTTTCAAAAATAAAATGTGATGCCAAATGTCTTCAAATAGCATGGAACATCGAGTAGATACTGTCATCTCGAAAAAAACATTTTTTGTCAAAAATCGGCTCTCTGCGTTTTGACGTAGGACTACGTCTTTCATTTCTATACCGGGGTGTAAAACCAAAGTTTCGAGAACGAAAGCGTTACGCTGGAGACCGAGATTTTGAGCGTTAATAGCTCTTAAACAACTGAACGAAATGGTATGATAAACACTTCATTTGAAAGATAAAATGTCTACGCGTCATATACTTGTTGCTTTTTCATCCAAAAACTTGTTTCAATAGTCTTAAAATTGCTTTCAAAACAGGCTATTGAAATCACCAATCGGTATAAGAGCGAGCGCCGCTCGCAAACCCACTCAGTTATGATTGAACAGCGATTGGAGCATGTTGTCGCTGTTGTTGTGAAGCTAATTTCGTTTATCATGAAAACGCTGATGAACGGTGTCACCAAGAGCCTGTTTGTGCATCTAAGGCCAAAAGGGAATCCATCAGGAGGAGAGTGATGCCACGGTTCCGCTTGAAACATCGGAGCAGCAGCCACACACACACACACACATACACATACACACACATACACGCGCGGGATTCTCGTTGCTATCATCGTTGCTGAAAAATAATCTTCCAGTTCCCCTGGGAATTGAAAAATACATTCATGCGAAAGAGTTTATTTTAATGTTTTCTATCCATATAACACTGCAACCAAATACATTTGGTTTTGTTATTTTTCAATCAATCGCAATTAACAGGAAAGCTTCTGAATATTTTTTTTCCCATCAGTGGAAATTTTCGTATCCAATATTGGATGCATAACATGAAAAACGGAAAATGTTTCACATCGCGAAAATCAAGTCATTTTCGAGCGATTATTTGCTTTCTACTCATATAATGCTGCGACCAAATACATTTCGTTTTGGATTTTTTCAATCAAGTGCGATCAACGTAAGACCACGTCTTTCGGCAATTTATTAGAGGTGCAATGAATCTTTAGGAATTCCCGCTCTACGCGCACTGGCAAACAATGTTTACTCAACAATTTCTCAAACGAGAAATGGGTGTTGTGAGAAAGGATTAGCGAACGCGAAAACGACAAACGGGAGAAAGATACGTTTGGAGGTTGAAGGAAATTGGCAGAAAACTTCTTCATTCTATCATTCAAATAATGTGATTCATACCACATCGTTTTGCCAGAAAGAGATTATTAATGTTCAAAGGAGGAATCGAGTCCTCCGAGGAAATTACCCAGCGCAAATTAGAGTCGACTATCGATTGCGGCATTCGTACACAAATAATTTTATAATGCAGTTTCACCAAAGTGATTTCTTCGGATATATTCACTACATCATGTCATGTATTTCATATTCTTCATTAAGAAATCCATATCCATGGCACCTTTCGGTAACGAATTATTTTCGAAACCACGATTTTCGCTAAATGCTCCTTTCAGTTCGGCCTGTAAAAAACTTTTCTGTACTCTAATCCATCAAATTTGGAGCCCTGAAAAGGGCCGTTGATTATATGCTAAGCTAATATAGCACGCTCTCCTCGGATACGATGGGCCAGCTGGATGTCCTTGGGCATGATGTGACGCGTTTTGCATGGATAGCACACAAATTGGTATCTTCGAATAAGCCTCCTGCAGCGTCATAGCCGCGGAACTTTGGAAGCGCAAGTCGGTTTTGAAGTCCTGAGCAATTCCACGAACCAAATGCTGCAAAGGTAGCTTCGGATCAGCAATTCGGTCGATATCTGATAGCGACGAATTTCATGCGAAGTTCCCGGTCGATAGCGATGTGGCTTCTCCACCTATCCTGCTACTGGTGCGCTTATTCGAGCTGACTTCGTGTGCCTTACCACCGAATGACTAACGAGCTGTCTGCGAAAGACTAACGAGCTCGAGTCCTCACGGTGCGAGAGTAAAATAAGAAATGAACGAAAGCAAAGGAAGCGTCATTTTATAAACCATAAAAGTATAGAATCTAAACCCCACCCTTATTATATTCGTGAGTATACAGTAAGCTTATACAATAAAGAGGGTGGGGTTTACATTCGATTCTTTTATGTTTTATAAAATGACACTTCCCTTGCTTTCGTTCATTTCTTACTCTACTCTCGCACCGTGAGGACTCGTTTCATCGGGACTAAGCAGACAGCTCGTTAGTCTTTCGGTGGTAAGGCACCACGAAAGCAGCTCGGATAAGCGCATCAGCCGCAAGAAGCGTGAAGAAGCCACATCGCTATCGACCGGGAACTTCGCATGAAATTCGTCGCTATCAGAAGTCGACCGAATTGCTGATCCGCAAGCTACCTTTGCAGCATTTGGTTCGTGGAATTGCTCAGGACTTCAAAACCGACTTGCGCTTCCAAAGTTCCGCGGTTATGACGCTGCAGGAGGCTTATTCGAAGATACAAATTTGTGTGCTATCCACGTAAAACGCGTCACATCATGCCCAAGGACATTCAGCTGGCCCGTCGAATCCAAGGAGAGGGTGCTATATTAGCTTAGCATATAATCAACGGCCCTTTTCAGGGCTCCAAATTTGATGGATTAGAGTTCAGAAAAGTTTTTTGCAGGCCAAACTGAAACGAGAATTTTCGTTTGGATGCCATACAGCATCGAGAAAATTCCGGAAAGATCTAATCGTTGCTGAAAAATAATCTGCCAGTTCCCTGGGAATTGAAGAATACATCCATGCGAAAGAGTTTATTTTAATGTTTTCTAATTATATGGCGAACACAGCGACCAAATACATTTGATTTCGTAATTTTTCAATCAAGTGTAATTAGCTGGAAAGCTTCTGAAAATTATTCTTTCCCATCAGTAGGATATTTTCGTATCCAATAATGGATGCATAACATGAAAAACGGAAAATGTTTCGTATCGCCAAAATTATATAATTTTCAATCGATTATTGCTCAGTCGCCGAAATTTTCATACTCAGAGAGTTCATTCTCCTCTAGTTTGCCTTCCAAATTGCCATCGTAAACCACACCTTCTCTCGATTCAATCACGCACGAAAAGCATACTTAAATGATATTCTGGTGGTGAAACCCATTCATTTTTCGTGAGGCGTCGTGCACAAATTACGTAACGCGATAAGGGGGGAGGGGTTAGATGTTGCGTTACTTTCTGTTTATTAGAGATAGGAAATTGCGTTACGAAAGGGGGGGAGGTTCAAAATCCGAATTTTTGCGTTACGTAATTTGTGCACGACGCCTGAGGACATCGACAAGACAACATCGCTACTGAACGAGCTGAACGGCGAGGGATCGAGGTATTCATTACCTGGCTTGACCTGACCTGAAATGCAATCAGTTTGTTTTAACTGTGAGGGAGCGCAGAAAAGCCGATCGATCAGAAGGAGAAGAGAAGGTGACCAAGAGAGTATCAGCATCGAAATACGGTTCCTCGGGAAGACATAGAAGCAGCCGCCACACACACACATACACGCGCGCAACTCTTTTCGTTTGCTGGTTATCGAGAGGATACCTGGAAAGAAATGATCGTTGCTGAAAAATAATCTGCCAGTTCCCCTTGGAATTGAAAATTACATTCAAGCGAGTTTATTTTAATGTTTTCTATCCATATAATACTGCGACCACATACATTTGGTTTTGTGATTTGTCAATCAAGTGCAGTTAACAGGAAAGCTTCTGAAGATTATTCTTCAGAACAAGGATTTTTGTATCCAATATTGGATGCATAAAACCTTGAGTCTTCAAAGTAACACTCTCGTTTTTGAAGTCACCCACATATTTATTTATTCATTCATTCAGGATGGATTTAGATTCAACTTCAAACAAATGATCTCTAAATCAACGATAGTCCTACGTCACCATTGCGGTTATACCATAGATATAACCCACTTCCTGTTTTTTGGAGTACAAAGTAAAACATATGGTTGAGGGTGCCAACGAAAATGCACATCTCGATTTTTTACACGGGACTTCCTGCGAAATATTGGTTTGCGAGATAAAACACTCTATGCAAAATATTAGCTCAATCGGACTTCATTTTCTAGTGTTGCAGACGTCACAATTTGAGTTTTTTGAAAGTGTCTGAAGTCCGATTGAGCTAATATTTTGCATAGGGTATTCGAGACGTCGAATGATATTTGGAATCAAAATATTTTTTAAATCCCTGATCTCATGTACCCCCTCTCTTCGGAAAATTTTCAAAGTTCAAAAAATCAAAACTTTGAGCGCTTTGAGGCACCCCTAAAATATGAGATGAAATTTTGCACAGGTCATTTTTTGGACTAATAAACGAAATGTACATTGTCGGTTGTTGGAATTCGATGATGATTTTTTTTCTCCATACATTCATTGCCTGCCTAGGCTACAGCTTTGTTTGCTATAAATATTATGACAAATTTGTTTAGTTCCATCTGGAATGTCATTGTGTAATTGCTAAACCTTGCATCAAACTTCAAGAAAGTTGAAACCATGCAGAAGAGTTGATGTTATAATATTGCGTTAAATATGGAGCAATGTGGACGAATCATATAAAGTTTGAACTACACAAAGGTTATTCTGGATGTCTGGATAATCCGTAAAAGTCTGAAACATTCCAGACGATTTGCTTAACCCTCCTGTACTCGGGTGTAAAATCATAACACGTATACTAGCGCACGGTGTCATAGACCGAAAATTGAACTGCGCGGTAATGTTGCCATTGTGTATTTTTCAAGCTTTATTGGCATTTATTTGAAGAAGAGGGTATAATTGAAAGAAAAAAAATAAAACATATGTTTTCTTCATCTTTATTCTGTTTAAATAGTCATCTAATTCAGCCTCCTCAAAATAGAGTAATTTTGACGTGGGACTACGTCTAACCGGAATATATGGAGGGTAAAATGAAAACCTAAACACAGAACATGCAAGAAAAAATGAAAGATTTCGAATGCTTATAGCTCGAACATTTCGTACTGGATAGAAGAGATGTTTGCATCACTTGATAGGGAATATTTCTACGCATCTATCGCAACTAACAAAATGTTGTTTTTCATTAGATAAACAATTGAATAACTGTAAAATATTAGGCGTTATCTAAACGCCCTAACTGCATCGTTTTGATTGGCCCGATTTACGGTTTCCCTAACACAGCCATCAAAACCAAGCAGCCTTGGGGAAATCGGCATTGCAAATACTTGAAAGTAGGGGGACTTTTGTTCTCATCGAAAAATGTTCCCTAACACAGACTTTAAAACCAAGCAGTGAAATCGGCATTGCAAACACACAAAAGAACCTAGAGGCGAGTGAACTGAAAAGTTTAAACCCTCTTGAAGCCAAAAAGAAGAAAAAGAACACACGAAAGTAGGGCGAGCTTTTGTTCCTACCGAAATGTGTTCCCTAATAGAGATTTCTAAACCAAGGTGCCTGGAGAAATCGGTATTTCAAATTCATGCAAGTCGGGGGTATTTTTGTTCCGACTGGAATGTGTTTCCCTAACACAGACTTCAAATCCATGAAGCGTGGGGAAATCGGCATTGCGAATTCATACAAATCGGGGGTATTTTTGTTCCGATTGAAATGTGTTTCCCTAACACAGACTTCAAAACCGAGGTTTCTGGGGAAATCGGCTCTGCAAATAAATGCAAACTGCGAGTACTTTTGTCCTCGCTTGCCTTTGTGCAGAGTGGAATATGTCTGTCCTAACATGATCTTCTAAACTTAGGAACCTGGGAAAATCGTGCAGCCACTAGAAGCGAATGAACTTCCCAGTTTCAAGCAAATTCGAGATTCGAGAAGTATGTACACTTTTGGGATGTAAACTTCAGAGGGAAATGTAAAATAAAATAATCGTTTGATAATTTTTTTTGTCTTTATTGGAAAGATTTTCAGCCTTAGGCTGGTTCATCAAACGTTTGATAATTCTTCCGTACATATATTTTGTTCTAGTCATCATACCAAACGTAAAAGGTCCGTCATTAAATTTACTTGTAACGAAGAACAATCAATCACAATAAATGAATTGACTTTACACAGCATTTGTTCATTTTTTTCACTCACAGAGCAAATATATTGAACTCAATTGAATTTGGAAACTGTTTCATTCAATCAAGAATTTAATCAATACAAACGAATGATTGCTAAGCTAAGGTAGTTCCACGTGAACCTTGCGGTTATATCATAGATATAACCCACTCATTTTTGATACTCCAACACAAATAACAAAATTCGAATTTTTCACTGTTATTAATTAAAAGTAAGCAACTGAGCAACTCCATGAATTATATCATGGAAGTATAAAGAGCTATAAAATAACATAAAAACGTATTCATTCATTCTTTCGGGATCAACCGTAGTCGCGTTAAGAAGTGTCTTTCGGTACCTAGTAAAGTGTTGAAAATACTGTCTAAGTGGTGAAAATACTGCCTTTCTCAAGGCATTTTGCCCTTTTCCAGTTCAGTGTGCTTTTAATATGAAAACTTCGTCGGATGTAAACAAGAGTTCAGTGGATCACAAATCTAAAAGGAAAAAACGTGGTCATTCAGCAGATGGCATGGAAAATCAGCTTCTTAACAGGAACCCGTTCTCATCACTGTCGGACTGTATGCAAACAGAGCCAGATGGCCCAGCAGAAGTTCAACCGAAAAAATCAACTCATAAGAAGAAACAACCTCCACTGGTTGTTAAAAATGTGGAAATAAAAACCCTCGTCGAATCAATTCCAAAATGTGGTGTGAATCCGATGTTTAAAATCACTCGGTTCGGAACAAAAATTATTTGCGACTCAGCTGAGGAATTCAACAAAGTGGGAAAATATATACAGAAATGCGAGTATGAATACTACACATACGACAAACCTGGAGAAAGACCCTATCGAGTTGTTCTTCGTGGTCTTCCATTGGTCGACCCTAAGGAGCTTCAATCACTGTTACAAAGCGAATGCAAACTTGAATGCAATGCCGTACACATCATCAAACGAAAACTCGAGTCTGTGAATCAAGATGATGCATTATATATTGTTCAATTCCAAAAAGGGTACACTACCCTTAAGAAGCTGCTTGAGGTCAAATATGTTGCGAATTTCTTTATCCGTTGGCAGGCCTATCGTAATAAGCGTGCTGACGTAACTCAGTGTATGAATTGTCTGTACCACGGTCATGGAACTCGGAACTGCCACCTGAAGGGCAGGTGTAACAATTGTGGAGCTGCTCATGCTATGGAAAGCTGTCCAACGAAAACTGAACCAGCCAAAAGATGTGCAAATTGTGCAGGGTCACATCCAGCAACAGATCGTAGTTGTCCTAAACGCGCCGACTATATACGTATCTGGCAACAAACAACACATTCAAATCGAACAAGTAGAACATCAACCAAAAGACCACCTGTGCCAGAATTCAATGAAAAAGAGTTTCCTCCTATGCCAAACTCTGTGGAACCAATACGACCTTCAAATTCAGTAAGCTCTCAGATTCCAAGCAACGCCGGATGCTATTCTCGTTGTCTTGATCCTCGCATCAGAGCTAAAATGCAAGAACAAGCTGTAAATCCCAGCCCAACGGAAAGCGATCAAGCCTTATACAGTTCCTCTGAATTGTGGGCAATTTTCAACGAGCTCTGTGAACGTATAAAACTGTGCAAAACTCGCGTGGACCAAATGCAGGTTCTTAACGATATGATGTTCAGATATGGGGTCAATTGAGCCCCGCAAAATCAGAATTGCAAATTGGAACGCTCGCTCTGTTCGACCGAAGAAGATTGAATTGTGCAACTTTTTTGACCCAACAAAATATCGACGTGGGCATTATCACAGAAACCCGGTTAAACCCTTCTATTAAGTTCTCGCTTCCAAATTACATTATAACCCGGCTAGATCGTTCCAATCAAAGTGGTGGCGGTGTGGCAATCATAATCAGGCGTGGCATCAAGTTCGAAATAATTTCTCATCCAAAGACAAAAATCATCGAGGCAGTAGGCGTGAAAATCCATAGTTTTCGTGGTCACATTACGTTTTTTGCTGTTTATACACCAAGACAGTGCGTGGATAGAAACGGTTCGTCAAATATCTTTGTAGAGGACTTGGAGAAACTTACTAATAATAGATCAAGGTTCGTGATTGCAGGCGATCTTAACGCTCGTCATGGCTAGTGGCTGAATCAAATTTGTAATAAAAATGGCAAACTATTAGCCGATCATCTCTGTTCTGGAACCTGTTCCATCCACTTCTCGGATGAACCAACATTTTTATCACCATCGGGATCAACTTCCACGATAGATTTGTTTCTGTCAGATTTGCCATTATCGAAACCGATTACACACTATGGGTTAAGTTCCGATCACTATCCGGTGGTGTGCGAATTGGAATGCTCTCCAACTTCAGTTCCACCTATGAAGCGAAGAGATTATCATGGAGTTGATTGGGCGGCCTTCAACCGAATAGTTGATACTCATCTTCCTGATGATCCGATACTATCAAGTACAGAAGCGATCGAAAACCACTTGGGCATTTTTGAACATGCAATCCACGTTGCAGAGGACACTTGCGTCCAATGGGTACCTGTTAGAGAGACATACATCGCAATCGATTCATATACAAAACGTCTGATTCAGCAGAGAAACGCCGTACGAAGACAGTTTCAACGAACGGGTTGCCTAATCAAGAAACAAGAAACCCGCTTTCTCAGTCATCTCATTGCTGATCGGATGGGGTATATTAGAAACCAGAAGTTTGCTAGTGAGATAAAGCGTCTAGGAATACATTCAAACCCTTTTTGGAAATTAACGAAAATACTAAAACGGAAACCGAAATCTTTACCTCCACTAAAGGATGATTTAGGTGGAATACTGGTATCACCGTCGGAGAAGGCGAATGCTATCGCGAAAAAATTAGTTGAGGCCCATAACCTAGGAGGAAACATCGTAAGTTCAAACGAAGCTGTAGTTGAACAATCAATTATACAACTAAACATGCGAAATGAAAACCCAGCTGCTGTTAATGTAACGGCAGCCGACGTTAACATGGCTGTGAAACTCGGGAAGAATATGAAGGCCCCGGGAACCGATGCTATTTTCAACTTAGTACTGAAAAAATTAAATAACAGAACCTACAACTTCTTGGCCGCTATCTTCACCAGGTGTTTCCAATTGGAATATTTTCCTACCAGATGGAAAACAGGTAAAGTCATTCCGATACACAAACCAGGGAAAGATCCTACGCTTCCAGCGAGTTACAGGCCAATCACGCTTCTGTCTGCGGTGAGCAAAATTTTTGAACGTATAATCCTCCAGCGGCTGATGATACATATCGATCAACAACAAATCATTATTCCGGAGCAGTTTGGATTTCGCAAACGTCATTCCACAGTACACCAATTGGTTCGTGTGGAAAAAATCATCAAGAGGAACAAGGCTTTATCTAACAACTGTGCTATGGTGCTACTAGACGTGGAGAAGGCCTTCGATAACGTTTGGCACGATGGCCTAATCCATAAATTAGTAGGAGCAAATTTCCCACTGTACCTAGTAAAAATGGTGCGTAGTTATTTGAAGACGAGAAAATTTCGTGTGCATATTACTGGTTCCTGCTCTGAACTTTCAGTCTTTTGGGCCCCATTCTATATGTGGTATACACCTCCGACGTTCCCCAACTACCAGCTGGTTGCAGTCTTGCATTATACGCAGATGACAGCGCCATTATTGCGAATGGCAGGATACCAGTACATTATAGATCAAGACTACAACGAGGAGTAACGAGTTATGTGGAATACCTTCATAGTTGGAAGATTAAAGTAAATGAGGGAAAAAGTCAAGCTATTCTGTTTAAGCATCGCCCTTCGCCGAAGTTATCCCCTCCACCAAACTGCTACATCAGTGTAAACGGCAGCCGCGTGAATTGGACCAACGAAGTGAAGTACTTCGGAGTTATTATGGACGACAAATTACTGTACCGTGCACACACGGATGAAATCAGGCGTAAATGTATTGGTCTATTGCAGTCCCTATACCCACTGATAAATCGAAGATCCAAGCTTCATTTGGAAAATAAATTAGCAGTATTCAAAATGATTATTGCACATGTTGTTAATTACGCCATGCCGGTATGGGGTTCCTGTGCTGAGATGCACAAGAAAAAACTGCAAATATTGCAGAACAAACTCTTGAGGATGATCCTTGATGCACCACCTCGAACTAGAATTAGAGACCTGCATAGTATTTCCGGGTGCAAAACCATTCAGCAACGTATAGACGAGTCCTACGAGTGGTTAACAGCGAGCGCTGCATCGTCTGAACATCGTCTCATTCGTGAGCTAACAAATTAGGAAATTATGAAAATTTAGGTTAAGTAGGTTATAAAATTAAAATCAATATATGATGAAGATTCATCAAATCTAAAAATAAATTTACAAAACAAAATTTAAAAAACAAACATAATAATAATGTAAAAGGTTGTAAAGGTTGAAAAATTGAAAATTGTATCTCTTGAAAATGAAAACATATGTATAACACTATAGAACTGAATAAAATTCTAATTAATCTTAAAAAAAAAAAAAAAAACGTATTCATCAATTGTGGTTTCATTGGAGTAAGAATCAGAACATAGCATAACTGCATGCTTGAAACATACATATTTTTTAGATTTCATGCAGTTTTTGCGTGTTTTTCGGTTCTTTTATCGAAGAGAAAAAAACGACCAAACGAAGAGAATGTATAACGACCTTCTGAATAATTACCAGATGATGAAGGTTCTGGAAAATAAAATTTGCATATTTCTAATATTCTTTGTCTTTGTTTCCTTGATAAACTAAGAAAAATGGGGCATATAAAAGGATTTCAGGAACTTCCTTTTCTTTTTCTTGTTTTCTTGTCGATATTGTCCATTATAAAAAAATATCCCCGAAACTGTAACTTTTAAAAATTACCATAAGCGTCCGATTAGTTTATAGTTTACTGTTTACAATTCTTCCACAAGTGAAATTCTTTCACAAGTGTGTATATGTATGACCATTATATTTAGCGAATAACTATACGAAAGACAAACATTTATATTTTGCTTTTGAACGTATGAATCTAACGACGAATATATCGACGAATAGTCAATATAACATAGGAGGGATATGAAACGGGGACATAACGAAGGAAACATCATTTTAACGTTGACATCGGCGTTTCTGAGCTATACCTGTTCCTCCGATCCGATTGTATCCGATCGATAAACTTTTACTTAGTCGCGGCAATACATACACACACTCTTTACAGATACACGGGCCAAAGGTTGTGCAGTCCACTGAACATTCAACAAGAGCCAAAGGTTGTACCGCTCATGACAACTCTACACGAACTGATGATTGCGCCGGATAGTGACCATTCTCTCCTGGATTCCTCGAGTTGAGAAAGATGCACCACGCTAGATATGGGTTACAGACTAGGGGGGCGTTGCTGATTAATGGTCAGCTGCATCCCAATAGGAAGTATCCCGTGTCGGGCACACGTACAGAGCATTGGATACTAACCTCGAGCCAACCGCGAGTAATCGGTTACATATTACTAACATAGATAATAAGAAAAATTGTCAAAGTATTGGACTCCCGGCCCCGTGAGGCTAACGCCATATGAGCCTTGATAAAAATATATATTTTGGAAAAAAAAAATTGGAATGCTTAGTACACTGGAGTCGCTTTTTACGCGGGGGATACGCGCCGCATAAACAAAAACCGCGTAAAAGAAACCTGCTTAAATTCCTAAATCCGCGTAAATTCCAAAATCCGCGTAAAAATAAACCGGGTAAATTTCAAAATCAGAATAAAAATCTAACAAACAGTGAATTATTAATTAAAAATGTAACCCGTGTTCTAACAATTTATTAACTTTTTTTTTGTATGCTATTATCATGATATTTATTATGTACATCAACGACATGCGACGAGTTTCACGATTCTGTGATATTAACCTTTTTGCAGATGATACTGTGTTATTCATTGCAGCTAATGATTTGAATCAGGTCGTTTTACATTTGAATGGAGATTTGCGTTCTTTAAGTAGATGGTTGAAGTAAACTAAATTTATGGTAATCTCGCGAAATCGTTCTAATGAAAACGTCTCTATTGTAATTGATGATGAGACCATTGATCGCGTTCGGGAGATTAAATATCTTGGCGTGATTATTGATGACAAACTCAAGTTCAATACTCACATTGACAATGTTATCAAGAAAATTGCCAAGAAGTATGGAATCTTATGCCGATTGAAAAACAGGAAGTGGGTTATATCTATGGTATAACCGCAAGGGCGAAGTAGGACTATCGTTGATTTAGAGATCATTTGTATGAAGTTGAATCTGAATTCATTCTGAATGAATGAATATTTGGAGAACTTCGAAAACGAGAGCGTTACGTTGGAGGCACAAGGTTTTATGCATCCAATATTGGATACGGAAATATCCTACTGATGGGGAAGAATAATCTTCAGAAGCTATCCTGTTGATTGCGATTGATTGAAAAATCACAAAACCTAATGTATTTGGTCACAGTGTTACATGGATAGAAAACATTAAAATAAACTCTTTCATATGAATGTAACTTTAAATTCCCAGAGGAACTGGCAGATTATTTTCAGTAACGATTAGATATTTCCACATTTTCCTCGATACTGGAAGCTCACCAGTGGTTAATGCTAACTCGATAACCATCTGTTAATAGCACTTGATTGAAACATGTTTAGTCACAGTGTTACATGGATAGAAAACATTCAAATAAACTCTTTCACATGAATGTATTTTTAAATTCCTAGAGGAACTGGCAGATTATTTTCCGGATCTTTCTCGATCCAAACGGAAAGAATTCCGTGCGTGTATGTGTGTGTGTGTAGTGGCTGCTTCGAGATCTTCCCGGGGAACCGTTTGTAGCATCACTCTCCTCCTGATGGATTCCCTTCTGGCCTAAGGTGCACAAACAGGCTCTTGGTGACACCGTTCATCCGCGCTTTCATGATAAACGAAGAGCTTGTGGTGAAGCGACAACATACTCCAATCGCTGTTCAATTATAACTGAGTGGATTTCCGAGCGGCGCTCACTTATATACCGATTGGTGATTTCAATAGCCTGTTTTGAAAGCAATTTTAAGACTATTGAAACAAGTTTTTGGATCAAAAAGCAACAAGTATATAACGCGTAGACATTTTATCTTTCGAATGAAGTGTTTATCATACCATTTCGTTCAGTTGTTTAGGAGCTATTAACGCTCAAAATCTCGGTCACCGGCGTAACGCTTTCGTTTTCGAAACTTTGATTTTACACCCCGGTATAGAAATGAAAGACGTAGTCCTACGTCAAAACAGAAAGTGGGTTATATCTATGGTATAACCGCAATGGTGACGTAGGACTATCGTTGATTCAGTGATCCTTTGTTTGAAGTTGAATCTGAATCCATTCTGAATGAATGAATAAATGAATATTTGGGGGACTTCGAAAATGAGAGCGTTACGTTGGAGGTACAAGGTTTTATGCATCCAATATTGGATACGAAAATATCCTACTGATGGGGAAGAATAATCTTCAGAAGCTATCCTGTTAATTGCGATTGATTAAAAAATCACAAAACCAAATGTATTTGGTCACAGTGTTACATGGATAGAAAACATTCAAATAAACTCTTTCACAAGAATGTAATTTTAAATTCCCAGAGGAACTGGCAGATTATTTTCCGGATCTTTCTCGATGCTGAATGGCATCCAAACGGAAAGAATTCCGTGCGTGTATGTGTGTGTGTGTAGCGGCTGCTTCGATGGTCACCTTCTCTTCTCCTGAAGGATCGGCTTCTCTGTGCTCCCTCACAGTTTCAAACAAACTGCTCGCGTTTCAGGGCAGATCTCGATGTTGTCTTGTCGATGTCCTCACGAAAAATGAATGCGTCTCACCACCAGAATATCGCTTAAGTATGCTTTTTGTGTGTGATTGAATCGAGAGAAGGCGTGGTTTACGATGGCAGTTTGGAAGGCAAACTAGAGGGGAATGAACTCTCTGAGCTCGGAACTTTCGGCGACTGAGCAATAATCGATTGCGGGCGCATACAATATTGGATACGGAAATATCCTACTGATGGGGAAGAATAATCTTCTGAAGCTATCCTGTTAATTGCGATTGATTGAAAAACCACAAAACCAAATGTATTTGATCACAGTGTTACATGGATAGAAAACATTCAATTAAACTCTTTCACATGAATATATTTTGAAAATTCCCAAAGGAACTGGCAGATTATTTTCAGTAACGATTAGATATTTCCACATTTTCCTCGATACTGGAAGCCCACCAGTGGTTAATGCCAACTCGATAACCACCTGTTAATAGCACTTGATTGAAACATATTTGGTCACAGTGTTACATGGATAGAAAACATTCAATTAAACTCTTTCACATGAATATATTTTGAAAATTCCCAAAGGAACTGGCAGTTTATTTTCCAGCAATGATTAGATATTTCCACATTTTCCTCGATACTGGAAGCCCACCAGTGGTTAATGCCAACTCGATAACCACCTGTTAATAGCACTTGATTGAAACATATTTGGTCACAGTGTTACATGGATAGAAAACATTCAATTAAACTCTTTCACATGAATATATTTTGAAAATTCCCAAAGAAACTGGCAGATTATTTTCCAGCAATGATTAGATATTTCCACATTTTCCTCGATACTGGAAGCCCACCAGTGGTTAATGCCAACTCGATAACCACCTGTTAATAGCCGCGCGTGTATGTGTGTGTAGCGATGTCTTCCCAGGGAACCGTTTGTGGCATCACTCTCCTCCTGATAGATTCCCTTCTAGCCTAGGGTGCACAAACAGGCTCTTGGTGACACGGTTCATCCGCGCTTTCATGTTAAATAAAGAGCTTCACCGCAACAGCGACAACATGCTCCAATCGCTGTTCAATTAGAACTGAGTGGATTTCCGAGCGCCGCTCGCTTATATACCGATTGGTGATTTCAATAGCCTGTTTTGAAAGCAATGTTAAGACTATTGAAACAAGTTTTTGGATCAAAAAGTAACAAGTATATAACGCGTAGACATTTTATCTTTCGAATGAAGTGTTTATCATACCATTTCGTTCAGTTGTTTAGGAGCTATTAACGCTCAAAATCTCGGTCTCCGGCGTAACGCTTTCGTTTTCGAAACTTTGATTTTACACCCCGGTATAGAAATGAAAGACGTAGTCCTACGTCAAAACGATTTAACTATGTGCAGTAAAATACAGCTATACAAATCAATCATCTCTCCTCATTTAGACTTTTGTTCTTCCATATTATTTTTAGCCAATGATACACAAATATCGAGATTACAGCGCTTGCAGAATATAATAATGCGGTTTATTCTAAAATTTAATAGATTCACTTCCTCATCTTTGATGCTGGACGCTCTAAAATGGTTATCCGCGAAGCAAAGAATTGTTTATTTAACTATAGTGTTCATTTTTGAAGTAGTTCACGATTTGCTGCCTCAATATTTGTGTGATCGAGTTGAAAGAGGAAGTGATTTCCATAGATATAACACTAGAAACGCGAATGAATTAAGAACACATAATTTCCTGTCATGTGCTTCACAAAATTCGTTGCACTTCAAAAGAATAAATGTTTTCAATTCGATGCCAAGACATATTAAATGCGCAACAACACTTACAGAATTTAAGAGGCACTGTATTTCACACGTGAAAACTGTGTTTTATTAACAGTCGAACGATTTTTGTTCTTCATCGTTCAAATCGTGTATTAGTTGAAAAAAAATAAAAGTAGTCTACAAAAGTTTGAGCGTCGCGCGCGTGCCACAGATATAAAGGATATCAAATTGAAAGATTTTTAAGTGCCGGTCTAGGAAATTTTCGTGAAGGAAATTTTCTCGATTTCTCCGAATGAGGATATTCATTGTCAATCCAAAACAAGGCTGGCGGTTGGACTTATGCTCTGGTGGACCCTTTGGCTGCAAGGGCCTCGTCGGGTCCGTATCGGCTCTGTGGCGGACATGACTGAGTATTGGCTTGTCTTTGGAAATTGAAATTTTTTGAACTTATATCTGTGAATAAAATCAGTGCGTTTTTTTGTGTTTGCTAAACTGATTTCAATGTTGAGAAAAAATAAATAAATTATCTTTTAGATTATTCTTGCTCAAACCTCTGTAGGGGAAGGAGGTGGGATCATCATCATCATCATCATATCTGTATCTTCTTTTATTTTTCAGCTACTAATCAGTGATACAATACCAAGTTATTTCGTGAAAAGTCACACCAATAAGCACATTGAATTTGTTAGCGGTTGAAACGTGCTGCGTAGAAAAAACCGCGTAAATTTCGAAATCCGCGTAAATTCCATAATCCGCGTAAAAAAAACCGCGTAAATTCCGAAATCCACGTAAAAAAGCCGCGTAAAATAAAACCGCGTAAAAAGCGACTTCAGTGTAACTCGGAAAATAAATCCCAAGCTTTTTGACGCTTTTGCTGACATGTATGCGATGTGATCTTTAATAGTAAGCTTAGAATCAAGCATGACTCCCATGTCTCCCATCTTTCCGTAATGTAAATTGGCCAATTATTTTTGCTTATCCTTGAAGTAAATACTCTTGCAAATGATTTTTTTGTCCTTTTTGACGTGGAACTACATCTTTCACTAAGGGTGCCTAAATCAGAAAACAGGTCACGTTTTTATGAAATAAAGTTAACGCTATTACCTATTTTTGCCGCGAACGGATTTAGACGATTTTTCTAAGATAAAATTTTCTAAGATTTGTTTTTTATGCTATAGATCACAATACCCTGATGTGTAAATGGTTTAAATTGATGGAATGGGAATGATTTAAAGTCACCATGAACAAAGGAAAGAAGAATGAGAACGAAGGGAAATATTTGCCTGGAGCATATATATTGGATCTCGCTGAGACAAACCTTAGAGACGAATGAGCTGAAAAGTTTAAAGCCTCTTCAAAACAAAGAATGGAATGGAAGGAAAACTTTCAGTATCGTTTCAGATACGAAGCAGTGAATATCGCTTTTTCTTACTTGTTTTTTTTTCATCGCATGTCTTTGTTTCTAATTGAGCTGTGGACGCAACCAAATTATTGACTCGCTGATGTCTCTTGCATTGCAATCATTACATCAAACTGACGCCATAACATCAAGGTTCTGAACACACTAGGCTATCATCGGTTCACCAAGAAAATAATTGTTCAGGAATTTTGTGTGTGATCTGGTTTCGCATGAGAGTAGCAAAACCATCTCCGCCAAGGATGACAGCTAAGCTGATCGAGACCGGAAGCAGTATTCATAGGAAGGACTTCTGTTGAGAAGAGCGCAAAGCGAAGATAAGTGTGTGTATGTAAAATAATATCGAAGTTATTAACAAGCGACTTGAACAAAATTACAGCGTAGTTCTACGTCAACAAAGTGGTCGTGTCTAGGACACAACCTCCTATATATTTTTTGAGTATAGTGTAAAGTTGTACATTCGAGTGATTAGCGTACGTGACACTAACTACAATTTACGTACCTGCTTGATCTTGGAAAGTTAAACTACGACTAAAATTTTCAGCGAAAGTTCAAAGACAAAATATACCTATATAAATGTTAGATTATAGTCACACACCAACTGTGTGTTATGTTATACACACTCGGACATCACTGACTGTTCGAATATCTCTCATGCAGATCTTGAGTATGTAAAACCTTTGTCAGTATATCTACTACGAAATGTGGAATTAAGCTAAAATTAAATTAGACTATTAGTCACTACATTCCTTCGATTCCTACGTCCCAAACGAATATTGAAAGCAAAACTTCAACATGTTGTGACTAGAAGTGATCCTACCAAAACAAGAATTTCCTTGATAGCAATGCAGTGACGTTGATGTTAGACGAAAACAATTGACGCGCAAATGTATATATTCTAGATTTAATCTGAATCGATGAACCAGCCAAACAGATTTCCAGTGATTCCACAACTTCTAATAACTAGTACAACTATTAACAAAATCACTGAATCGGGATGATGTGTATCCCCGAACAGACATCCTATCAATTAACAGCCTGGTATTTAATTATGGGGCTACCCATCACTTCGCATACTTATTATGTTAAAAATAGAACCGGTGTTAACGTCGTACATAGCACGAAGTCGCATAGCCATGCTGTTGATGAGCTGACATTGGTGTTGTTTAAATTATTGTTTCCCCTCGTTCAAAACGATATTCGTTTATCACATCGCCAAAATACACGGCCACGGATAAACAAAAATCAGCCTTTGTAGTCTGCCAGTATTTTTATCATTCCAATTCCAAGCTGTCCACTGTTAACGGGTTGAAGAATGTTATTGTACCAGGGTCTGGCGTCGCGCTAATAACGATTTCACACAAAAAACGGGGTCATTGTCCTTTCGTTGAGTTGTAAACGGATTGAAACTGATGTTCGAAAACACAAGAAAAAACTTTTCGTTAACGTAAACTCATCATAATACTGCGACGCAATATTGCAAACTTCACTACATTTAAAGCTAACATATAGAACACGAGAATGGAAAGTGATCTGAAGTGTCTCTCAACTGACGTGGATTATTCGTATATCGATGATTCATAGAAAAATCCGGCCAGTGGAATAAAACATTTGTTCGTGGAAGTTTTCTGAAGGAAAAAGCCGTTGTTCACACTCACCTCCTAGAAGCTCCTCGCTCGTTTTTGGTGTTCCTGACATCTTGCCTGTCTCTCTCGGTAGGTTGATAGATTTAAACATACTGCAGTTTTTTGTCTCTGGAATGTGTGGTAGGATCCTGGTTCCACCAGCAGGAAAATTACGCTCCTCGTCGTGCGTCGAAAAAATCAATTCTTTCGCACCACTATATTTGTAAACAAAGGCTCCGACCGTGTACGTGAATCTAGTCAATCGAGCACAACCGTTTCTCTTGCCTACAAAACACAACAGAGAAACTGTGAATAAACAAAGCACGAACACAGGCGCAGGTGCTACTGAACGCGCAATACGAGAAGAAACCTACACTCTCATGCAGCACTGTTTACGTTGATCCAGTTTCTTTTTTGCCCCTCGAATGCTTCTTTTCAGCAAGGTATCTTGTTATTAAATATGCAATTTTTTGTGGCACGTTAGAACTTTTTAACGTGAAGAAATTTGAACGCTCACGTTGATTAAATAAACACCGTACACTATCAAGTTACGTCGTTGTTCTTTTGTTTACGTTCACTCTATGGGACATGCACAGAAGGTGCAATAAAATGGCGTTCTCCAGAACCCACAAAGTAAATAAGATCTGTTTGACGCAATGGCCTTGCCAAATAAATAAATAAATATTGTTAATCCCGTTGGAACTTTGAAACGATCTGTGTCCTGCCAGTTCAAGCCACGGTTTGTGATTGCGAATTTTATTTCCGGTTTGTCAACTAATCACCACAGCTGGTTTCGACTTGCTGCGCATTAACACACAGCACGTAAAAGAATAAAGCAATACCCTGTTTCGATCCGAGCAATCTACTCTGCAATGATGGAGATGGACGATTGCACAAATAATAACAAAACCAAGAAACTCTCCAGGTTAACGTCATACACTCTCACTTGTCGTTTGCGATAACTGTGCGCATCCCACGAACACACACTGCGAGTAAAACACGCTCCTGTATTTTCCTGTTTACAAACTGAAGAGACTCGCGAAAACACGACTTCACAGTTTGCCGTTCAGCTTTATTTTGATGCTCGTTTGTTCATTGGTCTCCCGGTCTTTGTTATGACGGCAGTTTTGCGTACGTGACGAATGTTAGTGCACATTTCAACTCCGCAGGTGCTACTTGCAGGGAAAGGGAAAAGAATATTCCCTTTAGAGTAAGGTGCGCCATCTTTCACAAATGACACAGCTATACTCTGTATTGCATATACATTCGGGATTATTTCTTCTATCTGAAATATTTCACCGTTTTCGAAGATGTGAAAGTAAACTTCGCAAGATTTCAAATCAATGTTTATTCACGCAAACTGCATGTTACCCGCCTAAATATAGTGGCTTGCCTTGTTATGTTAATACGAATTATAGTTTTATTAACCCTCCTATACTCGCGAGCATAAACCGAGAAATCAATAATTTTATAACTCAGATAGCCAGATAAAAAAAATCTCACTTCTTTACAAAATTAACGTCAATTTCACATGAATTATAATAAGTTCCTAATTCGTAGGTCAATTACAAAGGTCATCAGGTCATTACAAAGCTATCACTCAACGGTTTGTTTTTTCATAATAATTATAACATATCAAAAAACGTTGTCATTAAAAAGAATGTCATAAGCTTTGTGGAAAATTGTATTGTAGTTCTGCTTCATCACCGAAGGTTCTCGATGAAAGCATTTAGAGATTTTACCCATGAATCATTCAATAAATTTTCGAAATTATTAATCAAAATCAATTACCAACGCAATAGCAACAGCAGTGCAAAGTCCTTCAGTTTACGTACACTAAGTGTAGGAGGAATGGGAGTAGAATGGTCACCCTAAGAAATATGCACATTTCCTGCGTTTACATAATGTACTATTCTTATCATTATAAGAAAAAAGTAGTAAAATCGAATATTTTGACGTAGAACTACGTCTCTCATTAAGGGTGCCAAATCAGAAAACAGGTCACGTTTTTATGAAATAAAGTTAACGTTAAGAACTATTTTTGCCGCGAACGGATTTTGGTGATTTACATACTAAACGAATCGGAAATTCCGTAAGATTTGTTTAATATGCTATACATTAGAATCCCCTGGTTTTTAAATGGTTAAAATTCATGAAAACTTTAAGCGTTTCCATTTCCCATACATTTTTTCTGTCCATTTGTGTGCTTTCCCGAACAGAGATGCCAATAACGAGCAACCTATCGACGACCAACGGAGGGGAAATCGTAGGATTTGAAGTCTCCGTGAACAAAGGAAAAGTAGAATAATGAAGGGGAATACTTGCCAAGAGTATAAACAGTGGATCTCGCTGAGGCAAACTTTCATTCGGCATCGGACTGTTGAGCAATCCAGTTCACTTTGCTTTTACTTCGATCTAAGATTGGACCCCACCAGTGGTAATCCAACTTGGATATCGTCGTTTGGCTTTTCTGTTCGTTTTTCGCGTTATTCGTATCGTGTGTTTTTCTTTCCGCGTCATAAATTGGACGCTTCACGTAGTGTGTGATGAGCAAGAAGAAGAGGAAGGCAGGCTCGAGCCCTGCAAAAAACGAACGCATTGCCAGGGGCAATAAAATTTCGAGGCAAGCGTCATTCAATGATGCACGCGATGTTGATGCAGTGAAAAGCGCTCGCACTGAACCGAGCCTTCGTGAGTGTGACACCGCATCGAACAACAGCGAAGTAGGCGATTTCGCCGCTTCGGTCGAAAATGTAAACGCTGTTACCCAGACAGCAACCAAAATCAAGCTCCCCCCGCTGGTGGTGAAGGCGGTCGCTCTTGAAAAACTCATCAGCGAATTCGCATCGATGGGTGTTACAGCAGAGTACAAGCTGTGTGGCATAATTCAGTTTTTTTCCAAGCAGTTAACATTGTCTGCTTTCCGTCATCATAAGGGTTCGTTGGTGCCTTTGAGAATGCATCAATTCATTAAACTGACGTTATGGCGAAGCAGGCGTTAATATTGTGCGCCAAAAATAATGTGGGGAATACCAAGTATCTTGAATATCTTACTGGAATGTTATAAGTTATTTGGGTTCGCGTGCCAGTCGCAAAACTGCCTTCAACTAGGATTGCATTTGTACTAATATTGATCATAATGAAGTATTGCTACTGTTTTCGAGGTTGTTATTAACAAAAAGAGTTTATTTCGCTTGTCTAGTCACCAAGAAATCAAATGTTGTTCTGGAATTTTGTATGTGATTAGGTTTCGCTTGCCAGTAGCAAAACTTCCTCCACTAAGGGTGGCAGCTACGCTTCTCTCGAGCATGAGAAAGTAATGCTTTTTTTCGAGGCCAGTAATATTAAAAGGATTGTATCTTTTGAGAATAGCTCAAAATGATGCGAAGTGTTTATATTTCTAGTAGTTTCAAGCCACCAATGTATGGCTCTGTATGCATGCTATGGCGAACGCTTGTTTGGCGCTTGGTTTACGTTGTACGAACGATGCCTAGAGGTGCGATTGCTTTGAGGCGATACTAAATAACATGTAACATGATATTTTTGACGTAGGACTACGTCTAACCGGAAGATATAGGGGGTGAAATGAAAATCTAGGCACTGAACAAGTAGGTAAAAATGCAAGATTTGGAACGCTTATAACTCGAGCATTTCTCAATAGATCGCAAAGGTTTTTGCATCAATTGATAGGAAATATATCTACGCATCTATCATAACGAATAACATTTCATTTTTCTTGAGATAAATAATTGAATAATTGTGAAATATCAAGCATTGTCCAAATGCACTATGTGCCCATTTTTGATTGGTGCATTTTGTGCTCCTTATATCGTACCGACCAAAACGGGCAACCAGAGCAGCAGCGAAATACAATGAACCCGATTGGAAAGGAAAAAGAAAAAAAGACGGGTGGGTAATGTCGGGGACATAACCGGAGTGACGTAGGACTATACAAAGGGGACAGCTTTTGCTAAATATATATTTAAAATATATTGTTTTATTTCCTTCTCCTACGTGAATACCGACCTATCTACCTGAAAAATGGATTAGTTTACTGTTTACTCTTTATGAACATGTTGGGGGTTCTGAAAAGAACCTTTTGTGTTGTGTTTTTGCTTTTTTTACCAACTTTCTCAATTTTTTCTCACTATCTCATAGTTGATTCTTGATTTTTTTCTGAAGGCTTTGTACTTATTAAATGTTCAACGCCGGGCTTCTTTTGGCGTATGCACATATCGTACAATCAAAATGATGGCTGTGATAGGGAATGCATAGGTGGTCATCAGCTCATTCACTATCATATATTTCACTATTCAGCACATTACCGTACCTTAAACTGTGGTTTCGTAGACGAATGAATTGTAAGATTTGTATCTCCGCAAACAAAGTAAATACGAGGGTCACTATTTATATTTCGGGAATAGGAACAAAAACAAATAGTTAAGCTGCGAATATATTTTTATTGTTTTTCAAAGTACTCGCCACGATGATCGATACACTTTTGCATGCGCTTAAACCAATGTTCAAAGCATTTATTCCAATCGACACGAGCCTTTTTTTTAGCGATTGTCAAATTATGTGGGATCCAACGTGAACATAATTTTCGCACAACTAAGTGTTCATGTAAAATCGCATATATGCTGGTGGAACTAATGCTTAGGGATGCCTCAATCTCACAATAGGTTACATGACGATCTTGCTTAATCATTTCGTGCACAGCATCGATGTTTTCTGGCAGTACAGTCGATTTTGGACGACCTTCACGAAACTCGTCGGACAGCGAACTACGACCACGATTGAATTCACTATACCAGCGATACACAGTGGTTTTTGATGGAGCTTCATCGCCAAAAGTCAAATTAAGTTGATTGACGCACTCTTGTTGTGATAACCACGTCGAAAGTCCTAAAAAATCATCGCAAAAAATGTTCACGATTCAGTTCCATTTTTTTGCCGAGACCAAACTTTCAACTAAATATAAAATGAACAAATAGCGTCCGTATGACAAAATGTTCTGAGTACGTATATCGTCAAAAATGTCAAACTTTACGATGGAACCGTCAGATGGACTCACATGACATCAGTGTTGCCAATTCCCGAAATATAAATAGTGACCCTCGTAGAAATGAAAAAGAACTGAGGTTTTGGAGACGAACTCTACGATCTGTCGAGAATTAAAAGAGCTATAAGCGTTCTGAAAAACCAACAGTAAATTAACACAGGATTAAAGTCCTTTAAAATAAGAACAGAACAGCAGGAAATACATAGCTCATCATGTTGCTCCTTAGTTATGTTTCTATACAATGCAGATGTAACGTCAGTCAATTTTCAACATCAGTTATCAACCAAAGAAAGCAGTTGTTGCTACCGAGAAAATTCGTCAATGCCATCCTGCATACAATGTGTTGTAATTTGAAGCCACTTTTAATTCGGAAACCATGCATGGGTTTGTGAAAACTGAATGATCAATCAGTTTATATTATATGTCATATTATGTCACTTTAGAATGCTTTGGTATTGTGAAAACTTTTAATAAGTCTTCTTTGAAAGGTTTAATGGCCCTGAAAAGCGCCGTGTTTTACGGTGGCTGGTTTTGCCACCAAAGCAGTCTGTATAAACAATTCTTTTCCTTCTCCTGCCTGCTGCCGTTTTGCGATTGCGTTTGCCACTCGCTGAAACTAGTTGTTGCCACCGAACCGAATGTGCTCTGTTCTGTAGACGGGTTTTCTTATTGTCGTGAGCAGTTTTGCAAGCCAACTCGAGCACTCCGGCGGCCGAAATTCTATAACCGCTATTAGGTATATTGTGATGTGAAACGATGCCATACAACCACACTGATTTACGTTTTGAAAAAGAATGATATATTTTTCAGCGGATCCGCGCGTTTTGTACTTTAATCTAAAGAGTTTATTGTTCTGTTATTATTCGATATCCCCATCTTGTTCGGCTGAACCTTCCTGTTTAGCGATTGCGTTTACCACTCGCCACATATTTCACAGTTGGAAAATTTCTTCCCATCCAGCTTGTGACATGTTGTACAGTAAATTACATTTAATGCGACGTGCCGAAGCACCGCTCAGTGTCGCATTGGAGGCGATTTTAACCTGTAATTGAATTTTGCATTTGCGATGACAGTGGTACAGTGTCGACTTTCAATGTGGGGTCATAATTTGGACCCTGCACTCTATGTTTACAAAAATGTCCAACTAAATATGTCGCATTACATGACCGTCCAATTAGCTAAATGTCGAATAAGTTTTCAATCTGGAAACAATTTAAGAATTGGTGAAAATTGAATAATCGGAAAAGTCCCCAACCATCAATAAGCTCAGAACAACTGCCAAATTCTCATACTCATCATATCCTGAAAAACAGGATTATGAAAAAATCAATTTGTGTTTTATTATTATTGTGGATATTGTTTTAGAAAGCATTGAACTGTATTTCGTAAACTCTTTTTTGAAATGTTTAATGGCCCTGATAAGCGCCGTGTTTTATGGAATGGTTCCAATTTAGAAAACTTAGTACTCGTGGTTTTGAAAAAAAGCCATTTCGAACACCCTCGATGCCGCCTTGTTCTGGATTTGCCACCAAAGCAGTTTGTATAAACAACCAATTTTTTTTCTTCTGCGTCTGCCTGTTGAGGTCTTGATGTCCACCGAACCAAAGCGCGAGCAGTTTTGCCAGTCAACTCGATCACTTCGGCAGCCGAAACTCTATAACGGCTGCTAGGTGGACTGGTGCACTGACACTAACGCGCTCGGCCTAGCTACCCTTGCGGAGCAATTGGCGAATACACCTACGGGAAACTGCAGTCATACGCGGTTCGAGCGGGATTTTGCCTTTCCTTTCACTTTTCCTCCTTTGCCATGTCCAGACATGGCTGCTTGTGTTAGTTTGATGATGTGATGTGATGCGAAACGATGTGGTGTACGGTTTGAATGAGAATTATCGCTACGGAAGGAAGGAAGGTATTGTATTATAGAGACTTTAAACTTTTGTAGTTCATTCGTCTCTAGCCTTGAGAAAGGCCCTTTGAAAACTCTACTCTACTCTATTACTCTACTCCAGCGCTACCACCTCCGCCCTCTTGCCTTGAGAAAGGCACTCGATCCCTCGCCGTCCAGCTCGTCCAGCAACGATGTTGTCCAGTCGGTGTCCACACAAAGAATGATCGTTACGGCAGCGGAGAGGGGATTTTTAAGCTGACTGGCTGGCTCGAGAATTACGCATGTGTGAGACTGCGACCAATGTTTCGTTCATTTTTTTCTTTTTCCTTTCCAATCGTGCTTCATTCTATTTCGCTGCTGCTGTGGTTGCCCGTTCTGGTCGGTACGATTTGAGGAGCACAAAATGGACCAATCAAAAATGGCCACATAGTGCATTTGGACAATGCTTGATATTTCACAATTATTCAATTATTTATCTCAAGAAAAATGAAATGTTATTCGTTATGATAGATGCGTAGATATATTTCCTATCAATTGATGAAAAAACCTTTGCGATCTATTGAGAAATGCTCGAGTTATAAGCGTTCCAAATCATGCATTTTTTCCTACTTGTTCAGTGCCTAGATTTCCATTTCACCCCCTATATCTTCCGGTTAGACGTAGTCCTACGTCAAAATATGAACGAAACATTGGTCGCAGTCTCACACATGCGTAATTCTCGAGCCAGCCAGTCAGCTTAAAAATCCCCGCTCCGCTGCCGTAACGATCATTCTCATCCAAATCATACACCACATCGTTTCGCATCACAACATATCAACAAACCAACACAAGCAGCCATGTCTGGACATGACAAAGGAGGAAAAGTGAAGGGAATGGCAAAATCCCTATGCCGAGCGCGTTAGTACCAGTGCTCCAGTCCACCTAGTCGGCGTTATATAGTTTCAGCCGCCGAAGTGATCGAGTTGGCTGGCAAAGCTGTTCGCGACGATAAGAAAATCCGCATTCAGAACAGACCACATTCGGTTCGGTGGACATCTAGACAAGAATAGGCAGTTTCAGCGAGTGACGAGCAGAAGATAAAAGTTTGTTCTTCATACAAACTGCTTTGGTGGCAAATCCAGAACAAGGCAGCATCGATGGCGTTCGAAATGGTTTTTTTTTTTCAAAACCACGAGTACAAAGTTTTCTAAATTGGAACCATTCCATAAAACACGGCGCTTATCAGGGCCATTAAACCTTTCAAAAAAAAGTTTACGAAATACAGTTCAAGGCATTCTAAAATATTATCCAAAATAATAATAAAACACAAATTGATTTTTCATAATTTGTTTGCCAGGATATTAAGAGTATGAGAATTTTGCAGTTGTGCTGAGCTTATTGATGGTTGGGGACTTTCTCGATTATTCAATTTTCACCAATTCTTAAATTGCTTCCAGATTGAAAGTACAGTAATTTTAGTTCGATAATTAGCTAATTGGATTTTTGTAAACTCTATGGGGGTCCAAATTATGACCCAACATGTCCCAAGCTGGATGGGAAGAAATTTTCCAACTGTGAAAGCTGTACCACTGTCATCGCAAATGTTCAATTACAGGTTAAAATCATCTCCAATGCGACACTGAGTGGTGCTTCGGCAAGTCGCATTAAATGTAATTTACAGTACAACATGTCCCAAGCTGGATGAGAAGAAATTTTCCAACTGTGGCGAGTGGCAAACGCACTCGCTAAACAGGAAGGTTTAACCGAACAAGATGGAGATATCGAGTGATAACAAAACAATAAACTCTTTAGATTAAAGATGATTTTGTGGACCTGAAAAGGACCCTTTTTAGCGTTTGCTTCCTTCTCCTTCTTCTTGTCGGTTTCCGAGATATTCTTCTGCGCCGTGCCGAACTTTTTGGCGGCTTTTCCACTATTCCACTAGTCTTCGGTGCCTTCGTGTTTGTTAGAAACACCTGCATGTGAATCCAACGAGCGAACAAATCGTAATGAATATATTTTTTTGCCATCGCTCCCTTTTAACGCTCATTCGTTCGTCTCGTTGGACTCTCCCCTTTGGCTGAGTCTGCTGATTTGTCTCTATCCTGTGAGCGTGTACCGCTAAAGTACAAAACGCGCGGATCCGCTGAAAAATATATCATTCATTCTTTGTGTGGACACCAACTGGACAACATCGTTGCTGGACGGGCTGGACGGCGAGGGATCGAGTGCCTTTCTCAAGGCAAGAGGGCGGAGGTGGTAGCGCTGGAGTAAAATAGAGTAGTGTTTTCAAAGGGCCTTTCTCAAGGCTAGAGACGAATGAACTGAAAAAGTTTAAAGTCTCTATAATACAATACCATTACCATTACCATATATCATTCTCTTTCAAACCGTAAATCAGTGTGGTTGTATGGCATCGTTTCACATCACATCGCATCAACAGATTGGTGCCGGAGCACCAGCATACCTAATAGCGGTTATAGAATTTCGGCCGCCGGAGTGCTCGAGTTGGCTTGCAAAGCTGCTCACGACAATAAGAAAACCCGCCTACAGAACAGAGCACATTCGGTTCGGTGGCAACAATCAGTTTCAGCGAGTGGCAAACGCAATCTCAAAACGGCAGCAGGTAGAACAAGGAAAATGTTTGTTTATACAGACTGCTTTGGTGGCAAAACCAGCCACCGTAAAACACGGCGCCTTTCATGGCCATTAAGCCATTCAAAGAAAAGTTATTAAAAGTTATTCACAATACCAATGCATTCTAAAGTGACATAATATGACATATAATATGAACTGAATTATTTTGTTTATGCTTGTTTTTGAACTTATTGGTGGTTGAGGTCTTTTAAATTGATCATTCAGTTTTCAAAACCCATACATGGTCTCCGAATTAAAAGTGGCTCCAAATTACAACACATTGTATGCAGGATGGCATTAACGAATTTTCTCGGTAGCAAGAACTGCTTTCTTTAGTTGATAACTGATGTTGAAAATTGACTGACGTTACATCTGCATTGTATAGAAACATAACTGACGATCACCTATGCATTCCTTATCACAGCCATCATTTTGATTGTACGATATGTGCATACGCCGAAAAATGCCCGGCGTTGAACATTTAATGAGTACAAAGCCTTCGGAAAAAAAATCAAGAATCAAATATAAGACAGTGAGAAAAAAATGGGAAATTTTTTACAAAAAAAACGCAAAAACACAACCAAAAGGTTCATTTCAGAACTCCCAACATGTTCATAAAGAGTAAACAGTAAGCTAATCCATATTTCAGGTAGAGAGGTAGGTATTCACGTAGGAGAAGACAATAAAACAACATATTTAAAATATATATTTAGAATAAGCTGTCTGCGTTGTATAGTCCTACGTCACTCCGGTTATGTCCCCGACATCACCCACCCGTCTTTTTTTTTAATAAATCGTTTATTTTTACAGGCTCAGTTACATAAATTTAAAGGAGCAAAACTCCTATCTGTATTGTTACAAGTGTATATAAACATTTTTCATTAATTCTATAACATGATATTTGATACTTGCAAGTGTTGTCATTGTTGTTGTTTCCATGCGGTGCCAAAGATATATTGATGTAGTTATGAGATGTGGAATAATGGCGCTGAATAATGGAACATGTATATAATCGACTGTAGCCGAGTTTATGACAATCGCGAAAAAGGCCACCGGAATAGCGTTCGAGGTAAATTTTCAATGCATTGACAGAAAAAAATTGCGACATGCGATCAGCTAGTGTATTGTTTTGCGAGAACAAGAATGAATCATCAATCAATTATCGTCAACCATTTCAAACCATTTCAGAGATTATTCTACTAAGCAGTTGTTTCTAAAACTTCACAGCATTGTAGAATAATATCCGAAGGTATAAAAAAGCGACTTATAAAAAATAACAGCGTAGTTCTACGTCAACAATGCGGTCGTATCTTGGACACAACCTCCTATAATTTTTTTTAATGTGGAATTGAGTTTATGATTCGTATATTGTAAGTCCTAATGACCCATTCTAGAGTGACTTGACAACGTTTTGACTCACTAAAAACAGTATTTTTCTCGTTTTTATATATAATCACACGATTTCCAAATAGTAAACAATATCAAAGCAAAATTGAGAAGATTTCCTACAAGGATTTTCAGTTGGATACTCTACTTTACATTTGAATTCAATTGTTGCCAACCCAATATTTTTGTGACGTGACAATACCTGCATTTTTGTGGTTTCCGACTTTTGAACATTAATGTTGTATTTTCAGTTCCGTATCGAAACATACAAATAAATTTTCTTCTATGATTTGCCAACAAAAGATAAACAAAGATTCCTGTATGTTGAGTTTTTCAAAAAAACTCACAAGAACTTCGCGAAAATCGGCATGCACGTTGTGACGTGACAACGCGCCTTGTGCGAAAAAACAGTCTCCACAAAGCGTTGTTACGTCACACAATCGATAAGTTCATCAAAATAGGCCTCAGTTTCGATAATCACTTCATCATCGGCCTTAAATTTCTTGCCAGCGAGCATTCTCTTCAGGTCTGTGAACAGTAAATAGTCGCTGAGAGCCAGAGAATACGGTGGATGCGGAAGCAATTTGAAGCCCAATTCATGCAATTTTGCCATCGTTTTCATTGATTTGTGATTTTTCCTTTTTTTTACTCTGAATACTTCTCACTTTCCTCTGAGAATTCCCCTTCCCTTTTCAAAATTTCAATCTATAGGGGATGATGGTCCTAACGCGACCGGTGGTTCTGAACCTACCCCCCTTTGTATCTCAGGAACGGTGTTTCCTACTGAGCTTAGTAGTATCAAATAAAAGGTGTCATAACGCTGACAATTTGATAATATGGTGACTTTTGACGTGGGACTACGTCTAACCGGAGTATATGGGGGTGAAATGAAAACCTAAACACAGAACATGCAGGAAAAAATGAAAGATTCCGAATGCTTATAACTCTAATATTTCTTACTGGATCGGAAATTGATGCTTGCATCAATTGATAGGCAATATTTCTACTCTTCTATCGAAATTAATAAAATGTTATTTTTCATAAGATAAACAATTGAAAAACTGTAAAATGTTAAGCGTTATCTAAACACCCTAACTACCTCGTTTTGATTGGTCCGATTTACGGTTTCCCTAACACAGCCATCAAAACCAAGCAGCCTAGTGGCAATCAGAATTAAAAAAAACCTGAAAGTCGGGAGTATTTTTGTTTCGACTGAATTGTGTTTCCCTAACACAGACTTCAAATCCATGCAGCGTACGGAAATTGGCATTGCAAATACATGTAGTGATGTCTAAATTTTTCATTTATTCGATTATCGATTAATCGTTGGAGCATTTTCCAATATTCGATTCATTCGAATAATTGTTTTCCAATATTCGATTAATCGAGCGAATATTTATTTCTTGTAATAATCACGTATCACGTTGTCGTTCTGGTCCCGTGGCCTATCGGGTTATCGATGTTAGATGGTTGGATGGAAAAATGTTGGATAAAAAAATTATATAGCCTAATTATTAACCAAAAAATGCATTAACCTTGAGAAAAAATCCTTCTTTCATTAATCGCGATTACAGTGGCAATTATTCGATGTATTCATATTTTGATTTTAAATTATTGGATACAAAATTACTCGATTATAAGTTCAGATATTCGATTATTTGAATTAATCGAACGATTAACCGACGTCTCTAAATACATGCAGGTCGGGGGTATTTTTGTTTCGACTAAAATGTGTTTCCCCAACACTTCTGACTTCAGAATCAAGTTGTCTGAGGAAATTGGCATTGCAAATTCATACAAGTCGGGGGCATTTTTGTTCCGTCTGAAATGTGTTTGCCTAACACAGACTTCAAAACCAAGATATCGGGGGAATCGGCTTTGCAAATAAATTCAAACTTCGAGTATTTTTGTACTCGCTTACCTTAGTGAAAACTGGAATACGTTTCATTAACACGGTCTCCTAAACTTAGGAACCTGGGAAAATCGTGCACTAGAGGCGAATGAGCTTTCGGGTTTAAATACTCTATAGAATAAAAGTAGAAGTTGAAGTTGTTGATTCATGCAAGCCGGATGTAGTTCTGCACCCACATGTTTTTTTGCACTCCAAAAAGTGTTTTCCTAAAACGGATTACAAGAGCGGGTACGAAAACAACACTTTGGCTCGGTTATTCAAGATTGCATTGAAGGATATGCTTTCATATTTTCTGCTCACTGAATTTCTGCGCATACCATTTGATGATTGGGCAAAATATTGATAACCATTTGCTGCAAAAACGCCTATTGATTAAACAATATGCGTTCGACGTACATGTCAGAATCGAAACTGAAGTGCATGAATATCATCAAATCAAGCAAATTCGCGGTTCGAGAAGTACGTACACTTGAGAGATGCAGACTTCAGAGGGAAATGTAAAATAAAATAATCGTTTGATAATGCTTCCGTTCACATTATACCAATTCCGTTTTGGGCATTATACCAAACGAAAAAGGACGGTCATTAAATTTACTTATAATAAAGAACATAATCTATCACAATGCATGAATTGACCTTACATGGCATTATACAATGTTTTTTCTCACAAAGCAAATATATTGAATTCGGAAATTGTTTCATTCAATCAAAAATTTAATCAATACAAACAAATGATTGCTAAGCTAAGGTAGTCCCACGTCAACCTTGCGGTTATATCATAGATATAATCCACCCATTTTTTTTTGACTCTCTTCATTCTAGCGTTTAGGCGCCATTTTGCGTTTTCATTGCTTCAAAAACAGAGAAGAAATATTTTTGACCTGTATGCAAAATGAGTTCAATGTTTTTTTAGATTGCTTATGGTATGCTCATCAAAATAAGCTTCTTCTTCTTCTTGAATGGCGGTAACGTTCCCTGTGGAACTTTTGCCGTCTCAACGTATGCATTAACTAGCGTCATTTATTAATACTTAGTTGAGATTTCTTAAGCCAAATAACACGCCTTGAATGTATTCCGAGGGGCAAGCTCTAGAATACGCGTGACCACAGTGCAAGTCGAAGGAAGTTTGGGAGATTCGGGGTTGAATTTCGGAGAATCCCCCAGGTATCGGATAGGTCAAGGAAATAATAATACCGTCGCGATTGATGGTCAACTATCTACTAAATTTTATTTACAACTTATTATTACAACTCAACATGTGTCCGGATGGCCGAGTAAGCCGATGACCGTCATCATCGGGTGGTGAATTGGTGTGTATACACGCGTATATACATAATGCGCAAGTGGTAGATGACCAGCACGATATAATGGTCGTGTCCGCCACAGTACTTCCCCCTTAAACTTTCCAGTATTGGCGGGGAATATGAACACGACGGCCTGATCGTGTTTGATATACTGGACGATCGGCGATGGTTGATGTTGTTCCTCTGGTATTGGTAGCTGGCGCTGTACCGTTGACATTGTTACGATGTATGAAGGCAGCCTTGAGACGATCGATGGATATGGGTGACGATTTGCCGTTGATGTCAACCAAAAAAACCTTTTTTCCGACGGCGCAGTACACGATACGGGCCATCGAACGGGTGTGAGAGTGGTGGTCTAACTGCGTCGATTCGTACAAAGACGTGGCTGCAGGCTAGCTATCTTTCTGCACGAACGTAGATGGTTTGAAATGGTCGCTCGTTGGTACGGAACGGATGTGTGCCATCACCTTTCGCAGATCGGTGATGAACTCGTGTGAAGGCTTCGTATTTTTGGACTCCACGAGAAATCTCCAGGGAGCCGAAGGGTCGTTCCATACACTAACTCTGCTGTTGACGATTGGATGTCTTCCTTGATTGAAGACCGCATACCAAGGAGAACGAGTGGAAGGGAATCTGACCATTTAATATTGTCGTGGCACTTTATGGCTGCTTTGAGCTGACGGTGTGTGCGCTCTATCTGCCCGTTTGCTTGTGGGTGATAGGGCGTCGTTCGTAAGTGGTTGATGCCGAAGATTTTTGCCAGTGTTCGAAATAGGTCCGACACGAATTGTCTACCTAAATCAGTGGTTACCTTCTCAGGAACGCCAAATCGGGATATCCAACCGCTCACGAATGCTTTCGTTACCGTAAGCGCCGTGATATTCGGAATCGGGATTGCTTCGGGGCATCGGGTGAATTTGTCTACCATGGTTAGACAATATGCGTTTCCATCTGATGGCGGTAGCGGTCCGATAATGTCTATGTGCACATGTGCAAATCTGCTACTTGGAACGGTGATCGGTGTGATAGGTGATTTGTTGCGTCTGTGTGTCTTGGATTTTAGACAAGGTATACAGCATTTCACGAAATCTCTGCAATCTCGTCGAACAGAAGGCCACACAAATCGGTCGATCACCAGGCGAGTCGTAGCACGCGCGCCGGAATGGGATGCGCTGTGTAGGTTTTTGATGATCTGCTTTCGGAATCTTTCGGGAACAAATGGACGAATGGAATTGGTTGAAACGTCACAAAACACAGGGGTTTTGGAAAGCGGAGAGGTGCTGTGCTTTTAATTTCACAGTGGTGTTCGCAGGAGGGTTTCCTAAGTAGGTTTGTAATTCGGGATCGCTTTTTTGCAGATCGGCTAAGGCGGTAAAATCGATGGCTTCGTTCGTTGACGTGATCGATTCAACTCGACTGAGCATGTCTGCGACCTTGTTTTGTTCTCCGGGTACATGTCGTATATCTGTGGTATATTCGCTAATGAAAGCGAGTCTCCGCAGCTGAGTGGGATTTGCTTTTTCAGGTCGTTGGATGAAAGCGGTGACGAGGGGTTTGTGGTCCGTATATATACAGAAGACTCGGGCATCCAATACATCTCGAAAATGCTTCACTGCTGCGTACATACCATACAGCTCACGGTCGTAGGTGCTTGCTTTGAGAAGGGTACCGGTGAGTTTTCGGGAAAAAAATCCGAGTGGTTGACGGCGGTCTTCGTTTACTTGGTGCAGAACAGCACCGATTGCCATACCAGAGGCATCGACCTCGAGAGCGAGTGTGGCATCAGTCGATGGGTGTGCTAGTAGTGCGGCATCTGAAAGGTTTTGCTTACATTTCTCAAATGCACTGGTTGTAGTTGAATCCCAGACAGGTGTGGTTCGGTCGTTTTTAACGTTGCCATGTATCATCGCTTGTAAAGTTTGCTGAACTTCGGCGGCACGAGGTATAAAGCGACGATAAAAGTTGATTGCGCCCAGGAACCTTTTTAATTGCATCGCGGTTGTCGGCTTCGGGAATTCCAAAATTGCTGCTACTTTGCTCGGCTTCGGTTTGATCCCTTGGGGTGTGATCTGGTGACCGAGAAACTCGACCTCGGGAAGGCCGATCTGACATTTCCCTGGGTTGATAATGAGTCCGTTTTCACGAAGTCGCTCGAACACCATCCTCATATGCTGTTTGTGCTCGGCAATATCTTTTGACGCGACACAAAAATCGTCTACGTACGGGTAAACGAAATCCAAGTCACCCAGAATCTCGTGTAGATGTCTTTGTAGAGTCTGGCCGGCATTGCGAAGTCCAAACGTCATGTACTTAAATTCGTACAGACCGAACGGGGTTGTAATCGCCGTTTTGGGAATGTCTTCTGGCGCGATTGGTATTTGATGGTATGCGCGCTGGAGGTCGATACACGAAAAGATGTTCTTGCCATACAAGATATTAGAAAAATCTTGTATGTGTGGGACTGGGTAGCGATCGGGAACGGTAATTGCGTTCAAATTGCGATAGTCACCACACGGTCTCCACTTGCCGTTCGATTTTTTCACCATGTGGAGGGGACTGGCTCAACAACTTTTCGACGGCTGGCAAATTCCTTGTTCGACGAGAAATCTGAACTCGCCTTTTGCTTCGTTGAGCTTGTCGATGTGGAGTCGCCGGGGTTTGCAGAAAACGGGTGGTCCAGTGGTGATGTTTTGATGCACTGTTCTACATTGGCTTGGGCGATGGTTCATATTGAGTACGGTGATATCGTGGAACTCTTTTAATAGATCGGCGAATGGCATATTAATGTCGTATGTTAAAATCATTGGTTCAATAACGGCATTGACATTATCGACTTCCAAGCGAGTGGTGTTATCGATTAATTTGTTTCACCAAAGGTCCACGTGTAGGTCGTAGTGCTTCAAAAGTCAGCACCAATGATCGGGGATTTTACTTCGGCGATTGTGAACACCCAAACGAATGATCGGCGAAGGCCGATGTCGATGGTTAAACGCTTCGTACCGTAGGTTTTAATGGGGCTGCCGTTGGCGGCAAATAACTGATTGGTGTTAGTTGGCTGGAGCTGTTCTCGTGGCGAGGAAGGTAGCACTGAAATGTCAGCACCGGTGTCTATCAGAAATTGCCTTGAGGTTTTCTGATCATGAACGTGGATTCGCTGTATGTTCGCGGACTGTTTGATATTGGAACTGGGGAATGATTTGGGTTGTGGAATACACTTCACTAATTGTTCCGTGGATGGGTGTACACGGGAATTTTTCCGTCGAAAAAAATGCACGGAATATTCTCATTATCGCCCTTTTGCTTTTCGCACTTTTGTGCTTTGATGCCATGTCGGTAGTGGAACCAGCAGATCCACACCTATTGCTAGTTCTCGGTTGCGACGGGGTTCTTTGTTGTGGATGAGGAAAACGAGTACGGGAACGATCGCGTTTTTGATCACGACCTCTAAAATTCTCGGATAGCGCTTCGTCCAGACGACGAGTCAGGGCATCGATCCTCTGCTCGAGAGATGACGTGAGCGAAGTTTCAGAGCAATTCACTACGGACACTTCACTACGAGGGGCTTCCATTATTTTGTCCGCTACAATAGCTTGTTCATCGAGGTTCGACTTCGGCATGGCGGCTATTATTGAACGCACTGTGTTCGGTAACGCGCGGAGCCACATGTTGGATAAAACACTATCGGTACAGCCTTGGCCACCTAAACGACGCATTTCACTTAGCAGAACACTTGGTTTCTGGTCGCCAAGAACCATGCCGGACAACAGGCTGGTTAGGCGTTGCATTTCCGACGGCTGGAAATGAGCGAGAACGGCTACTTTCAGCGTTTCATAACGGTCATTCTCGGTGGATGCATTACACTTCATTAGGGTCGAGTGTACAAATTTCGCGCGCGGACCTAGTGCAACTATAACTGCGTTGTATTTGGTTTTATCGTGCTTCACTTGATTCACAGTGAAAGCGGCTTCGATACAAAGAAACCATGTCTCAATATCCTCCGCATCAAATGGCGGATAATCGATTTTAGCGATGACCGTTTGGCTTGTGCTGGGCTTCACATCGTCATCTTATAGAATCACTTGCGAGAGTTTTTAGTAGTTTTCGCTAAGCCGCGGATAGAACTATTCGAAAATTGTTCGGTCGGGGTCACCAAGTTTGGGAGATTCGGGGTTGAATTTCGGAGAATCCCCCAGGTATCGGATAGGTCAAGGAAATAATAATACCGTCGCGATTGATGGTCAACTATCTACTAAATTTTATTTACAACTTATTATTACAACTCAACATGTGTCCGGATGGCCGAGTAAGCCGATGACCGTCATCATCGGGTGGTGAATTGGTGTGTATACACGCGTATATACATAATGCGCAAGTGGTAGATCACCAGCACGATATAATGGTCGGGTCCGCCACAGAAATTTCTTTGACGAAAAAATCCCCCGGCCAGAACGGGAATCGAACCCGAATACCCGGAATGATAATGTGAGACGCTAACCACTCGGCCACGGGTGCACAAAATAAGCTATATAGTTAAATCTACCTGTTACCTGAAGTACACGGCATACCGTTATTTGGGAAAAGTCGGGGTGGCCCTAAATCTACAATTGTTTAACACTTTCACTCTGGAGCTTGCCATCAATGGCTCGCACAAACCTGGTTCATCGAGTGGCACTCACTATGGATATTTTGCTATCAGAAACTTTTGTTACACTCTTTGTATTCATCCGTGTGCATGTGCGCGTATCTGTGTAAGAGCGTTTATGTTCACGTGTGGAAGATGACTTTGACGTTGATTTTGACCGTTGACGTTTGCGTGTGTCATTAAATGTGCACTTTCTTTGTCTGATTCCACACGCGTCGCTCTAAGGCTAAATACTTATCACTCAAATATTATCCCCCTCTCGCTTAAATCCTATCTACTCACTATCAAACTTTATTCTCTATTTTTCTTCTTCGCGTACTCATGGATATATGTCAACGCTACCATTCACGATCGTATTGTGGAATTTGATGCCAATTCCGGTCTTTTAGATCCGTTTTTATGTCATTATCCTCGATTTCAAAATGACATCGGAATACGATATCCGATTTCCGCTGGTAAGACACCTGTAACCAATACCCAAATCGTATGGGTTTTTTTTGTCATTCAATACTATCAATAGCAAACCGGAAGTCTAAACAATATTATATTCTATATTCTGGAATCTACGTTCATCTATTGTAATTATGTATTTATGTAAAACATAGAGAAATGTTCGTTTTTATGTTTTGATACGGATCTAAAAATACATCATTAATGTTCAAAAGTCAAAAACAGCAAAAAGTCAGGTGTTGTGGGGAAAAGTTATCCATTATTTTTGGGTAAAATTCAAAACAATTTTTGATATGCTTCGGATTGTCCGATTTGGGTTGAATATGCACCGTTTTGTTGTAAAATTTATTGCCATTCTAAAGGAAGCTTCATAATGCCTCTGTCATAGAAGTCCTGGTCGTTATTGGAGAACAACTCAAGCAATAGATTTTCACGGTTTTCTCTTGATCCCAATTTCTTATCAGTCAGGAAGTTTTACAACGCAAAATATGTGATAATCGTTTGGTGCCAGGTCCGGAATATATGTTGGATGCATTAAACATCCCAATCAAGCTCTCGGAATTGTGTGGGCTTGTGTTGTCCTGATGGAACACAACGCCAACGTTAACCAATTCTGGACGTTTGTGGCCAATACGTGACCGATAAGTACTTTTTTTTTTTTTTTTATCTTCGCTTATTTTTCGTCGGCCTATTTCCGCCACTTCAGTGCCAATCACCGACATCAGGGAGGCGACTCCACCTGTTCCTACCTATCAGACTCAACAACTCATGAGCCGGGCCAACTTCTTTTACTTCCCCTCCGAAGGAAGACGTAACCAGAGATTTTTCGCCTCAGAAAATTCCAACGACGCCAGCTGGGATTGACCCCAGGCCGATCGGATTGTGAGGCTGTTACGCTAACCACACAACCACTGGCGCCGTCCCACCGATAAGTACTTAGCCTACAAAAAAAAAAAATTTGGAAAAGTGGCGATTTATTTCTCAACATAGTCTACTTTTAGCTCGATACACTTGTACCAGCGATGCTCCAACTTCTCTAATCCATCTGAAAAATACGTTTTCTCGAGGTCTCCGAAGTAGACCTCCGCGGCGGCGATGACCTCCTCATTCGACTAAATTTGTTTGCCCGGCGAGTTACTTTTTCAAGTTTATGGAAACAAAAAAAAAGGTCGCGCGGTGCCTGGAGAAGACGGTGGATGGGGCAACAGTTCGTAGTGCAATTCGACCAATTTGTCCGTGGCGACGGCGGGATTTCCATTTTTTACATTTTTCTGAAATCCGCGGAAACGCCCGCTTCCACACACGGTCAAAACAAAACTACGAGTAATATCTCTTGCGATACTGACACCATTGGGCGATGAGGCTAACTACTTATCGGACTGCCCTTGTAGCTAGACAATTAAAAAAAAACAAATAAAAAAAAATCAAAATCAAATTGCATGTATTTTACTGTTGTAGCATCGGCCCATAAACACCATTCACAATTTCAGCGGCCTGGCTTGCAATTCTCGCCTTTATAAAAGAAAAAGTGTGAAATGTAACGAATATTATTTTTGTTGACCTCCATTGTTAACGCCCTGTAACTCACAACTGAATGGAACAAACAAAAACAACAAAAGATTTTTTTTCTAGTGTAAAATGTCACCTTTACAACGAGCCTGAAATTGTGTGATCGATATTACACGAGTTATTGATCACTAAAGCCAGCTATCGAGAAAATAATGGATAATTTTTCCCCAACCTAATATTTCTAGGTGGGTCAAAAAATGTCCCACCATGCGTTATTACGCATCAAAAAGGTGGACAATTTTTTATACCACAGTGCTCCAAAGGATAAAGTCAGACCAGACCATGTGATTTGATTATGATTTCGAGAAAAAGGAACTTGAAGTTTGGTGCTATAAGCTGTTTAAATTGATCATTCAAAACATTTCGATACGTCATTCCTGCTGCACACTTGATTTTTCAAATGTGATAAATTTGGTATGTAGCTTACGAAATGCTTAACCTAATGCAAACAATAACTCGAAATTCTTAATTTTGCGACTTAGTCCCCCCTGACTAAACATCGACCATATAAAAATTAGAATGCGTACAAATGTCGCATGTCGTTTTTATTTCTGTAGGTGAAATAATTCTCATGCACGTGCGATAAAATGACTCTTCCAATTGACCAGTTCCAGTGTGTATGGTTTATTTTTTGTTGTCTGAAGACTGAACTAAATCTTCTGTGCTCCATCTACATAAATCAATCAAAATGATGACTCAACCATTTCGTCACGTTCGCACAACTGAAGTCAAAAAACGGTAAACAGAAGAGCAATAAACGGAGGCAAATAGGATCTCATACAATGTACACTATTAAATCCTTTTTGAAGAAGAGTCGACCGAAACGAGAAAGCTTCTCCAACGAACCGAGAGATAAAATCCTCACTTTTCCGAAAACATTTCTCAATAAACCAAAGCAGCCTCCAATGTATTTCTTGTTATCTGTAGCTCACATAAAGCACGTTTAAAATCTCACATTCCGCACTCTCGATTTCCTGTGCAACACAACTACGTTTCCTGACCTCATTCTCCCTTCGCCCTAAACGTGTAGTTCACACAGGGTTTCCGAGATCATCAAACGACGCCGGATTCCTCAAGCATATTTTCTTACTTGTGAACGTTCGTCGCTCCTCTGCACGCTCTTGTCATGTGCATACTCGCGCTTATCCCCGTCTCTCCAAAACCGATCGCTTCAACTTCTGTACATCTCTAGCTCTCCACGATCCCTGACTAGTTGGTGGTAGCTGACGGTTGTCCAAACACACACCTTACGATCATCATCATCCGGACGACCGTCATCACATTTTCTTTATTTTCTTCTTGCTAACAAGCCGTTCAAGAGACGACTCGAAAAGTTAGCGATCCAAGCGAGAAGATTTCAAAAGGCCAAAGCAAGGCAGCCGAAGAGGATGATCATCGCCACTAACTTGCGAGCCGGTTCCGCGCGTGCCTGTATGTGTGTGGTCCCGTCTGTTAAAATATTTTAAATTGAATATTAGTGTTGTGTGAAGTGAAGAATGAGAATCGAGAAAATAATAATAAAAAAGGCACAACATAAAAACGGAAAAGAAAACACGCTAAATGATACACCGCACCGTAGGTTTCTCTCTTCACACCACACTGCCGCAGCCGCTTGTTGTTCCGCTGCCCTTTTCCCCGTTTGTCTAGTCAAACGAACCGCCACCGTCGCTGTTTTTGTGCTGCTTCTGCTGGAGCTGCTTGCTGCTGCTCTTAATCACCCACCAGTCATCCAGAAACTTAACGGGGGTAACATGAGCAGGTCCCAAGCGGTGATACGGTGGGTTTCAAACCAGACGATTTATGATATATTCAATGGCTGATTAAGTTTGATTGTCGGGAGATGGCTTTCTTTTGTTTGACTGTTTGATCAATCTTGAGGGGTGCTAAATCAGGAAAGAGACGTTTTTATGAAATAGTTTTAGCATTATTAACATTTTTTCTGCTCACGGATTTTGGTGATTTGCATACCAATTGAAAAATAATTTCTCTAAAGTTTATTCAAATTGTCTACCGTGCAATTCCTTTCAAACAGGCCTGGTTTATATAGCCTACCATCAACATGAATAAACACTCAGAAGTGCAACGAAGTACTTCAGAATCATTTACTGCTGTTTTTGCATCAAAAACAATTGAGTAATTTGACATCAATTTATATAATGCGAAAGGTCATGACATGGTTGCATGGTTGGATCCCTTTGCGAAAATAATCGGCCGGTTTGTCGGCTAACCACGAATCGATCCAATTTTTGATTTCTTCAAAATTGGAGAAGTGCTGGTCAACCAGGCCATGTTGCGTCGATCGAAAAAGGTAGTAATCAGACGGAGCAATGTCTGAAGAATACGACGGGAGGAATAGGACCTCCCATTTCAGCGTTTCCAAGTATGTATTGACAGGTTTCGCGACATGCGGCCGAGCATTGTCGTGCTGCAAAATAACTTTATCGTGTCTTTGCTCGTGTTGTGGCCATTTTCACGATTCTGTGCACGGCTCAAACGCATCAATTGTCGTCGGTAGAGGTCCCCCGTAATGGTTTCATTCGGCTTTAGCAGCTCATAGTACACCACACCCAGCTAGTCCCACCAATCAGGCAGCATAACCATCTGGGCGTGAATATTCCGCGCGGCTGTCAATGTTGATGCATCCGGGGTATCCATACGTTGCCCGACGACGTAATGGACCCACTTTTCATCGCCAGTAACGATTCGATGCAAAAAAACCCTTTCTTTTATGCCGTTGGAACAGTGGTTCGCACGTGAAAAAACGGTGCTCGACGTCTCGTGGCTTCAATTCATACGGCGCCCAATGTCCTATCTTTCGGATCATTCCCATTACTTTTAAACAATCGGATATGGTTTACTGAGTTACTCCAAGTGTATCTGCAAGTTTTTGTTGCGTTTGTGACGGATCTTGAGCGAGTGAAGCTTCCAATTATTCATCTTCACACTTTTGTGGCGGTCCGGAACGTTATTCGTCTCCCAAGACAAAATTAACAAAATTACTTTCAAACCGTGCAAACCACGTCTGACACGTTCACTCAGTTCGAGCATGGTCACCATAAACTTCCACCAAAATGCGATGAATTTCCACAACTTTTGACGTAGGAACACGTCTATCATTTTTGTACCGGGGTGTAAGTTTAAAGTTTTCAAAAACGAGAGAGTGACGCTGGACTGCATGGTTTTGTACGTTAATACCTCTTTTCCGGCTGAACGGAGTGGTATGATAATCATTTCATTCGAAAGACAAAATGTCCACGAGTTATATGATTGTTAATTATTGACCCGAAAACTTGTTTCAATAGCTTTAAAATGACTTAGAAAACAGGTTATTGAAACCGTTTATAAACTCGCCTACGCTCTGGAAATCCATTCAGTTAATGCGGCGATGTGAGATGAGGACGGTCGCACTCAGACGCCTATGCATTATGGTCTGAACCGATCGGATGGGTATAAAACATTACGCTTCCTTTGCTTTCGTTCATTTCTACCTCTACTCTCGTACCGTGAGGGCTCGTTTCATTGGGACCAAGTAGGCAGCTCGTAAATCTACCGGTGGTAGACACCACGAAAACAGCTCGGAAAAGCACACCAGCCGTAGGAGGTGTGAAGAAACCACATCGCTACCGACCGGGAACCGTCACTTTGTGTGAAATTCGTCACTGTGAAGTCGACCGAATTGTTGATTCGCAAGCTACCTTTGCAGCGTTTGGTTCGTGGAATTGCCCAGAACTTCAAAACCGACTAGCGCTTCCAAAGTTCCGCGGTTATGGCACTGCAAAAGGTCTATTCGAAAATATTAATTTGTGTGCTATCCACGCAAAACGCGTCACATCATGCCCGAAGGCATCCAGCTGGACCGTCGTATCCGAGGAGAGCGTGCTTAAACAGCCGCGCTTCTACTTTCGTCATTTCTTTAGTAACTTAGCATATAATCAACGGCCCTTCTCAGGGACACCAAATTTGATGAATTAGAGTTCAGAAAAGTTTTTGCAGGCCGAACTGAAAGAAGCATTTAGCGAAAATCGTGGTATCGATGATAATTCAATAGCGATGGGTGCCATTGATTATGGATTTGATAGTGAAGAACACGATATGATATGGTGTAGTGGATATTATATTGCATATCGAAGAAATCATATTTATGAAAGCAGCGTTATGAAATTATTTGTTTACGAATGCTGCAATCGATCGTCGTTATTGGGAAGTTGGAATTGTTGGAAAGGGGGTCTTATTTTTTACGAGGACGAATCCATTCCTTCTCAAGTGTTAATAATCCTGCCACAGATCAACGATGATTCCAATCGTCGGGGCTTGGGGAGTGAGTACTATTTGCGCTGGGTATTTCCAAGGTATGAAGTGCTATGATAATCACTTTATTCGAAAGATGGAATGTCTATGATTTGTATGCTTGTTACTTATTTATTGCTAAGTCAACGTTAGCCCTACGTCCACCTTGCGGTTATATCAAAGATTTAACCCACTTCTAGTTTTTTCTTCGTATTGAAGTACACTGGGTTCTTTTTGACGTAGAACTACGTCTTTCATTAAGGGTGTCAAATCAGAAAACAGGTCACGTTTTTGACGTAGGACTACGTCTAAACGGAAGATATAGGGGGTGAAATGGAAATCTAGGCACTGAACAAGTAGGAAAAAATGCAAGATTTGGAACGCTTATAACTCGAGTATTTCTCAATAGATCGCAAAGGTTTTTGCATCAATTGATAGGAAATATATCTACGCATCTATCATAACGAATAACATTTCATTTTTCATGAGATAAATAATTGAATAATTGTGAAATATCAAGCATTGTCAAAATGCCCTATGTGCCCATTTTTGATTGGTTCATTTTGTGCTCCTCAAATCGTACCGACCAAAACGGGCAACCAGAGCAGCAGCGAAATAGAATGAACCACGATTGGAAAGAAAAAAGAAAAAATATGAACGAAACATTGGTCGCAGTCTCACACATGCGTAATTCTCGAGCCAGCCAGTCAGCTTAAAAATCCCCGCTCCGCTGCCGTAACGATCATTCTCATCGAAACCGTACACCACATCGTTTCGCATCACATCAGATCAACAAACCAACACAAGCAGCCATGGTTGGACATGGCAAAGGAGGAAAAGTGAAGGGAAAGGCAAAATCCCGCTCGAACTTGTTTTGTTTGCCAGGATATGATGAGTATGTGAATTTGGCAGTTGTTCTGAGCTTATTGATTTTCACCAATTCTTAAATTGCTTCTAAATTTAAAGTACAGTAATTTACACTTATCTCGACATTTAGCTTATTGGACGGACCTGTAATGCGACATATTTAGTTGGACATTTTTGTAAACATAGAGTTCGGGGTCCAAATTATGACCGCACATTGAAAGTCGACATTGTACCACTGTCATCGCAAATGTTCAATTACAGGTTAAAATTACCTCCAATCCGATACTGAGTGGCGGAAATGCGACGTGTCATTGAATGTAATTTACTGTAAAATATGTCACAAGCTTGTCATATGTAACAAGGATGGGAAGAAATTTTCCAACTGTGAAAGCTGTGGCGAGTGGCAAATGCAATCGCTAAACAGAAAGGTTTAGCCGAAATAGATGGGGATATCGAGTGATAATAAAACAATAAACTCTTTAGATTGACGATAATTTTGTGATCCTGAAAAGGACCCTTTTTAGCCTGCATGTGAATCCAACGAGCGACTTAGAGGCGAATGAACGAATGAAAAGTTTAAAGCCTCTTGAAAAACAAAGAAAGAAAGAACAACGAGCGAACAAATCGTAATGAATGTATTTTTTTGCCATCGCTCCCTTTTAACGCTCATTCGTTCGTCTCGTTGGACTCGCCCTTCTGGCTGAGTCTGTCGATTTGTCTCTATCCTGTAAGTGTGTACCGCTAGAGTATAAAACACGCGGACCTCAAAAAAATATCTTATTTTCTTTCAAACCGTAAACCCGTGTGGTTGTACGGCATCGGCATCGTGGACGTAACAAAGGAGGACAAGTTAAGGGAAAGGCAAAGTCTCACTCGAACCGTGCAGGTCTCCAGTTCCCTGTTGGTCGCATTCACTGATTGCTCCACAAGGGTAACTAGGCCGAACGGATTGGTGCCGGAGCACCAGTATACCTAACAGCGATTATAGAGTTTCGGCCGTCGGAGTGCTCGAGTTGGCTTGCAAAGCTGCTCACGACAATCAGAAAACCCGCATCAAGAACAGAGCAGCTTCGGTTCGGCGCTCATCAAGGCAACAATTAGTTTCAGTGAGTGGCAAAGTGTTTCTCCGGCACGTCGCATTAAATGTAATTTACTGAACAACATGTCACAAGCTGGATGGGAAGAAATTTTCCAACTGTGAAAGCTGTGGCGAGTGGCAAACGCAATAGCTAAACAGGAAGGTTTAACCGAACAAGATGGGAATATCGAGTGATAACAAAAACACAACACCAAAGGTTCTTTTCAGAACCATCAACATATTCATAAAGAGTAAACAGTAAACTAATCCATTTTTCAGGTAGATAGGTAGGTATTCACGTAGGAGAAGAAAATAAAATAATATATTTAAAATATATATTTAACAAAAGCTGTCCCCTTTGTATAGTCCTACGTCACTCCGGTTATGTCCCCGACATTACCCACACGTCTTTTTATGAAATAAAGTTAACGTTAATAACTATTGTTACATCAGTAAACACATTTGTCTGTGACATTGGTTGTCGCATGATAATATATCCCAACTCACCATACCCAATACAACACAAGCTCTCATGCGATACTTCTATGTACCACACACACGCTCTCACACAACATTCTCACCACACTCGAGCGAATCATCGGTGAAGGAGGAGTAATACCAACACAACAACACAGCAGAGAAAGAACGATAAGCTGGCGAGTAGCGAAGAGAGTGGACACTTCTTGTTGAACCACCATTGCGTGTGGTGTAGAGGTGTGCAAATCAGCTCATCATGATGAACAGCTCTGATCATATCAGCTCATCTAAATGAGCTGTTCTTTATGAACAGCTCTTCAGCTCAGTTGTCAGTGCCGACTTTCAATTTGGGTCCCAAACTCGATAGCCACGAAGCCAGTTTGAAAATGTTAAAATTCAAATGAAATTTTTCACACCATATTATTAATTACTTGAAACACGTATTCCAGACTATTATTTACAACAGACTCGGCGAGTACAACATTTCCGACATTTTTACTGAGGCTTTACATTACAATAGAAAGTTTTCTTCAAAAAAAAACAGGAAGTGGGTTATATCTATGGTATAACCGCAAGGGCGACGTAGGACTATCGTTGATTTAGAGATCATTTGTTTGAAGTTGAATCTAAATCCATCCTGAATGAATGAATAAATAAATATTTGGGTGACTTCAAAAACGAGAGTGTTACGTTGGAGACTCAAGGTTTTATGCATCCAATATTGGATACAAAAAACCTTGTTCTGAAGAATAATCTTCAGAAGCTTTCCTGCTAACTGCACTTGATTGACAAATCACAAAACCAAATGTATGTGGTAGCAGTATTATATGGATAGAAAACATTAAAATAAACTCGCTTGAATGTAATTCTCAATTCCAAGGGGAACTGGCAGATTATTTTTCAGCAACGATCATTTCTTTCCAGGTTTCCTCTCGATAACCAGCAAACGAAAAGAGTTGCGCGCGTGTATGTGTGTGTGTGGCGGCTGCTTCTATGTCTTCCCGAGGAACCGTATTTCGATGCTGATACTCTCTTGGTCACGAGAGTATCAGCATCGGCTTTTCTGCGCTCCCTCACAGTTAAAACAAACTGATTGCATTTCAGGTCAGGTCAGGCCAGGTAATGAATCCCTCGATCCCTCGCCGTTCAGCTCGTTCAGTAACGATGTTGTCTTGTCGATGTCCTCAGGCGTCGTGCACAAATTACGTAACGCTAAAAATCCGAATTTTGAACCGCCTCTCCCCCCCCTTTCGTAACGCAATTTCCTATCTCTAATAAACAGAAAGTAACGCAACATCTACCCCCTCCCCCCTTATCGCGTTACGTAATTTGTGCACGACGCCTCACGAAAAATGAATCGGTTTCACCACCAGAATATCATTTCAGTATGCTTTTCGTGCGTGATTGAATCGAGAGAAGGTGTGGTTTACGATGGCAATTTGGAAGGCAAACTAGAGGAGAATGAACTCTCTGAGTATGAAAATTTCGGCGACTGAGCAATAATCGATTGAAAATTATATAATTTTCGCGATACGAAACATTTTCCGTTTTTCATGTTATGCATCCAATATTGGATACGAAAATATCCTACTGATGGGAAAGAATAATCTTCAGAAGCTTTCCAGCTAATTACACTTGATTGAAAAATTACGAAATCAAATGTATTTGGTCGCTGTGTTCGCCATATAATTAGAAAACATTAAAATAAACTCTTTCGCATGGATGTATTCTTCAATTCCCAGGGAACTGGCAGATTATTTTTCAGCAACGATTAGATCTTTCCGGAATTTTCTCGATGCTGTATGGCATCCAAACGAAAATTCTCGTTTCAGTTTGGCCTGCAAAAAAATTTTCTAAACTCTAATCCATCAAATTTGGAGCCCTGAAAAGGGCCGATGATTATATGCTAAGCTAATATAGCACCCTCTCCTTGGATTCGATGGGCCAGCTGAATGTCCTTGGGCATGATGTGACGCGTTTTGCGTGGATAGCACACAAATTTGTATCTTCGAATAAGCCTCCTGCAGCGTCATAACCGCGGAACTTTGGAAGCGCAAGTCGGTTTTGAAGTCCTGAGCAATTCCACGATCCAAAAGCTGCAAAGGTAGCTTGCGGATCAGCAATTCGGTCGACTTCCGATAGCGATGAATTTCACGCAAAGTTCCCGGTCGATAGCGATGTGGCTTCTTCACCTATCCTGCGGCTGGTGCGCTTATCCGAGCTGCTTTCGTGTGCCTTACCACCGAAAGACTAACGAGCTGTCTGCGTGGTCCCAAACAAACGAGTCGTCACGGTGCGAGAGTAGAGTAAGAAATGAACGAAAGCAAAGGAAGCGTCATTTTATAAACCATAAATGTATAGAATCTAAACCCCACCCTTATTATATTCGTTGCTTACCCTGAGAGAGAAACGAATAACATCGAAGTAAGTATACAGTAATGTATTTGAATCCGGACACTTTACGTTACATTTAATACCATACCGCAGCCACAACATTTTCTGCATGTTGAATTAATGCGATTGATAAGTAACTATCAAGAAACTATCAGTAACTATATTAGCAACTATTAATCGCATAAATTCAACATGAAAAAAATGTTATGGCTGTGGTATGATATTGAATGTAATGCAAAGTGTCCGGATTCAAAAGCATTACTGTAGAAAAGAGATAACTCGACTGAAATTTTTTCGGTTCGGCCTGCAAAAACGAAATTAAGAGCCCCCGCCGACTGCAGACTGACTTGTCGACCGATAGTTCGGTCGGCTTCTTAATCAGTACGGAGAAAAAAAGTCTGTAGTGTACAGCATAATGCATAGACGTAAGTATGAGCTTCCCCATCTCACATTCCAATAAGATTAATGGGTTTCCAAGTGGGCGCGCTACATACGGATACGAATGATTTCAATAACCTGTTTTCGAAGCTATCATTAAGCTATTGAAACAATTTTTCGACTCAATAAATAGCAATCATATAACTCTTGGACATTTTATCTTTTGTATGAAATGATTATCATACTGTTCCGTTGATCCGAAGCAGAATGAATCACGCTTAAAGAAGGAATGGATTTTTTCTTGGAATTTAGTCAGCAGAAATAATGCCCTTTCCCAACAATTAAAAACGACAAACGATAAACAGTTTCATCAAAGTGATTTCTTC